>NC_134266.1:35078570-35681070 GCF_031893055.1 Leptodactylus fuscus | reverse complement strand
ATTTGAAGAATCTCATACTTTTCAAGCCTGGGAACCAATATATGCGCCTTTATATATGGTGATTTGTTATGTTTATTGGTTCTTAAAGCACAAGTAATGTGGCATTAACTACATCCCCTCACTACATCGATTGCCTGTGTGAAGCGAGGCCCTTAAGCCAGCACTGACAAAACCCATTGATTCATGTAAATATGTGTTATTGATCTCTGGCTAAGTTACAAGCCTTGCTACTTGCAAAAAATCAAGTGGGTGACGGTAAGGAAAATACATGCCTAAACATTCAGCTCCGAGATCCTGACGGACATTGTACTGAACTAATCAAAGCTGTACCATCATTGTAATGTATATTGGTTGATACAATGGAAAGAGGAGATTAAACTAAATATGTTTTCATGAACAGCTCGGTGACATTCCTACACAAGCCATTCATCTAGAAGAAATAGAGTATAAAATACAATGTACATGTCATTTTATAAGCTAAACAGAAAATGCGCAACAATGACAAAGTTGCGTTTTGTTTTCATCATTCGTTTTGTATCCCTTTAGGGTGATGTCTGATGTATTTCATTTTAGCTTCACGGATTGGATTTAAAGCGAACCTAAACGTTTTTTTTTCTACTCGGTATAGGAATGGGCCTAGTCTGGAGGGATTGTCTTGACATGGATGCCGCGTCGGTTTCTGAATTCAATGGGAGGCGGGTTTTTGACCTGGATTCCGCGTCAAAATCCAGACCAAAAAACTACGTGTGAACTAGCCCTAACAGAGATCATGATGGGGACAGATCAGTTATATAATGGACACAAAATGATTCCCATGGAAGCCAATGATTATAAACATAAAAGCCCTGCATACAGAACTTTTTTTTCCCGTGGTTTTTATGGAATTTGTGAAAGACTTCTTAAGGGTAAGTTCACACGATGTAACGTTCCGTGTGATATGGCACGTATACGGCGTGTGAGAGTTTGCGCGCCGTAAAAGCTCCCATTGATTTCAATGGGAGTTAGGATCGTATACGCCGCGTTATTTTGCGGCCGCAAAAAACCACAGCATATACGATCCTAACTCCCACTGAAATGAATGGGAGCATTTTGAGCGCGTCATCTGCTGGCACGTGTATACGTGCCAAATCACGCTGCACGTTACATCGTGTGAACTTACCCTAACAGAGCATGTGATGCAGCTGTGAACATGGCCTAAAAATGACCACAAGGCCATAAAATTTGCTGTCACCATTACCCAACATATCAACCCAGCAATGCAAATAGTCACAGAGAGTCAATTTTTGTTAAGTGAAGTACCCCCTAGTCAGAAAATGTTCCAAATGAGTACCCTTAAAGTAGTGATGACTAATAATAAATGTAAATAAAATAAAGATTCATTTGGAGCCTTTGTTAACATTATGTAATGGCCTCATTGCCCCTATACTGAGTAGAATGGCCCCTTCAGTGCCCTACATGTAATATAATGGCCTCCACATATAAAATAATAAGAGATGAGCGAACACTATTCAAAACAGCCGTTTCGATTAGCACGCTCCCATAGAAATCAATGAAAGCAACCGGCACGCAGTCTTTGCCGGCGGCCGGCCTGCTTCACCCACCACATGCCGGCTGCTTCCATTCATTTCTATGGGAGCATGCTATTTGAAACGGCTGTTTCGAATAGTGTTCGCTCATCTCTAAAAATAATGACCCCCACAGTGCTCCCCACATATAATGGCCCCACGCTAAGTGATATTTTAGAAGTAAATAGTAAGCTGCATTCATTACTTACCAGCGGGGTGGATTAAGGGTACCAAAAGAAAAATAGTCAATCAAAAATATGACCAAGTGATATGACTCTTCCCATAGTGGTAACTGCCATTGAAGTGGATTTGATGCTAATGTCTTTCCATGAAGCTATATGTTCTCTGGTGCTAGCATTACACAAAAGGATATGTAGCTCTGACCTACTGGTTGGGGAACACTGCCACACGCAAAAGGCTTGTTTCAAGCTGAGACTTTTGTGGCAATTATTTTTTTGGTCGCTCTCTTGTGTCTGGGTCAGTGGAGCTTAAATGTAGTATTATATATGAAATCTACTCATTTACAAAATACAATCAAGAAGAGCAAGCAGCTTACCTTTCAGCTCTCATGGAATTGACCATACCAGGAGTGTCCAGAAGGATCTAAACAGAAGACAGGACATAAAACATTTGGCATGTAAACACTGCTATTTAGAACATGGCCAAGACCAGCATTCAACATTCAGTACTACAAGCAAATGTATTGAATATTAGGCAAACTGTAACAATATATTATTACTGATATATCAAATCAAATTGAGTTGTATGCATTTTAACCTAGGTCAGCACTACACAAACTGCAACAGGGGGACCACACGCAGCCTGCGATGCCAATCTGTACGGCTGCCAACCACCTGGTCAGGTTTGTGTCTGTTCACATGAATTTTGCATTGCAGAGAAAAGTGGGGTGTCATGTAGAAAGGGAGACGACAGGCAAACACGAAAGGTATACTGTGTGAATATATCTGTGTGCATATATCTCCAGTACCCCTATATATTGGCAGAGTTGTGGGGTCTTCTGACTGCTATGTGGCACTCCAGAAACTTGTAGATGATCTGGATTGGTGGCTATGCCCGATAGCAGTGATTCTGCCTTTACTAGAGTAGTTAAACACACTCTGCCATACATGAGGTTTCATTTTTGGGCCCCCATAATCCTCATTAAATCTGAACAAGGACTGTAATACAGTACTTACTATCTGGGTGTCATCTTCTGTGAGAATACCTTGTGCTTTGCAGCGCGTAGTGTGCACTTTAGTTGATACAGGAAAAACCTATACACATAGAAGAGAAAGAGAAATGTCAGTCATCTGGTGATATAGAAAATATATAAAAGTCATCACACATTGTATGGTAATATTCGACTAGTATATGCCGACAATATGACACAATTCTACAGAACTTTGCTGATCTTCCTCCAGCCCTGACTGATATAGCTCCACTAGGGACTGTTCTCCTTCCGGGATGCTTCCTTTCATTGCCCTGTCCTACACCTCTTCATGTCAATCAATGGAAGCTCTTCAAATGAGGTTCTGCAACACCAAAAGCTACAAATGCTTTTGACAAAGAAGTTCTGCAGCAGCTGAAAATTGTATCACAAACAAATATTTTAGCCAGGTCCAGCAGAACTACCTAGACAAAACTAGGCCATGGTGCAGATTTAGGGCTTATTCACATGTCCAGCTTAATCACGGACTGGATGTACACCTATTGATTTTAACAGACAAGGAAAACCAACTAAGGGTAAGTTCACATGGGGTTTTTTTGGTCAGGATTTTGAGGCCGTATCCACCTCAAAATCCTGACCAAAAGACAGCTCCCACTGAAATCAATGGGAGCCAGTCAGTTCTTTTCAGTTCCGAAAAAAGAAGCAAGATGCTCATCCTTTAGACGAATTCACCTCGCGACATCCACCTGAAGACACTCCCTCCCAACTAGGCCCATTCATTTGGGCCTAATCCGGAGCAAAGGGCGTATTTTGGTCCGGACCGCAGGACTAAGTTCACACACTCTAACAATTTATAAATTTGTGATGGTATGTCAGACAATCATGAAACCCCCTATTGTCTTTTAAAAGAGATTCTGCAGCAGTTGTGGCAGGTTTATTAGACATAATGTACTGTGGCCTCTAAAGCCTCAGGCTGTTATAAGGTCAGGGAACTCTAAATCTACAAAGTATTGGTTACGTAACTGCATATATAACACGACTTACACAGGGTATTGGTGCTACTTACCTTTCTGCCCAGCAGCTGGTTGGATAAAGTGGATTTTCCTGCATTAGGTGCGCCTATAATGGCAAGTTTTAGGACTTTGGGGTTCTCGGGTTGGTCAGGATCATGTTTTAATAAACTATCTTGATCAGCTGAAAATATAGAAAATTACACTCAGTCTGAACTGAAAAAAAAGGGAAAGAACACAGAGTAAAGGCTGGTGCAACATTATTTTGTAAAGCTGGTCCTGGGCTATTCATTCTCCTCCATAACCACAGTAAGAAGGAGTCTGAGCATAGGAAGTGTTGCCTCATTCAATGTCTATGTGATCAATGGAGATGGCACTTGGCAGTTTCTGTTAGCCCCATGGATACTGAATGGAAAGGTATAGAGCATGGATGAACTGAACTTTACTCACACTCTTCCTTAGGGCACAAAGAAACTAAGTCTAGGCGTTGACCGGATTTACCTGCCTGCACTTTATGCCAGGATAGCGACTCCTAGCAGTACAGTTATCTATACTGCAAGGAGTCCCTACAACTCAGCAATATATAGTAATCAATGTGGGACAATATGGCGCTGGGAGTCAGGGACTTCTAGCATCATAGATAACTATAGAGCTAAGAGACGCTATCCTGGAATAAAGTGCAGGCAGGTAAATCCGGTCAAAACATGGACTGAGTTCCCTTATAGTGAGGAGAAATAGGTGGTCCGGGATTTTTGCTATCAAACTAGTCAGCAACCTGGAACACAAAGGAAGGTATCCAACATGTATGAAATATGGATAACTTCATCACGTGACTATAGAGACAATATAAAAAACAATCTCTACATTGTTAATGCAAACAGTTACATAGAGAATTACATTTATTAAAGGAGACTGCTGGTGCTTGTGGGCTGAGAAGTTCATTTGCTGGCACATGCTGGTTTACCCCCAACAAACTTCCAATCGCAGAATCTCTTCCGTACAGACAGGCGGCAAATATATTAATCCTCTGATGCTCTCTCTTCCTCAAAAGTATGGCAGTCCCTGTGAAAGTAAAAGTAACTTTAATTAGAGAACTAAAATTATATAAACAAATACATAAAGGAATAGTAAGAACAGTGACGTACATTTACAATAGAAGAGTATGGAAGGAGTTATAGGGGACAGGTATTTTGTCTTAATGACTTCTCCTAAAGCCAATGACACCTGCAAAAAGACGAATGAAATTATAGGACCCCCGATCTCCTGCCAGTCATATAAACCACCTCCTGTTAATGTATGAACTGACCAAAGCTCAGTTTACGGCCCCAGTTCTGAAACGATGGTGAAGACTATTCTATCCTTACATTAAAATGAGACTTCTCGCTGTTGTCTTTCAAGGACTTTTGTTTGGGAGACTACCACATTGCCACCACTTGTGCAGAATAAAGTAGGCCATACATATTACATTAAAGGGGTAGTCCAAGATTAGATATTTTTGACCTACTCTTAGCACAGGTCATCAGTTTTAGAACAGGGAGCTCATACACCCAGCACCCTCACTGACCAACACACACACACACACATATTATATATGCTATGCTACTGCAGCTCAGTTCTAGTTTCCTCCACGAAGGCCATCCGAGAGGGGGGGCATTTTGCATCAGAATGTATTCGGATGACGCTCAGGGTGACATCCAAGCACATTCCATGATGCACTCACCTCTATGGGGGCTTCCAATCAATTCTGTTCCAATGACACACAGCAGGATAAGACCAATGGACATTCCCCAGAGAGAGCCTCATCCTGCACATTAGGCCTAAGGTATAACCCCTTTAATATTAGATGAACTAGCAGATCATCTCCCGTGTATTGGGGCCTCCCCTACTAAATGGCAAATGTCAGGTACAAGAAAGATCAGACAGTTCACTTCCATCTTACCTCATGCTTTTGTTCTTATGGGATGTAAGCCAATTTACTCCCTCTGCCTATTGAGAACCCCTGTACACTCATCTGAACTAAGCCGAAATTCACACCGTGATGCAAATTTTACCCAGCCGTCTTGCAGCTGAGGTATACACATTTTTTTTATTGTTTGTTTTTCACACATCCCTCATACGTTTATGAGCATGGTGGGATCCATGAAAACGGACAAGCTAGATTTTGATGGCCCATTAAAACGGGCCGTTTGAGGACCATTAAAAAGCAAAAAAAACATCCATCACTGATCAGATTTTCACTGTTGTTTGAGATTAGGGTAACACACACATGTGCTGGCAGATTTGTATTGCTCAAGTATACAAACTCCATAGGCCTCCATATAATCTATGACTTGTACAGTCTTAAGCAGCCACAGATTTTTATGGGGCTCCTACTGTACTGCAGAGCTTTGGGGGGGGGGGGTCTCAGTATATACAGTGTGTGTGCAAACTGTTATCAACCTAGAATATTAATAATGTGAACACAGACCAGGAAACACCAGATTGTGACTGTCATCATCAGGACCAGACAGGAGTAATAGCTGTATAGTATATCAGTCATATATAGAAACAGCACAGAGCAAGGTAACTTATTAGTCACCTACTGCTGCACAACTACAAGTCCCAGCAGTCAATACAAGCTTGTTCTGTGCAGCCAAGGTGACCGCACTGACAGTATTACGTCATCACCAGGCGCCATCACTGACCTGCCGCTTTGCTCTCAGACAGGACACGGGCGGCCCTGATCGATCTGAGCACCGAGCACCACATCTTATCAGCGATCCGTGGTTATTATATCACGCCTGGACTCATGGGCGCCGCCATATTGTACACAGCCTGCAGTCTCACTGATGACATCATCACCGCGACGCGACACGTGTGACACACGAGCGCCATCTTTACTCCTGGCAAGAGGAATCTTGTGTAATGGTACAAATGACAAGATGCCAGTAATGTAACTCAGTAGTTGATGACAGAGGTCACCTTGTTAGCTTGTATATTATATAGTATTAGAGAAACCCTTCAAGCCCCAGCTGGGAAGCCATATTTACACAATGGTAACATTGTAGGCTAATAATCCAGGGTGTTGCTCTCAACTTTAATTTAGAAAGTATAAAGACATGGCTGCTTTCTTTCAAAAATGGTGCCACACCTGCCAACAGGTTGCATCTGGTATTACAGCTCAGCCAAGCTGTTTTGGGAAGACATCAGCCATGTTTTTAGTCTTGTGGACAGCCCTTTTAAGGCCACAGCTATTTTGGCCTTTGATGATGCAACTTTTGTTTGGGATTTTAACTCATGCATTACAAGGGCTTGTTTTTTGCAGAATGAATTGTATTTTCTAATATTCTCATGTCCCGCAGTCCCGGTTGGAGGGAGGTATGTCCCGATTTCAACTCAGATCTGCGTCCAGAGGACGCAGATCTGAGTTGAACACTTACACGGCTGAAGCAAGGAGCTGACACAGGTCAGCTCCTTGTTTCGCCGCTGAACGCCGCCTACTGGCTTGTAGACACGATGTGATGACGTCACATCGCGTCTACAACTGTGCGCCAGTGAGAGAGAGCGGCGCGCAGAGAGCGGCGAGGGAGCGAAGGAGAAGGTAAGTGTAATGTGGAACGTGAAACTGGGGGCAGATGAAGGAGAGGACGGCATGACACTGGGGGCAGAGATGGAGGGACATGAATCTGGGGGCAGAGATGGAGAGGACATGAATCTGGGGGCAGAGATGGAGGGGACATGAATCTGGGGGCAGAGATGGAGGGGACATGAATCTGGGGGCAGAGATGGAGGGGACATGAATCTGGGGGCAGAGATGGAGGGGACATGAATCGGGGCAGAGATGGAGGGGACATGAATCTGGGGGCAGAGATGGAGAGGACATGAATCTGGGGGCAGAGATGGAGGGGACATGAATCTGGGGCCAGTGATGGGGGGACATGAATCTGGGGGAAGAGATGGGGGGACATTAATCTAGGGGCAGAGATGGAGGGGACATGAATCTGGGGGCAGAGATGTGGGGACATCAATCTGGGGGCAGAGATGGAGGGGACATGAATCTGGGGACAGAGATGGAGGGGACATGAATCTGGGGGCAGAGATGGAGGGGACATGAATCTGGGGGCAGAGATACTGTATACACAGTTCTCACTCAGCACTGTGTACACAGCTATTAAAAAGGCAGGGACAGTAACAAACTTTGTTTTCCGGTGTCTGGCTGCCAATGCTAGCCAAGAACCCACTCCGGCAAGATCCCATGGAGCTGTTAACTCTAAAAGGACATACCAGTACATCCTTGCTGAGTATATGGACATATCAAGTCAGCAAGCAATCAAGTTAGTGTTTTCTTGCCCATGTAAATATTGGATGTGCCCTTTTTGCATCCACAGGACCTAAGATGGCAACAATCACATGATTTAACCACGTCACTGTTTCCTCAGCTGTCTCCCTCTGTCAAGTTTTGCACTAAAAAATGTAAAACAGATCAGAATGGGTTAAATAATAATAAAAAAAAAAAAAAAATCCTCTCCTTGTGGATCTCTTACAGTTCCCATTCTGACACTCCCTGTCCCCACTGGTCTCTTCCCTTACTTAAAAGGGTTTTCCAGGCAAAAAATGTTTTTTTTTTTTTAAAAAAAATGTGTGTTAGTGCTGTTATGGGTTAATAAATGCACCCATATATCATTAGCCATGTTTTGACTGAGCCCCTGGTATCAGCTGCATATGTTTACATGGTTCATCTTCCTGCTATGTAACTCCCACCTCCTTCCCATACACCCCCTCTCTGTCTAGCTATTTCGCCCTTCCCTACCTACTTAGCCCAACCCCCAACCCCATTATACTTACCTTCCAGGCTTCTTCCTGCGGGACGGCTCCTCCATCTTTACTGATTCTGCAGGAGTGCGATCTTGTCCAGCGCTGCTCTGTTCTCTGCAGCAATGAGCCACTTCTACTGTGCATGAGTTTAAGGCAGTGTTCACACTGCCGCTGCTGTCTGCCCCGGGGTGTCCGCTATAAACCCCAGGGAAAGCAGACAGCAGACGGCTTGCGAGTGGTTGGCTTTAAAACCCATTCATTTGTATGGGTTTTCAAAGGTGACCACCCGTGCGCGTTTTCAGCCCTTCCGCCTACATGGGGGACTTTGTGTCCGCGGAAAAAAAAAACGGTTTCCAGGTGGAGAGGCTGAAAACGCGCATGGGTGGTCACCTTTGAAAACCCATACAAATGAATGGGTTTTAAAGCCAACCACTCGCAAGCCGTCTGCTGTCCGGTTTCCCCGGGGTTTACAGTGGACACCCCGGGGCAGACAGCAGCAGCAGTGTCAACGCCCCCTAACGCTAGGTTCACACCTGCGTTCATCTGTCCGTTCTGAGCTTTCTGTCTTCTGCATGCCAGAAGTCGGAAAGCTCAGACCGGGTCCGGCCGTGAGCGGCGGTGAGCGTTTTATGCTCTCTGCCGCGAAACCGGATTTTTTTTATCCGGACACAGAGTACTGCATGTCCGACTCTGTGTCCGGATTATAAAACTCGGTTTCACGGCGGAGAGCATAAAACGCTCACCGCCACTCACGGCCGGACAGCTTTCTCACCCATTCAAATGACTGACCTGCAGGTTTCCGTCTCCTGCTCTGTTTTAGGCAGGAAACGGAAACCTGAACTACGAAGTTCACAACACTGATGTGAACGAGCCCTTAACTATACAGTAGAGGTGGATTACCGTCAGCAGTAAAGAAGGAGGAGCCGTCCTGGAGGAAGAAGCCTAGAAAGTAAGTATATTGGGGTGGATGGGGGGGGAAGTAGTAGTGATGATCTGTTTCCGGAAAAAGAGAAATGGATCGTCAACGGATAATCAGAAAATGTCCCTGGGGGTTATTCTGGCTTCTGATATTGCAGCATAATTATATATTCACATACGACATACTTGTAGAAATTTTTGCGACCGTCTCATTCATCTGAATGAGTCTTGCAGAAAAGCTGATCACGTAATGACGGATCAACGACTGTTTGGTACTACTAGTATTACATTTGCACAAGATAATATTATTTTGGCTGTAGCGAGGTATGGCCACTACATATGGTATGGAGCTGTCTGCTTACGGCTCTGTACAGTGTGTAGATATCTCCTAATAAGCAGGGGTACTGCATGTTGCACCCCCATCAATCTGATATTGAATGAGCCATTAATATTGGGTCTTTAACAACACCTCTAAGGCTGAGGCACCCCGTTGCATAAATGCAGCTTTTTTGTTGCAGATTTTGCTGGGGGGTTTTTGAGCCAAAGCCAAGAATGGCTGCTAGAGCAATGGGAAATATCTAGGAAGTTCTTATACTTCTCCCTTCTGTTCAATCCACTCCTGGCTTTGGCTCAAAAAACACAGCAAAATCTGCACAAAAACAACAGCTTTTCTGCTATGTGGGGCCTTAGCCTAAGGGGCCATTCATATGGAGGAATTTGGGGTGGTCTTCCACCTCAGATTTCTCTCTGATCTCCGACCCTGTGGATCCTGCAGCTCTTCTTCAGCTTTCCGCCATGGTTTTGCACACTAATTAGCTTTAGGCCCACATCTGTGTTTGGGTTTCCATTTGGGAAGTCCGCTAGGGGAACCCTGGACAAAAATGCGGTTACCTGGGAAAGCAGGCAGACCCCATAGACTATAATGGGGTCCGTGTGGTTTCCGCATGAAAAATGCAGAGAGAAAAGTCCTGCTTGCACATTTTTCATGCGGACAGGGGAACGGCCTGACACACAAGTTACCACAACATGACTGTCAGAAGTGCAGACGTGCGAGGTCACCATAGTCACTATCATTACTTGTGAGATTTGTAATCTTTATTCCATGCAGCTAGAAACCTCTTTGTAGCTCTAGCCTGAGAGATAGATATGTTTCACACAGAGTAAACACGCGTGTATTTTTGCAAAATACACATATAAAAATAAGACTCCCATTGACTTCAATGATATTTTTTACACGTGTAAAAATACGCCTGTAAAATGTCATTGAAGTCAATGGGAGTCTTATTTTTACACGTGTATTTTGCAAAAATACACGCGTTTACTCCGTGTGAAGGCTCCAGTAGGAGTTTCCTATGTCACTCTGCCCAATTTAGCGCCATTTTGACATTATGACATAAACAAGGTCAGGAGACTTCCTTGTGGCACAAGTGTGAGTGCTGTGCACAGAGCTGTGGCAAGTGTCCTGTATACTGCAGTCTGTGGCCGGCACTGGCAGTCCTGCCCACTTCTACTATGGAGTTCCCTGACTCTGCACGTGTGTGAGGCGGCGACGTCACTTCCGGTGTGTGATCCTGGACTCAGCCCGGCCCTGCACTGTGTACTGGGGACTCAGCCTCTTGATGGTTCCACGGCCGAGGACTCGCAGGTAAGTTACTGACAAGCACTGCTCCTATCATCCGTCTGTAGCCGCTCATAGAGGTGATCTTGGTGCCGCTGCTGTGCAGGCTGCAGGGACAGGAGCAGCCCAGACTGTATAGATCACCTATAGCTATGATATATAGGGGCTGTGTGTGTTCTAGTGAGTGTCAGCTGCACTGTATATCTTTGTATTGATGGTGTGCAGAGGCAGCAGCAGCAGCAGCTCCAGGTCAGGACAGTCACTTCCTCTGCTGCTGTGCTGGATGGAACAAGGTCATGATTAATTAGATCTGCAAAGAGATCCAGTGCAGATCCCCAGCCCGGTGCACCTGTCAGCAGCAGCAGCAGCCTCCACATCCGCAGTGCATGCTATCATCCATCACACTGACATCATACTTATATACAGCACTTCTCCCAGTGCAAGATGCTTTTTAGCAAAATTGCAGACTGTCCCAATAAATGTGTGAGGCCGGCAGAGCAATCACATACACTCATCTGTTCCCTGAAAATCCATGGTGACTGTCAGTGTAGTCACAGCATAGCATCAGATTACTGGATACATAAAGAGATTATAGGATGATCGGTGGCCGATTCTGGCATGTAAATTTAGATTGGTTGTGTTTCATTGCTTTGGTCAGGGTCGTGGAGTCGGGACCAATTTTGGGTGGAGTCGGGATAAAAAGTTTCCAGCTATGGCAACAAAATAAAATTATTATTTTAATAATATTATAGAACTAGATGGTATAATTACTTAGATGTATAGTTTTACATATTTACTGTATAGGAATACAATTAATGAAGCAATAAAGATTCTCTGACTGCGGCTGTCCGAAATTTGTGAATGAGTCGGATTCGGCTCGGGTTTTGGTACCCTACATTTACAACATTTATGGTACGGTTAATAAGCCTTATGTTGACTGGATTTTCAGCTCCACCCCGCATAGATGCATGGATTTCAATGCATTTTTAGGAGGTCGTCTAAGGCTGATGCTCCACGTTGCGGAAACGCAGCTCTATTTATTGAAGGTTTTGTTGCGTTTTTTTTTTTAACCAAAGCCAAGAATGGCTACAAAAGGAATGAGAAACATATAGAAAGTTCTTATACTTCTACCTTCTGCTCAATCCACTCCTGGCTCAAAAAAATGCAGCAAAATCTGCAACAAAAAAATCTTCGTTTTGACAATGTGGAGCCTCAGCGTAAAAGTGGGCTTGCATTGTAACGACTTTAAGTCCTGCTTCTCACCAGCGGATTTATTGCAAGGTCCTAGAAGTTGTCTCCACATTGAGATCATTACTTCTGATGCCATGGGTATTGAGTGTTATGTTCTTTCACTACTGAGATGTTATTGTAAGATTATTCTGTGTGTCATTTATTTAAGGGCTAGTGTTCCATAAAGAATTGTCCCATGGACTGTAATCGAGACAGGTGGCAATTTATGCATCCAGATTTTTTTTGTTGTCTCCGTGACCATTACCTTCCCCATTTTGAGCAATGAACACTGTTCAGTTAGGGTCACCTGAATCAATCTATCTACGGGGCTGGGCTTTGGTGACAGACTTCATTTAAAGTGGAGAACCAGGTTACGCTGATGCACATAACAAATTGTGACTTCATGTGTTAGACCCAAGAATGACATTGTGTCCTTTTCTATGGGACTTGGAAAAAATTTCTTCCGAAGTCAGCTTCTTGCTAATAGATCCTCTCCTTTTATTACTATTGAATCTATGGCTGCTGCGTGGAGTTCTAATAGCACTGAGTAATAACGGCCCTTTGACATCAATATATCTATTACATACTACGATACAATAACGCAGTGAGGGGGCTCTTGACAATTGCTGAATTTTGCTGCTGATCATAACCACCTCATTGAACTGTAGAACAAGCGCTCGTCTTCTATAACTTTCCTTGTATACTGATTCTCTAAACTCACGTTACTTAGAATTTTCCGGTCTTCCATTTTCCTAATAGTTGGGCCCCCATTTATGAGACGTTTATGGAGTTTTCTTGCAAGACCTACCATCTTGTTTCACACATTGAGGCATATTTATCAATAGAAGTCGGACACATTTCTGTCTAATTATGGTGCAAAGCAGTTTATATGTCTCCACAGTCCTTTTGTGCCCCCATATACAGTACTAGTGCTCTTCTCTGTGTAACATACAGTGATGACACCTTCTTAGTACCCCATATAGTATTCTCCACTATATTGTATAGTGTTCCATGTATGCAGTATACTTACTACAGTATAATGCCACCATAGTTCCAACACACAGCATAACACCACCATATGGTAGCGTCTACTTGGTGCCTTATACAGTATAATAACTCCCTTAGTGGCCTTCACATGGTGTAATACCCCATTTTTGCCCCACACAATGCCACATTAATGCCCATGCATTGTATCATGCTCTATTAATGCCCCTACACAGAATAATGCCCTGATATTGCCCCTTCTACCAGCAATGTGTTCACAGGGAAGCTATAGGGGATCTGTAGGAAACTCTTCCTCCTTGCTTCTTCTTAATGACGGCAATCGAGAGGAAGACTGGTCTTCCGTCCGCTATCCCAGTAGCGTAGCCATGTTTGTGTTATTCACGTATAGCTTGGACACGTTACTGTCGCTGTTACACATCAGTGCAAAAGGGACAGTGGTTGGGAGATCAGTCTTTCTCCCTTTTGCTGTCATGAGGAAGGGGTCTGGACAGCTGACATCCATGGTTTGGTGCACAGTCTGCTAGTTGAGTGCCCCTGGTCTATATTATTTTCATTCTGTGACCTAAAACCTGTTCACGTAAAGCAGCAAATTTGTTGTCAGAACCCATTTCAATGGACCGACAGCCTGAGAAACACGGTTGGATGCCCTGATCATTGACCATCGCTCATTAGAACTGAACTCGCAGAATCCTATGAATTTATGATGCTTTGAGTTCTCGTAAACCACATCTCTACATCGAGCATCATTTGAGTATGGGAAAGTAGACTTGGGAAGCATGGTGGTCTTGTAGTGCGGGAGTCCTAGGTTCAAATCCATCCAAGGACAACATCTGTAAGGAGTTTATATGTTCTCCCCTTGTTTCTTCGGGTTTCCTCCCACGCCTCAAAGACCTACTGATAGGGAATTTAGATTGTGACAGTGATTAACAATGTCTGTGAAATATGATGGCGCCATACTAAGAAAAATCATATATCACTTCGATTTTATGAGCTCAGTTCAGATACGTCATGGTTGGTTCGTGAAATGCGGCGGCCATGTTTCTCGGACCAAAAATAAGTAAATGATATGTCATATACAACATCATCTACTGGAAAAAAAATGCTGTCATGACTATTTGTGCCTGCTCTTCTAGAATCACTTATGTATTGGGGTAATTGAATTGCCATAATGGACGTTCATGGAGGAGCCACGCTACGTTTTAGGGCCGAGGATATGCGGTGCACTCTTTCTTTTAAAGCAGTATTAAGTTGCATGAAAAATATTGAATCCTTTCTTTGCCAAAATAGTGAAGAAAACAAGTGCCAAAAACTAATTAACAGGAATTAGACAAAGCCTATGTGTAGAGCCCAGAAGGAGATCAATGGCGCTTGTGCAGCCTCTGTGCTGTATCATGCCGCAGTCCGGTGTATGAATAAACATTACAGAGTCTCTTGTACTTATGAAAATCAGATTATGACAGGAAGGATTCGGCCGCTCTCCTCACACCTTTCACTCACTTATCAGCTGTCAGGGCGAATAAATGTAGAACCTTCCGACCGTCCAAGGTGCTGAGTCGGATGTGACTTCTGTAAACCTTATTAGCCACCCTTGTAGAATACATCGTAATATGACTGTAATGTTTATTTGCGTTTCCGATTATTTTTGTTGCTTTTGTTTAGTAAAAAGCCCAAATTATAGAACTATTTATCATTGAAAAGCCCATTTAGGTCTCCATAATCCCTTTATTTAGGTTCATTTGCCTCAGTGGGGCCCATTTGCTCTTTTGTTTTTGACTTGACTCTCTAGAATATGGGTCCTGAACCCATTGATCCTCCTAAGTGAACAACTGCAATGAGAAGAAGTTGAATTGAGAGGGTCCTACTACTCCATTCAGTTTCTATGGGGCTGATGGTGATGGCCTAGTACAAATAAATGGAACGACTTCACATGTGTGACCAGCCCTCCATTCAGACGCCTCCTTATTGTGCAGGAGGACGAATGGTGGGCTTTGGACCACCGCTCAAGTGATCTTTGACGGTTATGGACACCACTTAGGTCTCTATTATACATGTCCATGTTGAAATATCATTGCTGGAGGTCAGGATGCAGGATATGAGGGCTCACTATTTGCACATTACTTTTTCGTCCCCTATTTTTTACACCTCTAAGTCATCTTGGCATATTAGTGTTTCATTTCCAAGACACTTTAAGCAAGTTTCCAGCCATTTCTTATGAAGACATGCTTTTACCTCCACACATTGTTGTTCTCTATAGGATTGTGTGCCTTCGTCTTTCCTTATGACTATTTTTGGGAGCTCTTCGGGTTATCTTCATTAACAGGAGGGGCTGATACTTTTCCCTATTGCCTTGCAGATAAGATTCTAATAGAGGTGACTGATCCCACTCCATACTGGGGCACATTCCCAGACTATTGGGTCCTCCTGGGAACAGATAAAGCCAACGTCATGCCCAAAGCTGTGAGAGCCCCCAACGCACAGTCACTGTCACCACCTCCCAGCCGCCCGGCCCTTTGTTTTTCGCAGTGACATGTCTGTTAATGTCAATCCTGTAAACAGTAATTTCACGCTCTTTCTATCTATTTTTATCATGGTATGTGCAAGCAAGATTCTCCGCTACAGCCATTTTTAGATCAAATCAGCATTTTACAGGAATAGACTGAAGAGTACATATGGATATTGCCGTATAAAAAATATATATGGTAGAATTGCTTTTCATTCTGTTAAATTTTTCACATTGAGAATTGGGACGGTTGTTCCTTGATGGACAAAACCACCATTCGCTTCACCTGAATGTCAATGAGGTGTCTTTTAGCCTTTGGTGATTTAAGCCTGTAATCCCATCTATAGGTAGGTCCAGTGATCCCCATCTTCAGTCTCCATACACACAGTATTGTAGATTACACGAATTACAGTTTTCAAGCAGATTAGGGACAGAAATCCTGAACGGAGTTTGACTCCAGTCTTACTCGTAGGTTCCTACTATGGGCCCATAGACGCTCCACGTGCCCTTGTAAGGTACTGTAAAAGCAACCTTACCTTGTATCATACAATAAACCAAATGTTCTACCAATTTTCTACATATGTATATACATGGGTTCAGTCAAGGATACCATTCCCTTCTGTATTGTGAGTGACTATGTGGGGTTAACTACAACGTCACTGACATATTAGCATGGAACTGTAAAAATTGTGATCCAGTTGTTGGCTCTATATACATAGGACTCATTTCATTCAACGGAGGCCAAAAGAGTGGGGGGGTTTGTCCGATGTTGGGCTGGTATGCGTTGGTATACACTGACCCTTTTTCTCTAGATTGATGGAAAGCAGACTTTCCTATACAGTATGCCAATGCAAAAATAAAAACCATATAAGACAGTTTTTAACATTGTGTATCTAAATGTATGCCTATACAGTGACATACGTCTAAACCTTTTGTTGAAGCTGAAGGCGTACATTTAGAATTCTTTCTAATATATGCTTTTGACAAAAAGCCTGAACAAAGCCCAATCATGTCTGAAATGACTGTAGAAGCTGAGACTTAAAGGGTTTATCTGCTTTCCAAATGATGAACAGTCCTTAAAGGGGTTTTATTATTACAGACATTTATCCCTTATCCATAGGATAGGTTATAAGTTTCAGATTGCTGGGGGTCTCACTGCTAGGACCCCCACCTATTAAAAGAATGTCTCCCTGCATACACAATGTGATTGAATGCCAGTGTGCCTGCCAAACCCGAACTGCATGCACTTCTGTGGAGCTTTGGAAAGTGAATGAAGTGCCAGTTGGGCAGATACAATGGTCCTTTATTCACATGAAGCATGCATGGGGAATTTTGGACCCGTTCTCCTGATTATTAGGTGTCTCAATGGTTGGACCCCCTACCCCATAATCCGACACCTAGTGTCTGCAAAGCCCTTTAGGCTAAGGCCCCACGTTGCAGTAAAGCCACTTTATAAAGACACCGACGGTAGTGTGAACACCCCGTTAGCATAAAGGAGTAAAGCTCTATGCTTCTACCTTTTACTAATTCCACACCTGTCTGTGGCTCAAAAAACCGCAGCAAACTGTGTTTAAAAAAGCAACTTTTTCACAAGGTGTGTGCTAGAGATAGTCCACCAATATAAAAAAAAAAGTTTTGGCACAGAAAATTAATTTATGATAGATCATCCATTTTAGATTTTTGGTGGCGGCTATGAATCTTGCAGTGGTGTCCAATGGGCCGCTATGAAAGAGACGACAAGTGAGCACTGCAGCTCCTGGCAAGGTAATAGTGGCAAAAACAGCTGATCTGGGGGATTCCAACAGTAAGACCCCCACCTATTATAAGGATAGGCCATCTACTTCATGAAAGTGAATATCCCCTGTAAGCCGATGGCTGGTCAGGTAATGGAGGGGGTGTACATCTCACTCAGACTACTAAAGGTGGGTGAGATGAGAAAACTCCAGAAAGAACATTTCTCAGCAGATAACTATTGTCTGCTGAGGATTATTTCCAAGTTCCGGTTACTGGGTTGGATTTTTAGGAATGGCAGGTAGGTTGGCAGTGGGACCTGTCATTCCACTCCCCTCCAGTCCACACTTTGGGGATGTTCCGGCAGCGACTCAGCTGCAGAGAGTCTACTCATCAAGGGAGCTTAAGAAGCCAGCTCCAGCAGCAGACTTTGGGGGAGAGCTTGGCTGGAGAGCCAAAGAAAGAGGTCATATTTTTGGAGCTGTGTCCTGAATGATTCTACTGGCTTTTTTATTTCTGTTATTCTAGGTGAGGTAACCTATTCTATGTTTAGTTAGAGCCTAGCCGGGCAGGTATTTATTTTTGTATTGTTTCCTTTTGTTGCTGCACTACCTTTTTGAGTGAAAATAAACTCTACCTTTGTTTTGAACTAAAGAAACTGGGCTTGTGTGTCTATGCCACCCCACCTAGCTACCCCAGACCCTGACACCCCTTTAAAGTTTGAACATTTTGGCCCCGTTCACACGGGGAGCAGATGGACGAATTTTGGCACCGAGAGTGACGCGGCTCCCTGCTTCACTCTCGGAACAAAATGCGCCTTCCACGACTGTCGCGGCTTGTGACAGTCGTGGTTTTCCCCTCTGGAGTAGGCTCAAATGAACGGGCCTACCCCGGAGGTTGCTGCCGCAAGGCGGACGCCGGGGCTGAATCAGCTGCGGAGTCTGCCTCAAGAAAGGACATGTCAAAAGTAGCCTGGTGGTTTACATAGACCTCCATTGTGAGGGGGTGGATTATGACGTGGATTCAGCGCCATAATCGGCCCCCTTATTGCCCGTGTGAACTAGCCCTTTGAAGGACAACCAGGCGAAAGACTTGTAATGTACTTGTAACAGTACCTTCAGAGGTTTTGCATTCTGGTTGGGCTTTGACTACCATATTGGACTCCGTCATCATTTCATCACCCCAGCCAATACACTGCAATTGCCTGGTGCCATTTTAATGTTTACCCCACCATTGAATGACCCTAACCCCCTTGTGTCCTATTTATGAAGACTGACTGTAGCTACAAGTTCGTATAGTGCGCACATCTCTCCGTCGCTTGCCCCACCATCCATACTTTTCAGCCTACCCCCCTATAATGAGAATCCGTGTATTGATTGATCCTATCTGATTTGGCGTGGAGATATTGTGCCTGTTTACTGGGTTCGGTGTGAATTCATTAGCCCGAGCGGAGTTTTCTCTGCAGTATGAAACAAAGAACATACCTTTCAGTGAGCATGAGAGAGATTTCAGACAGCCGCATGTTGTGAAGTTTTATTGCTCGCTCTGGAGAAGTCAATAAATAATCACAATCTCTATTTAAAAGCTTACGTGTGGAACGGTTAGGAACTAGCAGGGGAGCTGAGATTTCCAACCGAAGGAATTTATAAAAGAAAACCTGCTATGCCAAACACTTGCATTAATCTCGCACAAACCTGTAATGCTACTGTAGCTAAATTTCTGCAGACCGCTCCGCTGCAGGAAAAGGACAGCAAAGTCTTAAAGGAATACTGATACCAGGGAAGGGGCATCGCTAGGCTGGGGAATCTTTGACGTGTTCTAGAAAAGTAAAAGTAAATGGGGAAATAGTCTACATGTTCCTAAAACAGTCTTGTAGTAATCTTTCGAAATGCTTAGGTGTAAGTGTCCAGGGGAACTGTTTCATCTTAGCTGTCAAAGGCTGAGGCTTACACAAAGTATCTTCTTAAAGGGGTTGTCCAGGACTCTGGTTTTTAGAGATGACTACAGCAATTGGTCAGTGTTGCTAACTGAAGCACTTTTGCAATATGGTGTTAGTACTGTAGTGGTTCCCCTAGCAGTGTCCCCTTCCATCTCCTCTCTGCACGGTGTGATGGCACTAGTGTGCACAGTGTGATGGCACTAGTGTGTACGGTGCGTACACTCCCTCTCCCTGTATTGTCCTGTTTCAAAGCCTACACATACATACTAGCGCCATCACACATTTACTCTCTGCATGATGGCACTAGTATATACTGCACATACACAGTCAATCTGGCAATACAGGGAGAGGGAGTATAAGTGAGGTTTCTGACAGATCCGTATGAATGGAGCAGTGATGTGTATATGTGACCATCACTGTATTGATTTCTGTAGGACTGACCTAATAATGATCTTCATCAGTCTACTAGAAGTGTATGGAGCACTGGACATCCATTTAAACTACACATAGTTTAGGGAACTCAGTTTTCATGATTGGTAGGGGTCTCAGTGGACAGAACCCTGACAATTGGATACGTATCCCCTTAGTATCATTATTGGGAAAAATTCTACACAAGAATGGTCATGCTCCAGGTTTGCAAATTCCTTGTGTAATTTAGTTTGGATGGGGCTTTTTCACATGTGAATTAAATTCATTGTTTTCGCGTCCGAGAAACTGACTCTGACTTGTGAATGTCGACTTACAGTGACGCAAATCGCGGCCATTCTAGCATGTCTAAAAATATAATAAATGTTATTTGAGTGGCCGACAACCATTGCCCTTTTATAGCCTTATTCACATGACAACCATACGATGGCTGGTTGAATTACCATTAGGCCGGGTTCGCACTGGGTTTTTTGGCCCAGAACCTGAGACAGGGGCCGCCTCAGGCTCCAGTCCAAAATACGAGTAGCTGCGACTGGATGCCGTTGCAGTGCACCAGCATCCAGTCGTGCACTCTGCTCTGGATTAGGCCCAAATGAATGGGCCTAGTCAGGAGGAGGGAGTGTCTGCAGTCAGATTCGCGAGGCGACTCTGCCTGAAGATTGAGCATGTCCGTTCTTTTTTTCCTGGAGTCGGAACAAACCGCTCCCGGAAATAAAAGAACTGACCGGCTCCCATTGATTTCAATGGGAGCCGTCTTTTTGGTCAGGATTTTGAGGCGAATACGGCCTCAAAATCATGAGCAAAAAACCCCCGTTTGAACCCGGTCTTATCTGTGCATTTTAAAACCCTTGAAATTTTATGGCGGTTTTTAGTATCCGTCAAACCAGACAAAGATAGAACATGTCTATATTTTTTTTTGAAAAATTTCTTCATGGCCACGTCAATAGACCTGTTGAGTAGAGTTTTTACTATGGCTATTTAAAAAGTGACCACCACATTTTCCGTCACGTGAATAAGGCCTTACATTAGGTTCACACTAGCGTTGCCTCTCTGTTGTTTGGGTCTGTGGGGGGACCTGAACAATGGAGAGACGGACCACCAAAACAGCGCTTACACACTGCGCCCGGAAGACCCTGTTGACTATAAGGCACTGCGATGGTGTTTACAACGCTAGGGTCACACTTGCGCCGTGCTCTCCGTCATTCGTATCCTCTGTGGGACCCGTCTGCTAAAACAGTGGATCCCATAGACTATAATGGGGTCCGCTGGTTTTACACTGAAAGTGGAGAGAAATGTCACTTTACAAAGACTACAACACAGATGTGAACAAAGCCTTCGTCTATTTTCAATCCAGTGGTCAGGTGTTATATATTTTTTTGTACATTTTGTGCCCTAAAGTAAAAAACCACCATATGCTGTAAATAAAATTGCAGCAAAAAAAGTGCGGCCTGTTACCGAAAAGGATCTTAATCTCCCTCTCGCTAACGTTACATCTGGTTGCCGTGGTAAACTACGGTGATAAAAACGGCAATAAAGCAGGTATAAATAAAGTTTTATGTGGCCTTGTAAGTCTCCGTCTTACCCACTGTTATATTTTACACATAGATGAAATGTTGGTATTTTTTTTCCCTGTTAGCCCGGCATGTGGTAGCAGTAGCGGACGTTTTGTGCCAGCAGGATTTTATCACCGCCATCGCTGCACAACTGCTTCTGACACATAATTGCTGCGAACTTTGTAATTGAGAGGCATTGTATTAAGTAACGTAATTACACATGGCTGTGGCGGAGTTATGAGCCAGCGGTCTGCAGTCATTACGGAGGCCGGTGATCAATCATACTGTTTCTGCGGCATTGTGTCTTATTGTTATTGGCGCTATGCTCTGTCATCCTATCATGCCTCTCACTAGTCAGACATATAACATGTCAAGTATAATTTCTGAATAAATAATATACTTGTTATCAGTGCTTTGTGTGGACTGGAGCGGGAATAGGTTACCTTTACTTTGTAATATTTATGTCTCTCGCAATGTAAAATGGAGCCGGTTTAAGGTTTGGAGAAATACTGCTGCAATAATACGCTCAAAAACAATAAAATAAACTGGCTACTGCTGTGCAGAATTCTAAGAGAAGTAATGGTTGTATTCCTAGGCTCCACGTAGCAGACCATAGCTAAAAACAAAAATTCTGCAGAAAAAAATGCAGGGAAAACGCATTGCACTTTTGTCTGCGGTATCTCTTGTCCATTTTTTTTGGGCCTAATAAATATATGCTTGGTAGGGGGCCAGCACCTAGCCCCCCAGACTGATCTTCTGTACGGAGCCGCTTCCGGCACCTGTCCAGTACACAATAGGGGGCCAGAAGCAGAAGGCTTCATCCGCTGTATAGTGCCCTTGCACCTTTACTGCAGTTCAACTCCCATTGACAATGAAGGAATCGGGCTGCTTTTCTCGTGGACTGTGGGCATGTGCAGTCTGCTCTGCCCAAGGCCTAGAAGTTACAAGCCACCGCCAGATGAAGAGGACGCTGCTAAGATGGAGGCGGCGCTGGAGAGAGTTCTCTCGCAGCATTGGGGACGCCCCCAGTGCTGTTTGAGCACTGGGGCCCGCCCTCAGTGCTGCGAGAGAGCTAATTTGCATACCGAGAGAAACCGGGATTGTAGGGAACAGCGACGCGGAGAAGACGACGGAAGGTAGGAGAAAAATAGCCTTTCTTAAGGCTATTCCGACATGGTACCTAGAAAAAATTGTGTGTGAGTGATGGGATCCCTTTTAATATGAAAATTGATTCTAAAAAAATAAATATATGGTGGCAATGTTCGTAAAAGTTTACATTCAGATTTCATTGTTGCTGTAATGGTTCTTGTTTCTGAATACTTTGCATATTTATGACGTAGTTATGTCATTGTATCGTTCAATGACATGCCTATATTGAGTGAATTCGTTATAGCAGTGGTTTTATACTTGACATCTAGCAGGTTTCTATCTATTCTGTCCTTGTACTATGACCGACATAGCAGGGCCCTGGATTTTTCGAGCTTTTGTCTATTCAAGGCCTTTTACACGTTGTATAATTACTGCAGTCCTATGATCTTGGCTGCTGTCACATAGCGGCCAGGGACTGGAATGCTATGACATGGAGCACTCGATGACGGTAATATGGATGAAGGTTGTTCTGCATTCTTCTGCCAGGTCAGTCTGCATTGTGTTGTTGGAGTCTAACCCAAGGGAGAAAAACATTATACTCGTGATTGCTAGAAAACAATGGCAGAGAGCTTTATATTATAAAGAACTGGGAATGGGTGAATGCAAGGGACTCGGAGTGTGTTATATCTGTCCAAGGACGTAACTACAGGTATAGCCGAGCATGCCAGCGAGGGTATGAGGCCCAGACACATTGGCTGTGTAATACGGGATATTCTTATCTGATCATGTCCGGCCATAATCTGTGGAGCTTTGCGCTGTTCTTTGCTGGAATCTGATGGCCTGAAAGCTACCATGTGGCTTATCCGAAGCTAAGGCTGCCGCAGGATCAGTTTCCCATGCTTTATACTGCAGCCTTGCTGATATATACTTGTACAATTCAGTATACGTGACTCTGACTTCTCTTGACTAAATAGAATGATTACAAATGCTTAGCAAGTATAGAAAGCTATATTGTACCTGCTATACATATACTGAACCAGATGGGCCTTATTAAAGGGCTTCGTATTGGTTTTATACTGAAAAGTTCTCCAATTTTCCAATATACTTTCTTTATCTGTTCCTTCACAATTTTCTAGATCACTGCTTGATGTCATCCATTGTTTACTATTCATGTGATGGACAGTCCATGGTAATGTGATACACGTAGAGGATCACGACTTGTTACAAGACAGATGTCTGATTACTGTGCTATGACTGTAACAAGCTGTACACCTGTGTGTCCATCCATTGGGGGACCCGAACAACAGAGAGGCAAACCTCTAAAACAGCGGTTACACACAGAGCTTGGCAGACACCAATGGTCTATAATGGGGTCCGTCAGGGGTCTGTCATTTTTTGTAGAGGACTTCTTCCTCCGACAATTTTTGGCAAACTCCGCAACGGAGACTCCAGTGTAGACGTGAACATATTGTAAGTTCACATTAGTGTTTATTTTATTGGTTCTTTTCTTCCATCTCTCTGTTGGCAGATACTAATGGATCCCGACAGATTCCATTGACTATAATGGGGTCGTCCGTCTCCTCTATGTTTTCCACCATTTCCCCACACTTATTTGTCCATCGACAGATTCTGCAGTGGAGCTTCTAACATAATTTTTCTAACATAACCTAAATGTGGATGGCTAGAACCAATTTTTCCTGGCTGTTATAGTGCCGTTTCATCAACTTGTTGGTGAAAACCAAAATACCGTATATACTCACGTATAAGCCGACCCGAATATAAGTCGAGGCCCCTAATTTTACCACAGAATACTGGGAAAACGTATTGACTCGAGTATAAGCCGAGGGGGGGAAATGCAGCAGCTACTGGAAAATTTCAGAAATTAAAATGGTCGGAGGTTTTGGGTGCAGTAGTTGCTGGGGAAGGGGAGGGGGTGTTTGGTTGTCTGTCTGCCCCTTCCCTGAGCTTGAGGACTGTTTTTTCTTCCCCCACTTGGAATTCAGCCTGGCTGACTATAGGGTATCTGCAGTGCTCCTATTAACCCCTTCCCAACGGAACAGGAGCACTGCAGATCCCCTATATTCAGTAGACCGGGCACTGTCAGACACAGTGATACTTAATGTATATGTGTTTCACAGTAATTTTCTACTTTTGTATGTATTCTAGGGAAAGGAGGGATTTAGAACTTTTATTTTTTTATTTCTTTTAAATCTTTTTTTTGCACTATTTTATGGGAGATTCTATACATTAATATTGTGGCTGGTCATAGACACCCCCCCCCTTCCCCTACAAAAAAAAATAATAATAATTTTTTGCTGACTCGAGTATAAGTCGAGGGGGGGCTTTTTCAGCACAAAAACTGGGCTGAAAAATTTGGCTTATACTCGAGTATATACGGTACATTCCTACATGGCAACAAACGATAGCGAGTCTCTGTGTAGCCCTACACTGATTGGGTTCTTGCTTATTGCTTGTTTAAAATAAGTTTGGCTATCCAAGGCATGGTGTGATTCTCTTGCATCTGCACCTAGAATTCTGTTCACTTTTTATATTGGACATATTATGGAGGAAACTTGCAGTGTCAGAGCACGTCCGCTCCTTCAGTGGAGGACAGCCATTTGGTTACACAGGGTGTAAGGACAATGTACGCTCAGAACATCCTTCCCCCAGTGAAAAGAATACCACTGACATCCATTGACTGCCAAGACAGTAAAGGTTTTTATTATTTGCAATAATACTTCCCATTAAGTCATTAATTGTTCTTGCGTTGCCTCCATGATTATTTTGTTCCAGGTTCTTTTATTCCTATGAAGGTTATTTTTACCCAGAGGCGTAGCTTGTGGCTTCTGGGTCCAGTGTCACAGCTGTACTACATAACTGCCAATGACAATAAAGGGAAGGGACACTTTCATAATCAGTTTTTTAATGTCTTAATGCATCTGTAATTATATTTTTTAAAAAAAAGCAGCTTTATAATGTGCCTTAAAGAAGCACTCCGGCAAAGCTTTTATGCCAATGTAGTGCAGCATAGATTACTATTAAAGACTAATGTATAGGCTCATGTGATAAGGCTTGTTATATTTAATATGCTGTTTATGGGTTGCTTGCTGTCTTGATTTCTTTTCTTGATATGGTTCCACCATTGGAGCCTACATTTCTCATGATCCCTCTGGTTTTACTGATACAGGGTGCTGGCTCACCTGGGTTGTCCTGAAAGGACGCAGAACAGAGAACAATCTGATAGACTGCAGAGTTTCTCTATGGTGCACTTTCTACCTGTCTCTCCTGCCTCCTGCTTGTGGTGGGTTCCTCTTGGTCAGCTCTTACAAGCAGGGGGAGTAGTGTGCAGCTGCATCTCACATGATACTGTGCACTGACGCTGTGAGTTAGGGGAGTTGTATATCTCTACTGTTCATCATTATATGGGCTCACCTATTATATCACCTCTCTTATATAGGACAGACCTTATATATTCAGCAACCCTGTAGAGTCGTACAAAGTATAAGTAAGAGGGAGGAGGAGGGATATGATATTCCTTTAGTTCACAGGTCCTACACACAGAAGGCATGGACCGGTCTGCAGAGAAGGGCAATCTCCAAACCAGTTGTCAAATTGATAATTGCATGACTCAAAATGCAGGAATAAGATGGGATGAAACAAATTACACAGGCAAAAAAAAGTAATCCAGCATCTAGTCTAGTAGTTACATGGATAAAACAGGTCGATATTCTTGTTCCTTAGCCTCTCTGACTAACGTTTCAACTCTGTCACATGACCGACTCTGCTCTACTCAGTGGGCCTGTGGTAGAGTAGAGAAGGGTCAGGGAGAGTTGGAATGGCTGCAGGGAAAACCTAGGGTTAAAGGGGCTCTATCTTTGGGAAAAGTCATTTTTAACTAATCACATCCTTGTATAGCCTTTAGAAAGGCTATTCCACACTTACCTTTAGTATGTAGATTGCCTCAGTGGTTTTTGAATAAGTCCATTTTTATTCATATGCTAATTAGACTGGTGCACAATACATCGTGCACTCCTCTCCTGTTGTTTCCTATGGGAGGCTGCTGCTGCTGCTGCTGACTCAGCTTCCTGTTTGCACACACATAGGAGATAATAGCAGGGACCAGTGCTGCTGGGAACTTCCTGTGCTGGCTGGAAGCTCATTAGCATATGAATAAAAACGGACTTATTCGGAAACCACTGAGGCAATCTACATACTAAAGGTAGGTGTGGAATAGACTTTCTAAAGCCTATGCAAGGATGTGATTAGTTAAAAATGACTTTTCCCATTGATAGAGCCCCTTTAAGCATTCTGCCCTCTGCAAGCTTCATTACTCCACACATAACCAAATTAGACTAATTACACAACCATATTGCCCATAAATTAGTATTCTATGCCCCCAAAAAAGCTGTTAGTTTAATTTAAAAAATTACTTTTCATCCATTGGTTTCCATGTTAACAGACCACAAACAAACCCTATGTAGTCTGATCCTGATGTCATATTTTCATACATCTGTTGCCTACTTCGCCATCACTCTTTTATTCCCATACCAATTGGATGCTGTTGGCCTCTTCTTCCAGGTCCTTTCTTGACCCCAGGAAATGCCCCCTTAGCCAGTCAGCGACCTTCCTCAGACAGTGAATGGTTGAGGTGGCATTTGCTTTTTGTTGAGATGTGACCATGAAGTAGGTACTAGTGGGGACTTGGTAAACATTGGACTGGGAGAGGTAGAGGATTGGTGACAGGTTCTTTCTTTTGTTTCACCCATCCTGAGCTTGTACGTCAGACTACCCCTTTAGTTACACTTAGGAGGTGAGCAAGCGCTAGGGGGCAGATGGAAGTAAATACCGTAAAAAAAAATAAAAAAATTGAACTTTCTCTTTAAGTCCAAATCTAGCGTATCATGATGGCCTATACATTAAGACAATAGACCTAATGGTCTTCCGTGGACGAGTTTTGCTCCCCCCTGCTCTTACTTCCCATTCTCCTGACTAGTAAGCTTAGTCATGGTTTTCAAAGCCTGTCTGTGCATTATGTTAGGAAATTTACAAAGCCTTTTGTCTGGTTGGGTTATAATTCATTTCTACATTTGCTTACGTTACCTCGGCAGCACTTCTGTCTCCGGCATTATTTTACTGTATGCTTAACTTGCATTATTTGCCTTTTTAGCTTACAGGGCTTAGTGACAAAGCCGCCCCCCTCCACTCCGCTGCTAACATTTTTCTTCCGGAGTGTCTACGATTGATTCAGTCTGGCATCAGATACAAAAAGGTAGTGAGACAAAATCTAACAAAGCATTATATACACACACAAATGATGGCGGCTCAGAGGCCGGACTCTAGGGGGCCCTTTACATTAAGGAACGTTGGTCGCAGCAGGCCTTTGTGTCTTACTTCAGAGCTTTATATTTCAGATCCTGTATAGTAAATAATGGTTTACTATGTTTTATGGAAAGCATTCGGAGTCGCCTTTTATGTGCACGAAATACCATATAGCAGATTGGTTACTGTGTACTAGAGCGCATCATTGATTTTCTGCAGTGTAATTTAATAAGGCAAATTGCATGGCTTACAGCACCGCGTGTACATTAGCCTAACAACCTCTTATGACCATACACTCCGCTAAGTACCTATATATTGTTACAGGCAAAAGCAAACTGAGTGGTAGGATATGTCAGCAGGCCTCTCTTTCCCCCCCCATGTCCTATACCTGACCTCTCAGTATTGGGGTACGTCCGCTCAGAACGCAAATGACGGCATTAACAAAGCAAACGTTTTAGGCCCGTGTGGAAAAAATATTGCAATGTAAGTCCTGCATGTCCGACTTTGTGACCCTGGAGTATATTAATAGTGGTAGTTATGGGGTTCGCAGACCCGGGCCTGCACACAGCCAATTCTGTTCCCCTCTTCTGCGTTCTATAGCAGAAGGGGAAGCTGGGGGTGGCCATGAGCAGGACTGGGGATAGGTAGGGAAATAGGCCGTTACCTGCTGGGGATACTCCAGTAGGTAGCGGCCTATTCAAAAAGCAAAAAAGGGATCCTCACCTACCTGCAATGCCTTAATGGAGCTGCGGTCACCTCCTCTTCCTTCACCCGTGTATAAGACGTCTGCGTCTCAGCACAGGAGGTGTGATGACGTCTTATCATCGCCGCCTGCGCTGAGACGCAGAGGTCTAAGCCAGGACGAATCCACTTAGTTTTGTTTTCAGAGCAGCCTGTCTTGGGCTAGTTTCGAAAACAAAAAAAACGGTAAAATTGCCGCCCCTCCAAAAGTGCGCCTGCTTCACCTCACCTCCACTGGGTCCAATACCCAGATCTGCTGTTCGGGACAGTGTGGGCCCCGGCAATATTCATATGCTGCTGCTAACTCGCTGTACCAACAGGTCTATGTGACTGCGCTGCAGTACCAAAACCCACCACTACAAATAAAAAATATATATATATATTTATTTTAAAGTTTTTAAAGGCAATTCTTGATTTTAATCTCATATTTTTTTTTTTAGTTTTTGCTTAAACAAACTAAAAAAAAAATTGTACAAAGGAGATGGAGCAGAGTACAATATATTCGATGCGGGCTAAAGCTAGTTTAACACTTGCTCTGGGCAGTATCCAACGGTAGGTTCACACTAGCGTTCGGGTTCCTGTTCAAGTGGTTACCTGCGGAAAACTGAGGACCCCATAGACTATAGTAGGGTTTGCTGAATTTCCGCCTAAAATCGGCAGGGAGTAAAGTCCTGCTCGTCTGTTTTTTCGCTGGTTTTATTCTGAAACTGGCGTATGGAAGTTCTCCTTGAAGGACTTTTGTCTCTGCTTATTTTAGGCGGAATCTGCGCAGGAGTCTCATACGCAGATGTGAACCTAGCCTTAATATTAAAGACCTTTTCCATATTGTCCCGAACATTGTGGTGATATATTTTACTTAGCAGCACAGTTTATATACATGAACAATTTTTTCATTTTAGAAATGGGCAAGGCAGCTGATAACGACCAGAAATAAGCATTTCCCTGTAATATGACATTAACCCTCCCTCTTTGATTCCACAAATCACTTTCTGCTGATATCTCGGTATGCCTATTGTTATGTATACATAACAGGATGTTTTTAGAAGTATAAGAACGCCGATATCTCCATCAGGGTGGTGCCTCGCTGTGAATTTCCTCTAAATATTTACTTTGAAATAATCCTGCTTATACAGAATCTGAGAGCAGGAGACGCTCAGCGCTGCTGTTGTTACTATATGGGGGGGGGGGCAAATATACTACCATTTTTATGGAAGCAATCAGTTTTGTAAAGTTGGTGTATTTTGTCTCTGGTATGGGCAACAGCAATGTTGGTATTTGGCAAGTCTCTATGTCTGACACAAAAATGGCAGCCGCGTAACAATGATGGCCACAGTCCTAAAAATGTGTGTGTGATATAGTTACATAGTTAGGCCTTGTTCACAACATGATTTTACCATTCATGATGCCACGTATCCATATAAAAGAAAACAAAAAGTAAAAAAAAAGTGTGTGTGTATATATATATATATATATATATATATATATATATATTGTAATGTCCATCAAATTCAGCCAGAAGGAAGAGGAGATGGATGAAGGGATAGGATTGTTGAAACATGAGGGTAGTTGAGAACGCACTGTTACTGCGCCATGTTATTCATATCTTGGGAAACTCTACTAAAAGTTGTCCACAAAGAACCAGCACTGCAGAGTCAGGAGCCTAAACCACTAACTCCAACCCTGACTCCTAATTTTCCACAGCCCCACTCCGACTTAGATCGATGACAGCCACAGTGATGCTGAAGTAGTAAATTCTGGGAAAAAAAATAGTGATTGACTTTAAAGGGATCCTATCATTAAAACACAATTTTTTCTGGTCGACACGTAGGAATAGCCTTAAGAAAGGCTATTCTTCTCCTACCTTTAGATGTCTTCTCCGCGCTACTGTTCTGTAGAAATCCCGGTTTTTGTCTGTATGCAAATGAATTCTCTCGCAGCACTGGGGGTGGGCCCCAGCGCTCAAACAGCACTGGGGGCGTCCCCAATGCTGCGAGAGAACTCTCCAGCACTACCTCCATCTTCTTCAGGAATGTCCTCTTCATACGTCTTCTTCCGGCGCATGCGGTCAAACTTGTGAAAGCGGCCATTTTTCTTGTGGCCACGGGCATGCGCAGTTGGCTTTGCCCGAGGCCTACAAGTTTGACCACCTGCGCTGGAAGAAGACGCGTGAAGAGGACGTTCCTAAAGAAGATAGAGGCGGTGCTGGAGAGTTCTCTGGCAACATTGGGGACGTCCCCAGTGCTGTTTAAGCGCTGGGGCCCGCCCCCAGTGCTGCGAGAGAACTCCTTTGCATACCGATGAAAACCAGGATTTCTACAGAACTGCGGCGCGGAGAAGACATCTAAATATAAGAGAAGAATAGCCTTTCTTAAGGCTATTCCTACGTGTCAACTAGAAAAAATTGTGTTTTGATGATAGGATCCCTTTAAAAGTAAAAGTGTATCTAATTATACAGTATAATTCTGTAAGGTCACATTAGCATCGCTTCTCCGTCCATTGAAGATCCAGAACAACGAATAGACAGACCACTAAAATAGCAGCAAAACAAGGAGTCAACAGACCCTGTTGACTATAATGGTGTCCATTGTTTTAAAACTGAAACCGGCAGAGGAAAAACTCGTCAGTGCAGGACTTTTCTAGCCACCAATTTTCGACAGAATCTGCAATGAAGTCTTTTACGGAGACTGACGCAGATGTGAACAAACCTTGAGAATGCGTTTTTTTTTTTTTTTTTTTTTATACTTTAGACCTCCACACTGGTTGTTCTCATGCCCAATTGTCTTCATTACAGTATGTGTTTTAGTACATGCTTTCATATACCATACCATACTATTTATACTCCTAAAAAGCCATATTACTGATTTATTGTGCTCAATGCTTTGTGAATTGCTGCAAACAGTAAAGCAATTTTAGTGCGCGGTGTGCAGAGTTAAATACCACGTAGCATACAGATCTTTCAGTAACAGCAGCCTGTTGTCCTTCAGTTCTTGGACAAACATGGGGGATTCTGTGGGTTGTACGCTATGTTTGAATGTCAGAGGTCTCGGATAAGTCCGTATTTGTTTCCTCGCTTTGATTCTGAAGGGGATTTTCTTAGCGGTAGCCTGACCTTTCATCTGTATGGCTGACAAGTCTGGGAATTCTACAGTGTCATTAACGTAAATATTATATCGCTTCAAGATCTTATAGGCCGCAAAGATGTCGGCTTGATTTATGGTCTTTCTGTAGTGCATGTTGGGAATACGATGTAGCTATATATCTTACCCTGTAATATATCACTATATATATTTCATAGTGCTCCCCTAAAGCCTAAAAATGTACTGTGATAGTAGAGCTTCATATTTCCGGCCTAAGTGGATTGAGAGTATGCAAGCCTAAGGTATATTAAAAAGAAAAATACCTGTAGTTGCCTGTAAATATCTCTTTGGTGTCCTCTAAATGTGCAAAGTGTTTTAGAGCTGGTCTTATCCTACTTGAGAAATCTTGTCTTGAAGGTCCAGACTTTCTTCAAGTGCAACTCTGCTATGATCCCTGTGTTTCTTCCAGGTTTTGCTAGTCTGTAATATCCTAGACATGTGGTGTGGATCAAAATCATGACTTCTGCCAACAGTGGCATCTTAAAGGGCTTTTCCATACTTCAAAAATGTCTATGGAAAAGGTTGACGTGCAGCATTGTTAGTCATTACTAAACTATAGTGTATATAACTGAGATGCCTTAGTGAGCCAGTCTCGCATACAGTTATATGATCGTGTACCTGTCTGGGGATTTGCTTCACATGCCGGGTAGCAATTCCTTCAGAGTCAGCTAATACAGAACAATAATATAGCAAATATGTGTTTTCTTGTAAAGATTGAGTAATCACATTATAACAGAGAGATATAAGCGGCTGCTACTAGAGGAAATGTCATTATAGTTGTAGATACAGTTGCAATCTTTCCACTGCAAGCCCTGGCGGCATCAATACAAAGGTGCTGCACAGAACTGGTCAAAATAATGACAAACTATCCACCATGGTGGAATCCTCCGATGTCCATTCATACACAAATGTGTTTTCCAGCATTTGGAGTTCTTTTTGTATCTTTTATGTGCTCACTTTTGTATATTCTGAGCCAGTCGGATAGAAATATTTATTATTTCATGGAGAATACAAGTATTTGCTAAAACAGACATGCAGCTTAACAGGAGCTAGTGAATGGCTGCTATCCCTGGCTTTAAAAGGTTTGCAAATACAGTTATATATCACTCTATTGCTAGTTATAGGTGCCATAGGGACCCTTAATAATAAATGACTATATGCATGTTAAGTATTTGCATTACATCTAAGAATTGCTATTAAATTGCAGTAATATTCTATTCTTTTTATCATTTCCAGACCATCCATTCCAGATACACTGAAGGGGACATCAAAGGGATTCGATCACAATGCATCCCTAAAGAGGGTTAAGGATGTATCCCCGTAGCTCTTCTAAACCACTGTGACAATGAGGCAGTAAGTATAGATAACATATCCGTTTCTAGTTTTTAATATTTGCGCTCGTTGTTCTGTTCTTTTTGTTTTCGTTTCAGACCTTCTGGAAATTGACTGTCGGCCGCTGATCTGAGACGCCCTACGTGGTCTGCTGCCTTACATCATCTCTACAGGAGCAACCACACATAGGAAGGTAAATCACAAAATGGATGTCCAGGCCAGGAAAACATCCCTTTAAAAATGTTCCTGTTTTTCATTAGCATTTCTCAATTTATAATGAGACAGTCACAGAACATGCAGTCCGTAGTGCAGGCAGCATGTCCTGGAGAACAAGGATTGATACCTATGTTGACAAAAGCTTATAAACATCCTTACACCCTTCCGATTTTTTTTTTAGAATTTTTTTTTGCAGGCAGATTTTTGAGACGGAAGCCACCTCAACATCTGTCTCAAAAAATGACTTCAATTCTCACATTTAGGCTAATGATAGATAGATGAATGTGTAATGGAAGCAGCTGCTGGCACCTCAAACTGCTGATCTGCGACGGTTCTGGGTGTCTGACTCCCACCATTTTTTTTTTTTTTTTTTTTATAACTTTAATTTTTATTAAACATTTTCCAAAGGTGGTATACAAGTAAATAACCAAATGTAAAACATTCTCAACAGAGTAAAAAGGAAGGGGGAGGGAGAGGGGAGTCAAAGACCATGCAAAATACAATAAGAGTCCCACGATGACCATATGGCCTGGAAAGCGTCCATGGTATGGTTAAGGGAGGCTGTCAGGCACTCCATACTCCGGACGTCCTTCACCCTGGCTACCCGCTCTACACCAGATGGGGGGGAGACACTTTTCCAATGGAGGGCTATAAGTGTTTTGGCTGCAGTGCATATAAACAAAATCAATTTAGATTTCTGTTTTACCTATGTGCCTAGGGGGGAAGTTATGCAGTCCCACCATCTTTAATAGATGACCTATCCAAAGGAAAAGGTCATCAAGCTTCTAAGTCCAGACAACCCCTTGAAATATTTTAAAAAATTTAAAAAAAGCATAGCATTAAAATATGTGTATATTACGGCCTATATTTTATCATTTGCAAAAAATGTAATGCAGTCCCTTGAAGAAGTCAGAGGAGTTGGTCTCCATTTTTTGATTTTTAAGGGGCCACTCAGCTTTTAGTCCTGTAGGAGGTAAGGTTTGATCTGAGATGTAGGGTATTCCTGTATGGCTAGTCCCTAATACCCTGTCCAATTGACACAGTTATGTGGCACACTAGCTATTACACCTCCAGCGCCTGCTTCCTAAGCTCTCCTTAATACATGCTGATATTTGTCCCAAATATATCTTACTGAGCGGGTCCTGCCTTCACTACCTCTGAGGCTTCAGGAAACAGGTGAATGATTTCTTACAGGAATTTACATACAAACCTACCGTATATATGTCATGTGCGGTACTTTCCTGCTTTCTGTACATGACACAGCATTAGGGCATATATACGTACTGCCTGGATGCGCAATGGTGCTCCTATACGATGACGCCTTTGGAGGGACAAATAATACACGCTGCCCATTGAAATCAGTAGGTTGTGCCTGTATTTCATGGACATGTTATTTGTAGGTGTCAGGATGATATATAGTGTAAATGCACTAGTATAAATATCCTGGTAGACTCCATACTGTAGTGTAAATGATGTAGTAGCCTGCACTCTGCAGCATAAGGATATGTTCACAAGATTGAATTTAGAGATTTAGAGCTTATTTTGAGGTGAAATACAATGTGTGGCAGTGCCGGAGGCTTCTCTTTACAGGACACTAAAAAAGAAGGGTCCTGCTTCTCCGCTGATTCTGTGACCGATTCAGGCTCCGTAGTGCAGTGACACTATTGCTCCTTAACCTCTTTTTTTTTTTTTTCTGGACCCAATCACTGAGTAAACTCATGGTGGAATGCACAGTACTGAAACGTTGAAAGAAATCAGAGGTGGAGGACCGCCTTAAATTCCTCACTTTTCATCATGTGTGGATAGACTGCACACTATAGTGTAAATATCACAAGAAAATCGCATTCTATGGTCTAAAAGTTTCGATTGACCACACCCTCTAGTGTATATAGCCTACTGGACTGCACGCTATAGTGTAAATCAGTCTTTCTCAAAGTGGGCGATAACGCCCCCTTGTGGGAACTGGAGGCCTATAGGGGGGCAGTAAAAGGCACAGAGAAGATTGGGGGGCGTTGAAGCGGTTTAGGGGGGCGATGGCTAATTTAAAGGGGTGGTATCATAACAATGATTCTATCTATACTGCTTGTTAATGTGGATTTAAGACTTTTCCTAAATACACTGCTTCAGTAAACCTGCTTTGTTTGTCCACTATCTTACTTTATTCACTTCATTATGGACACTAGCACCTGGCCCCCTGCTCATTGCTGAGGGAGCCACATGACGTAGCTCCCTGCTGTGTGGGGGGAGAGAGGGGGGGGCTGAGTGTACGGAGCCAGCCTGTGTCTGCACCACACATACACATCACATACACATCACCTAGCTCCCTGCTGTGAGATAGAGGGGGGGGTGTGGGATAAGTGCTGCTTTCTTATATAAAGCAGTCTAAATCCTACTGGGCTAAAGGACCTGGTCTCTCTGTTCACTAGGATAAAGCTTTATTATATAGAGCAGGCTGCTAGTGGGCAGAGGAGCCAGGTCCTTTAGGAAACTCCGTACAAGGTAAATCCAAGTCTACAGAACCTTTTGATGACATCACAGGCCCTTCAGTCATCCCATAGGATCACGCTATGTGGTGGGCAGGGCTAATTGACGCGATGTAGTAAAGTAAAAAAATTTGGGGGGGCGCTAGAAAATGTTTAATTAATTCTCGAAGTGGGCGGTAGACAAAATAAGTTTGAGAACCTCTGGTGTAAATGGTATGATAGACTGCAGGCTATAATGTAAATGCCCTGATAGACTCTAATGTAAATGTTTTTGTAGACTACACACTATAGTGTAAAAGCTCTGATTGACCGCACCCTTTAGTGCAGATATCCTAGTAGACTGTGTGCTATAGTGTAAAAGTCTTAATGCTTTGGTAGACTGCATGCTGTAGTGTAAATGTCTTTGTAGACTGTAGCCTGTAGTGTAAATGCCTTGGTAGACTGCACACTGTAGTATAAATGCCCTCGCAGACTGCACGCTGTAGTGTAAATGTCCTGGTAGACTGCACGCTGTAGTGTAAATGTCCTGGTAGACTACACGCTGTAGTGTAAATGTCCTGGTAGACTGCACGCTGTAGTGTAAATGTCCTGGTAGACTGCACGCTGTAGTGTAAATGTCCTGGTAGACTGCATGCTGTAGTGTAAATGCCCTTGTAGACTGCACACTGTAGTATAAATGCCCTCGCAGACTGCACGCTGTAGTGTAAATGTCCTGGTAGACTGCACGCTGTAGTGTAAATGTCCTGGTAGACTGCACGCTGTAGTGTAAATGTCCTGGTAGACTGCACACTGTAGTGTAAATTCCCTTGTAGACTACACGCTGTAGTGTAAATGTCCTTGTAGACTGCACGCTGTAGTGTAAATGTCCTGGTAGACTGCACGCTGTAGTGTAAATGTCCTGTAGACTGCACACTGTAGTGTAAATGTCCTGGTAGACTGCGCGCTGTAGTGTAAATGTCCTGGTAGACTGCACGCTGTAGTGTAAATGTCCTGTAGACTGCACACTGTAGTGTAAATGTCCTGGTAGACTGCGCGCTGTAGTGTAAATGTCCTGGTAGACTGCACGCTGTAGTGTAAATGTCCTGGTAGACTGCACGCTGTAGTGTAAATGCCCTTGTAGACTGCACACTGTAGTGTAAATGCCTTGGTAGACTGCATGCTGTAGTGTAAATGTCCTTGTAGACTGCACACTGTAGTGTAAATGTCCTGGTAGACTGCGCGCTGTAGTGTAAATGTCCTTGTAGACTGCGCGCTGTAGTGTAAATGTCCTGGTAGACTGCGCGCTGTAGTGTAAATGTCCTGGTAGACTGCACGCTGTAGTGTAAATGCCCTTGTAGACTGCACACTGTAGTGTAAATGTCCTTGTAGACTGCGCGCTGTAGTGTAAATGTCCTGGTAGACTGCGCGCTGTAGTGTAAATGTCCTGGTAGACTGCACACTGTAGTGTAAATGTCCTGGTAGACTGCACGCTGTAGTGTAAATGTCCTGGTAGACTGCACGCTGTAGTGTAAATGTCCTTGTAGACTGCACACTGTAGTGTAAATGTCTTTGTAGACTGCACGCTGTAGTGTAAATGTCCTGTAGACTGCACACTGTAGTGTAAATGTCCTGGTAGACTGCGCGCTGTAGTGTAAATGTCCTGGTAGACTGCACGCTGTAGTGTAAATGTCCTGGTAGACTGCACGCGGTAGTGTAAATGCCCTTGTAGACTGCACGCTGTAGTGTAAATGTCCTGGTAGACTGCACGCTGTAGTGTAAATGTCCTGGTAGACTGCACGCGGTAGTGTAAATGCCCTTGTAGACTGCACGCTGTAGTGTAAATGTCCTGGTAGACTGCACGCTGTAGTGTAAATGTCCTGGTAGACTGCACGCTGTAGTGTAAATGTCCTGGTAGACTGCACGCTGTAGTGTAAATGTCCTGGTAGACTGCACGCTGTAGTGTAAATGCCCTTGTAGACTGCACGCTGTAGTGTAAATGTCCTGGTAGACTGCACGCTGTAGTGTAAATGTCCTGGTAGACTGCACGCGGTAGTGTAAATGCCCTTGTAGACTGCACGCTGTAGTGTAAATGCCCTGGTAGACTGCACGCTGTAGTGTAAATGTCCTTGTAGACTGCATGCTGTAGTGTAAATGTCCTGATAGACTGCACGCTGTAGTGTAAATGTCCTGGTAGACTGCACGCTGTAGTGTAAATGTCCTGGTAGACTGCACGCTGTAGTGTAAATGTCCTGGTAGACTGCACGCTGTAGTGTAAATGTCCTGATAGACTGCACGCTGTAGTGTAAATGTCCTGGTAGACTGCACGCTGTAGTGTAAATGTCCTGGTAGACTGCACGCTGTAGTGTAAATGTCCTGGTAGACTGCACGCTGTAGTGTAAATGCCCTTGTAGACTGCACGCTGTAGTGTAAATGTCCTGGTAGACTGCACGCTGTAGTGTAAATGTCCTGGTAGACTGCACGCTGTAGTGTAAATGTCCTGGTAGACTGCACGCGGTAGTGTAAATGCCCTTGGTAGACTGCACGCTGTAGTGTAAATGTCCTGGTAGACTGCGCGCTGTAGTGTAAATGTCCTGGTAGACTGCACGCTGTAGTGTAAATGTCCTGGTAGACTGCACGCGGTAGTGTAAATGCCCTTGTAGACTGCACGCTGTAGTGTAAATGTCCTGGTAGACTGCACGCTGTAGTGTAAATGTCCTGGTAGACTGCACGCGGTAGTGTAAATGCCCTTGTAGACTGCACGCTGTAGTGTAAATGTCCTGGTAGACTGCACGCTGTAGTGTAAATGCCCTTGTAGACTGCACGCTGTAGTGTAAATGTCCTGGTAGACTGCACGCTGTAGTGTAAATGTCCTGGTAGACTGCACGCTGTAGTGTAAATGCCCTTGTAGACTGCACGCTGTAGTGTAAATGTCCTGGTAGACTGCACGCTGTAGTGTAAATGTCCTGGTAGACTGCACGCGGTAGTGTAAATGCCCTTGTAGACTGCACGCTGTAGTGTAAATGCCCTGGTAGACTGCACGCTGTAGTGTAAATGCCCTTGTAGACTGCACACTGTAGTGTAAATGTCCTTGTAGACTGCATGCTGTAGTGTAAATGTCCTGATAGACTGCACGCTGTAGTGTAAATGTCCTGGTAGACTGCGCGCTGTAGTGTAAATGTCCTGGTAGACTGCACGCTGTAGTGTAAATGTCCTGGTAGACTGCACGCTGTAGTGTAAATGTCCTGATAGACTGCACGCTGTAGTGTAAATGTCCTGGTAGACTGCGCGCTGTAGTGTAAATGTCCTGGTAGACTGCACGCTGTAGTGTAAATGTCCTGGTAGACTGCACGCTGTAGTGTAAATGTCCTGGTAGACTGCACGCTGTAGTGTAAATGTCCTGGTAGACTGCACGCTGTAGTGTAAATGTCCTGGTAGACTGCACGCTGTAGTGTAAATGCCCTTGTAGACTGCACGCTGTAGTGTAAATGTCCTGGTAGACTGCACGCTGTAGTGTAAATGTCCTGGTAGACTGCACGCGGTAGTGTAAATGCCCTTGGTAGACTGCACGCTGTAGTGTAAATGTCCTGGTAGACTGCACGCTGTAGTGTAAATGTCTTTGTAGACTGCACGCTGTAGTGTAAATGTCCTGGTAGACTGCACGCGGTAGTGTAAATGCCCTTGTAGACTGCACGCTGTAGTGTAAATGTCTTTGTAGACTGCACGCTGTAGTGTAAATGTCCTTGTAGACTGCACGCTGTAGTGTAAATGCCCCAATTGACCGCACCCTCTAGTGTAGATATCCTAGTAGACTGTGCTCTATAGTATAAAGTCTTAATGCCTTGGTAGACTGAATACCTTGGTAGACTGCATGCTATACTAGCACTGAATTAGGCTGCGACAATTTCCATGGTTTTTCTCTATTTCCATTAATCTGCACAGACAAAAATAAAGATTACAAAGAGCGACATGATGAGAATCTATATTTTAGTCAGCTGGTGCTTTGTTTTTTTCCTATGCCAAGTGCCAGGAGCCTGAGTATGTAAGCCCCTGGCAAGGTTGGTATGGCTGTGTGAATGCTTGATTTCTGTAGTCTGTTACATGCGCTGAATGTTCTAGCCTGGGCAGAGGATGATTGATGTGTAAAAGGTGCAAATGGTTTTTCTGTTGGAAGCTCTCAGTGGGAAGGTGTCTATGCCTGGGGACCGGTGGCCATGAGTCAGCTAGCATATTGATGAAGCGATCTTATCTCTGGGGTTTTTTCACACAGTTAAGCTTGGCTTACCATGGGGCTTACTCGCGGAGTGAACAAAGATAAAATTAATTAGCTCCTGTACTGACTATACCGCCATGGAGAGCGGCTCTGCCCGCAATATGCTTTGTAAACTTCATTTTCATGATGCTATGTAAAGAAAAATACATCCAGATGCAGATGTGAGACGAGACGCAGAAAATGCAATTTTCTCTATGGAAGGTGTAGCTGACTCCCAATAATCTAAATCCCTAAACATTTGCCAAATTACTTTTTGTAATCTTACTTGAGGTTTAAGCTTTGCAGAAACATCGTACAATGGAAAATTAACAAGCCTGTTAGGAGTGCCATCTGCAGCGCTAGTCCTTCATGGCTCAATTTATCAGATTTTTACATTCACATGATAGCTACAGGAGGACGTTCATTTTTTTTTTAAGAGTAACATTCGTTCAATGGATTCTTTTATTCTTGGATACAACTAAGGGGCTATACCACAAAATATATATTCCTTGTCCGTAAGATAGGGGATACATTGCAGATCATTGGGGGTTTGGCCGCTGATACCCCTACAGATCCTGAAAATTAGGGTGTTTTACCCTATTGCGAATGTAGGGATGGACACAGAATGCCATTCTCTCCAGTGAGATATATACACTCACCGGCCACTTTATTAGGTACACCTGTCCAACTGCTCGTTAACACTTAATTTCTAATCAGCCAATCACATGGCGGCAACTCAGTGCATTTAGGCATGTAGACATGGTCAAGACAATCTCCTGCAGTTCAAACCGAGCATCAGTATGGGGAAGAAAGGTGATTTGAGTGCCTTTGAACGTGGCATGGTTGTTGGTGCCAGAAGGGCTGGTCTGAGTATTTCAGAAACTGCTGATCTACTGGGATTTTCACGCACAACCATCTCTAGGGTTTACAGAGAATGGTCCGAAAAAGAAAAAACATCCAGTGAGCGGCAGTTCTGTGGGCGGAAATGCGTTGTTGATGCCAGAGGTCAGAGGAGAATGGCCAGACTGGTTCGAGCTGATAGAAAGGCAACAGTGACTCAAATAGCCACCTGTTACAACCAAGGTAGCCAGAAGAGCATCTCTGAACGCACAGTACGTCCAACTTTGAGGCAGATGGGCTACAGCAGCAGAAGACCACACCGGGTGCCACTCCTTTCAGCTAAGAACAGGAAACTGAGGCTACAATTTGCACAAGCTCATCGAAATTGGACAATTGAAGATTGGAAAAACGTTGCCTGATGTGATGAGTCTCGATTTCTGCTGCGACATTCGGATGGTAGGGTCAGAATTTGGTGTCAACAACATGAAAGCATGGATCCATCCTGCCTTGTATCAACGGTTCAGGCTGGTGGTGGTGGTGTCATGGTGTGGGGAATATTTTCTTGGCACTCTTTGGGCCCCTTGGTACCAATTGAGCATCATTGCAACGCCAAAGCCTACCTGAGTATTGTTGCTGACCATGTCCATCCCTTTATGACCACAATGTACCCAACATCTGATGGCTACTTTCAGCAGGATAATGCGCCATGTCATAAAGCTGGAATCATCTCAGACTGGTTTCTTGAACATGACAATGAGTTCACTGTACTCCAATGGCCTCCACAGTCACCAGATCTCAATCCAATAGAGCATCTTTGGGATGTGGTGGAACGGGAGATTCACATCATGGATGTGCAGCCGACAAATCTGCGGCAACTGTGTGATGCCATCATGTCAATATGGACCAAAATCTCTGAGGAATGCTTCCAGCACCTTGTTGAATCTATGCCTTGAAGAATTGAGGCAGTTCTGAAGGCAAAAGGGGGTCCAACCCGTTACTAGCATGGTGTACCTAATAAAGTGGCCGGTGAGTGTGTATATATATATATATATATATATATATATATATATATATATTCAGGGTCTGGGGTTGCTGGGTGGGGCGGCATAGACACACAAGTCCAGTTTCTTTTAGTCCAAAACAAAGGTAGAGTTTTATTTTCACTCAAAAAGATAGTGCAGCAACAAAAGGAAACAATACAAAAATAAATCCCTGCCCGGCTAGGCTCTAACTAAACATAGAATAGGTTACCTCACCTAGAATCACAGAAGTCCAAAAACCCAGTAGAATCATTCAGGACACAGCTCCCAAAAATATGACCTCTCTGTCAGCTCTCCAGCCAAGCTCTGCCAAAGTGTTGCTGCTGGAGCTGGCTTCTTAAGCCTCCTTGACAGGAGACTCTCTGTAGCTGAGTCGCTGCCGGAACATCCCCAAAGTGTGGACTGGAGGGGGGTGGAATGACAGGTCCCACTACCAACCTACCTGCCATTCCTAAAAATCCAATCCAGTACTGAGCATTTACCAAACTAATATTTATAACTTAAACGGGCTATAGTGTGAAAATTATTTATATATGATTCCTGTATATTTAGTTAATTAAAAAATAAAGGCGTTACGTGCCACAAGCATCGAGAGTCCATAGCTAACCATACTGTAGTACAGGCATAGGCAACAGTTTTTGTATAGCATTTCTATTTAAAAAAAAAAAAAAAAAAATGTGTGCAATGTAATAATTGTAAGGATGCCGACCTCCTACATGAAAGTCCTATAGCTCCAACCATAACTGCAACCAATGAATTAGTTGATTAAACTTACATTTCAGTGCGATCCTTGTCGCTGACTTTTCCTTTTTTGCAAATATGGTGGAAACAACTTTCTGCTAAACACGGGACTTTGCGTGATCACAGTAAACCTGCTTAGTGGGGGGCAGAGGTTGCCCCTAATGTAGCCCAGTCTTTTTGGAAGAAATCCATATAAATATGTTCTGCCTTATTGAAAAGGACGAATGTGTGTTTTGCTGCAATGTTATTCTTTTGTACTTGCTTCAAGGTGCAAAAACAAATTGGTCTATGAGAGAAGGATTGTCGCCTGGGGCAGCACCGCTGTGTGTTTAAAATAGCAGAGAGCGCTTTGTGCAAGGTGGATATGCCTGACCCTTGCAATGGTACAAGGGTTGGCTGACCCCTGCCGTGCTATATTAACAGAAGTCTCATACTGTACTACCTGTATATTGTTAGCCTATTGCTGAATTGTTGTAGGCTAACCAAAGCTGACCCTAACAGTCCCCCTGTTGCAAGTGGTCAAGTTACACTAGGTTCACACTAGCATTGTGGTCTCCGTCATTTGACTCCGTCATTTGGGTCCACCAGCCACAGACGAACCCCTTTGACTATAATGGGGTCCGTTGGGTATCCGTCGTTTCAAAACGGAAAGCGGCAGAGACAAAAGTCTTCCGTGTATTCATAAATGGGATAGGTCATCAGTATGTGATCTATCGGGGTCCTATAACCTAAATTTTAGCAGTGGAGCACACCCCACCCACGTACTAGCAGTTTCTGGCACCCGGAGGCTGTTAGAACAGACGATCTAGGTGTTGGCCCCCGATAGATCATGTAGTGATGACCTATTCTGTGGATAGGTCACCAGTACGAAAATTCGATTTGGGGCCAGCAAACCCCTTTAATCCGCTGATCACTTCAGGTCTTACTGTCATCCTCTGGCAAGCGGCTGAAAATGCTGGGCAAAGCCGTGCCCAGGAATAGGACATTGCGGAAACGCAGCTTTTTTTGTTGCGTTTCTGCAACGTGGGGCCTTAGCCTAGTTTTTTGCAGGTGGGTTTCTGAGACGGAATCCATTCACTTCAATGGGCGTCAGGCTGATGACCAATCTTCAGGCAGTTTTGTTTATACAAAATTGGGTTTTTAGTTAGGAGGGGCAGAGAATACCCTTAAATAACATCTCAGCCTTTGTATTTGGCAGGGTAGATGTTTTCAGTCTCCTGCTATAACAACTTTTTAGATGTACAAAACATTTACTATATTGAGCATCGCCCGCATTAGAAACAGGGTCAGCAACATCATTTAATAAATTAAGAAAAAAAAAAAAACTAATTAGCTTTAAAACCTAAAGATCTAAAATTGGCATCTCCCAGGCAGCTGGTGCCTACATGCTAATTGGATTGCTACGATTTCTAAAAGTTACGGCAAGTGGGCATCTCTAACTGGATGTGTGGAGCAAGTTTATCATCCGGTGATTAGCAAACAGCATGACTAATTCTCCGTGCGAGATGCAGCCGGGCTGAATGTCAATTATTTGGAGACCTTTTGCAAAACATTGAAAGGAATTTTAAGGTTCTTCGACAAGTCAAATGTACTCGCCGAGGTCATCGTAACCGGAGACTAATTATGGGTATAGAATCAATATTCCGAAGCCGTATTACACTCAGCTCTGGTGTCACCGGCATTGTTATGGGGCATGACTTACGCTGTAGATGCAACTGTCGGGGCTTCTAATATCAGTAAAACTGGACACCCTTGCCAAGAAGTTTTGAGACTGACTCCAATTTTGGTTTTTGGAAAAGTTGCTTTTTCCGTCTTCTTACACGCTAGGCCCACTCTAGCATCAGCTGGCAGGTGAATATAGTTTTTCATCCGACGGAGTCTCCATTAGACATATATGAAGGTAGCCAGAGTCAGATCTTTCTATGATGACTGAAGTACAATTAGTACAAGACTCCAGATTTCCAATGTTGACCCTTGTTTTTCACGATTTTCCCTGGCATAATGGATATCAGCTTCTGGACCAAATCCCGACTGATAGCAACCCATTCTTACATGATCAGCCTTTGGAGTTTATCACAATTCTGTGTATCTTCGTTCAACCCATTTTTAAGGAATGACCACAAGTTCTCAATGGGATTGAGATTTTTGAAGTTTCCTGGCCACGGACAATCATTCTTCAAGAAGCCATTTTTCTCCAAACTTTGCGAATACCAACATTTTTGTCATTCTCAAAACTTTTGGCCATGATGGCCTATTTCTTCTTGGTTTTGTGTTCCAGTGTTGTGACTTTTCAATTGTGAGATTGCAAGAATTTTTTTTTTATTTTTTTTTATAATTGATACATTTTTTTCTTTAAGTCAAATTGGTCCAAAATTTTAACTTTTGTAAGGCTGAAAAGAGACTCCCATCTGTTTTGTCCATCTATTGTCCTGCAGCCTTGCTCCAGAGGCCGTTCCTTGTGATAGGAGCTACGTTAATTTTGCCTTTCTTAGAGAAAAAATAAGATTCCTTCCGAATTCCAAAACTGGCAGGTTCAGAATAAATCTCTGTAGCACTGACCTATCTATTAACTAGAACATGTAATTTTGAAGCACTTCTGAAAAGCCTTCAGACAAGTACATTGTGGCCGCTTTCTCATGGAGAGTTCCATAGTCTTGCTGCTCTTACAGTAAAGAATCCCTATCTATGTTTTTTCCTCTAGACATAGAGTTTACCCCTTGTTACTATCCCAAGTATACATAGATCGAGTGAGAATTTTCTGTATTGTTCGATGATATTTTCTGCATTGTTTTTAGGGCATCTCTCAGTTGTCTTGTTTTCCAAGCCATTTTGATAGTCTTTCTGGGTAATGTAGTCCATTCATTCCGTTTATTGCTTTGGCTTCCTGCCTTTGAACCCCTTATTCACTACTCCCGGGATGTCTATACACAATATTCCATGTTCAGCCTTATTGTGCACATCTGTTCTCCTATTTTTGCACCCTATTATCTTATTTCCCCATGCAATTTGCTACAAGTTTGTCAACTAAATTCCCATTGTTTAGTAGAGGTCACTTATATGAGAGTCTGCCTGCATTCACATTTATATAAGTAGCAAGTCCAGAGGGCAGGTCCGAAATCTGTAAAGTTTTCATGTGTGTATCATTTCTGTATGTGCTTTTTGTATTTAGTATTTTTTTCCCATTGTAGGGACATTGTAAATTTCCAGTTGAAGTCTGTCCTGAGTGTAGATGACCTGGCCTGGAACCATTCTACTGTGGTGAGTATGTGCAGTGGATCCGTCTGTATGACTAGAAGTCTCTGACATTGTTTGCCCATGTTATATAGCAAGTTGCACTTAATAAAACAGTCCAGAAATAAAAGTGTCAGTCTTACTGTATATGGAATATGTCAAATATTCAGCTTATACTTCGATCTCCTGTGTGGATATGGCGATGCAGTAGGCCATTTTGAATTAGGAAAGAGGAAAATTTGAGTCTTGGCATTATTTTTAGAACTTTGTGTGATCTTGAGACCTTCTAATCTGTTGGAAGTGCCCAATATTTCCCCATATTGCCTCTTCCCTTGACTGTAGGAACTTATTAAGATGTATGAAACCTTACATTACATTTCCATCCGTGGTCAGAAAGACAGATGAATTATGGGTGGGAGTTAGGTTTATTTCCGAGACTGTAAAACATTCTGATCCCAATTGGTTGTATCATTGCTTGATACCTCAATAGAAGACAATGTTCTAATAGGTGGGTTAAAGGGGTTTCCAGGACTTGTATATAGATGACCTATCCTTAGTGTCAGATTGGTGGTGGTCCAACACTTGGCACCACTGCTGATCAGTTGTTAGAGGCAGCAGTGGTGCTTAGGTGAACTTTGCTTCCGCTTTGAATGGTACTAAGCTGCAGTACCAAGCACAGCCACTATACAATCTACTGCATTGTGCTTGTGAATGAAGAGGCCGCATCACTTGTCCAAACAGTGTAAATGGCAGATGAGTAGGGGTATCAGATATCAGACCCCTAAAGATAGGTCATCGATATGACAATCATGGCAAACCCCATTAAAAAACAAACAATGGAATTGGAAAAAAGATGCAAAACAGCGGCAGCATCCAATTGTTGTCTATTGTGTGGGTATACTTGCATTTTGTTTTTGTAGATCCTTTCATTCTTTACAAAGTCTATATAGTATTGTGCCCTGATAACAATGGCATTATTACATGCAATTTAAGACTGTGTACTATGTCATTCACCTTACCAATGTACTCTCCTCTTCGTAAGGTGAATGAAAATTCTTGTGGTCACTTTTCTCATTGCTACACGCTATTAAAGGGGTTGTTCACTTTCAGACAAATATATATTAAGAGACAAATCTATTAATGTTAAGATTAAGGTTTGTATAATGAAAAGTCATACAATATACTTTCTGTATCAATACCTCACAGTTTTCTAGATCTCTTCTTTGCTGTCATTTACTCTGCTTACTCCCAGTGGATAAAATTTTGTCCATAGTCATGTGATATACAGTCCATGGTCATGTGATGTACAGTCCGTGGTCATGTGATGTACGATCCGTGGTCATGTGATGTACGCTCCGTGGTCATGTGATGAGCACACAGGTGCACAGCTCGTTACAAGACCGACGTCTGATTAATGTACTGTGGCTTTATGAGCTGCGTAGCTGTGTTCATCACATGACCATGGACTGTATATCATATGACCATGGACTAATCTTGAGAAATTGGTACAGAGAGTATCTGCTTCATAGACTCCATTAGCAGCTTTTGTCACTGATCCAGACAAAAACGCCAGAAACATTTGCACAACATTCTGTACCATATGCCGGGCTGCGTTAATGAAACCTAGTGGATGCCGTTATGCTCTGTCTAATTTTCTGGGCTCCATTCATGTCTATGACATGTCTGATCTAATCCTTTCTGATTTTCATTGTTCTGCTTTTATGAGATGAAATCTCTAGTGCAATGTGAACAGAGCCTTAGCTGTACATTGAATCTTGACCATGACTGTGCACATGGTCGTGTGCATGAGGCCTAAGTCCATTGGTGAAAGGTTTCTTGCATTCCCCTGGCGGTGCTGATTTTATATTTATTGCTAAATATATAGATCCGGTGGACTGTAATATGGAGGTGTGAATAAAGCCCCATACTTAATTCCTTGACTTCTTACACTAAATACAGGAGAAAGCTACTATAATGGAGCAAAGTATCCTAAATATTACCGGTGTTATGTGCGGCTGCGGCCCATAGCTGCAGTGCAGAGGGTGTTGATGTGCCATCTGCTCCTGCACAGCCCTGTACTAGCAAACATTTTGATATTTTTGTGGTAATAAAGACCTATAGTATTGTATAAGGACTTCTAGTGTACTAGGCGCCTTGGAAACTGGTATTTATCAATGAAAGAATGGTTTTGGTATGTTACGTGATCTGACCACTGCACAATATGCACACTTTGTCCGTCCGAGTGACCGGGAAAATAACAGCAGTTAAAGAGGTTGTCCACTTCTTGGAGGGGCTGCAGTTCGTGTGCGAGTAAAGTCACGCTTTGACTTTTTACATCCCATCATCAGTAGGAAAAAAAATTACTGGAAGTCCCCTTTAAAATCAAACCTGGTCCTTATTTACCCATTCGGGAGTGGGAAACCCCCCCCCCCTCCCCATACCATTCAGGTTCTGTTCACATCTCTTTATGTGAACATATTGGGCGTATCTGTATCTAGTGCTAGTTATTAGAGATTAGCGAGTAGTATTCGATCAAATACCTCCCCTGCATAGTTATTGGTGTAAAAAAGCGCCAGGGATGGTGGGAGGGGATTCGAATTTTTACTGCGTTTACCGCGTGGTATTCGACCGATTACACCAATAACTATGCGGGGAGAATACGACTCTACTCTCTCTACTAGAGATGAGCGAACACTGTTCGGAACAGCCGTTCCGAACGGCACGCTCACATAGAAATGAATGGAAGCAGCCGGCACGCAGGGGGTTAAGCGGCCGGCCGCCGGCAAAGTCAGCGTCACAGGTGCTTCCATTCATTTCTATGGGAGCGTGCTGTTCGGATCAGCTGATCCGAACAGTGTTCGCTCATCTCTAATCTCTACTAGCTATACATACATAGAATATAGCCATTGGCCCCTATTTGAGACAAAAAAGTGTGCCAAACTACCCTTTTGGGAGAGCGCCTCAGACAGCAAGGTGTAAATTTTATTTAACATTGTAGCCAATGGACAAGATACTACTGTATAACTATATAGTAAGCTTCCATCGACAGTTTTTATTTTTACCCCATGTGTAACATATATGCAAGATGTATAAGTTAAACTGACGCCTTTTACAAATGCCATACAGTTGCATCTGTCACAATAGAAAAGGGAAGAGAAAAAAAAAAGCATAAGTTTAACATATACATTTTTTGCTGGATATAACGGGGTGGAAATTGCGTCAAACTATTCTTTTCCATCCTTGATTTTCTGATCTATATGTTTAACATGGGATAAAGATGAGATGTGAACATACCCTAAACCATGCTAGACACTTCCTTTGGAGGTAACCTTTGTGGGGAACACTGAATGTATAACTACAATGTAAGGCACGGCCGAGATAAGAACAGGTCTGAAGTTCTGGCACTGACTGTTATATAAAACAAAGGGGTTTTTTGTGCCGATATGGCCGCTGTTCGTAAATGCTAATGCAGTTTTGCACATCTGGAAGAGATAAATGTAGGATAAGACGGAAGCGGTGAGGTCATCGGTACAATAATGTCTTGGTCCTTGCAGCTCAGATCCAAATGTTTAGCAGGACCAGAGATATTGAAGGTAAAGGAGACTGTTATCTTCTCAGCAGGCAGATAAGGAGGTGGATTGGATTGCTGGCCGGTTCCTGAACCTTTCCTAATGAATGGTTGCTAGGCAAATTGCATCTCAATCAGTTTAATCCTCTGCATGTCATGTACAGGTCCCTTCTGTGAGAACCAAAGCAGCGCCTGTCACAAAGCTGACAAGGGTCAGGATGACTGGCAAGGAATAGAATACTTATCAGGGTACGGTATGGTCTCCGAGACTGTGGGATTTGATCCAGTATCATTACTATCACCATACAACTCAGTTCTACTTCTAAAGGAAATGAGTCACCGGAAAATCACCTATTTCTAAACCAAATTTCCATGTTAACCCCTTCCCGCCGATGGCATTTTTTGATTTTCGTTTTTCGTTTTTGACTCCCCTCCTTCTAAACCCCATAACTTTTTTATTTCTCCGCTCCCAGAGCCATATGAGGTCTTAATTTTTGCGGGAAAATTTTTTCTTCATGATGCTACCATTAATTATTCTATATAATGTACTGGGAAGCAGGAAAAAAATTCAGAATGGGTTGGATTTGAAGAAAAAATGCATTTCTGCGACTTTCTTACGGGCTTTGGTTTTACGGCGTTCACTGTGCAGCCAAAATGACATGTCCCCTATATTCTGTGTTTCGGTACGGTTCCAGGGATACCAAATTTATATGGTTTTATTTACATTTTGACCCCTAAAAAAAATTCCAAAACTGTGTTAAAAAATTTTTTTTCTAAAAGTCGCCATATTCCGACGACCGTAACTTTTTTATACGTAAGTGTACGGGGATGCATGGGGCGTCTTTTTTTGCAGGGCCGGGTGTACTTTTTAGTTCTACCATTTTCGGGAAATGTTATTGCTTTGATCACTTTTTATTCAAATTTTTATCAGAATCAAAACAGTGAAAAAATGGCGGTTTGGCACTTTCGACTATTTTTCCCGCTACGGCGTTTACCGAACAGGAAAAATATTTTTATAGATTTGTAGAGCGGGCGATTTCGGACGCGGGGATACCTAACATGTATATGTTTCACAGTTTTTAACTACTTTTATATGTGTTCTAGGGAAAGGGGGGTGATTTGAACTTTTAATTCTTTTTATATTTTTTTTATATTTTTTTTAACTTTTTTTTAATTTTTTTTTTTGCATTTATTAGACCCCCTAGGGGTGTTGAACCCCAGGGGGGTCTGATCACTAATGCAATGCATTACAATGCTAATGCATTGCAATGCATTGCAAAAAAGCATCCTTTCTTTTGCAGGCTGCATAGACCAGCCTGCAAAAGAGAGGATTTGCAGACAAGCCTGGGAGCCTGTACAAGGCTCCCGGCTGTCATGGCAACGGGACGTCAGCCCTGGAGCATGCTCCAGGAGCCGGTGATCCCGGCCAAAATGGCGGTGCCCCATGCGCCACCGGGAAAATGGCGCCTCCGGCGCCTTTGACGGCGGCGCCGGAGGGGTTAGTTACAGACCCAACATGCGCCGTACTATTACGGCGCATGTCGGGAAGGGGTTAAACAACTTTTTAAAGAATTTTTGATGCTTTAAAATAAATTCCATAAGAGTTTAAAAATAAATACTAGATCCTGTAATTTTCTTTCTGGCTACTAAGCCTAATAATAGACTGATAATTGCCAATTCTGTAGGTTTTTACAGCAGTCACCTCATTTACATAACTGATAAAACAGACAGAATTACAATAGAAGAGTTGTTGCTGCCTATGGCCATAGGACTGCTGTAAAATATATCACTATATATAGTCTGGTTTCAATAAATGAAAATAATTTTGTTACATTCCCTTTAAAGGGACCTTTAATTTAGGGTGTTTATTACAGCCTTGTAAAGATGCAGGTGAGAATACATCAGCCGCTGTGGTCCCATTCGCTTATTGTAAGCAGAGATTCAGAAAACTTTAAAGGGGTTATCCATGGAACTAAAACATTCAGCACTGTATTAGATGCAGCTGCACTGGCATCCTGTCGCGCCATTCTGCTCTGGATTAGGCTTAAAAGAATAGGCCTAATCGGGAGAGAGCCTTGCGCCGTATAATCCGCAACAAGAAGGGTCATCTCGCTTTTTTGTCTTGCTACTAGATAGTGCGAAAAATGAAGCAAGCGGCAAACTGAAGGCAATTTGAGGCGGATTCCGCATCAAAATCTGCTGTCAAAAATCTCTGTGTAAACTGACCCTTAAATAGGCGTTGCCCCATTCCTGACAGTTATGTTTTAATGAATAACTCTATTTTCCCATGACACAACCCTTCTGGAGCATCTTTTATTAGAACTCAGCATTATACTATTGCTCTGGTAAAAATTTCTGAATAAATTGACAACTAGGTGTAACCATTCTCCTTGTTAAAGGGATGTGTCTATACAGAATCGGCGATCGGAGTGTGCATAGACAACCCGGTTACTGGTAACACCCAGGTGTCTGCTAACTTGTAAATTTCTAGTAGGAATAACAGAGGGACAGTACAACAGAGGGTTATAAAACAAACATGTCCACAAAGCGAAGAGATCCTTTGGCATAACCGTGGCATTAGACTAGCCCAATTGTTTCATGAATTCTAGAAGCCAGCAAAATCACGAGGCCGCTCTCTATAATTTACTTAGGCTTTATATACAGGAAGAATTTGAGCAGTATAATGTTTATTGTACCTAGAAAGGTTTACTCATCGTAGAACTTCAAGTTTGACTGGTGTATGAGGAAGCTGCTTGTACAGCTACTTTAACTGTTTGCCAAGAACATGGAGGGAACCTGCAGCTTCTCTTACTTTACCCTGTCCCTTTAAATGGCCACTTATTTTCAACAAACTTTGACTAAATCAATAGCACAAGCATATATAAGAAACTTTGTAATACATCTTGGCTCTTTTCCTGCTCTCCTTCCTCCTAAACTGGCACAGAGGAACCAAGCGGTCGCTACATTCATATTCACTTTATTTCTAAACTGGCATCTGTGGAATCTGCTAGACTCACAAGTGTCACATTATGTAGAAGTCTATGGTGAGGAGAGGGGGCATTTAGCAAAGAGAAAGGAGAGAGATAGATGCAGCAGCTAATAGGAAGTGCCTGTCTCACCCCAAGTGATTTATTTACATCAGTGTAGATCTCTATAATGTCCTATATAATCCTGCTTCTTAGGGTGAGAGAGTTAGATGAGCAGATTCTCCTCTTCTTTTCGTGTACAGTATATCAGAGATGACATAGTAGCTAGTCTTCACCTACCATCTCTAAGGCAACTGAAAATCGAGCATAAATCGGGGTGGGGGGGGATCATACTGTGGTACTCCTTACGTATATTTGATTTATGTTAAGTTTGTTGACTTAGGTGCTCTTTTATACTGTAATTGAGTCAAATTTCAAGGTGACCAAATGTTTCTCTCTGTGCCACCATTCTGCATAAAAACATCTAATCCTGAATTTTACTGTATATACTCGAGTATAAGCCAAATTTTTCAGCACAGTTTTTGACTGAATTCCAAGTGGGGGGAAAAAAAAAAAACAGTCCTCAAGCTCAGGGAAGGAGCAGACAGACAACCAAAACACCCCCTCCCCTTCCCCAGCACCCAGCAACTACTGCACCCAAGAACTCCGATTATTTTAATTTTTGAAATTTTACCAGTAGCTGCTGCATCCCTGCCCCCAGGCTTATACTCGAGTCAATAAGTATTCCGAGTTTTTTGTGGTAAAATTAGGGGCCTCGGCTTATACTCGAGTATATACGGTAAGTGGAATATAGGCGTGGAGGTAAAATAATATGATGTCTCTATTACCTAGAATCTCCGATTCATATGCTTTGCAACCCCTGCCGGATCCTTCTACTTGATCCATAATGCCATTTCTCGTCACTCCAGTTCACACGATTGGCTGATCTGCAGATTTACCGAACCGTAGAATACAATTGGAGAATCACTTTTGCTTTTTATGCTCTTAAATTTGACAGATGTGATTGTTAAACCTGGCAAATAGTTTCTGAGCAGTGTCTGAAACTCAGAATCTTTAGCAGCCATATTTCCTATAATGCTCTATAATTTGATGTACTTGTAAAACTCAAGTATAGGGGGAATTACTAAGCTAAATGCACCAGAATTTGGCTTAATCTGCAAAAAAAATATCACCATATTTATTATGTGTCTTCTTTTTATTTTGGTACACAGTTTAGCAAAAATTGAGACTTTCACGTCCTCGGACACTGGCAGTATTATACAACCCCTGGCAAAAATTATGGAATCGCCAGTCCCTGACGATGTTTCTTGAGTTGTTTAATCGTGTAGAAAAAAACAAATGACAGCCATGGAAAAAACTAAAGGCATTTCACATGGCAACTTTTTGGTTTTAAGAAACACTAAAAGAAATCAATAAAAATAATTTTGGTAGCCAATAACCGTTAGATTTTTAGAACAAGCACAGGGAATAAATTATGGAATCACTCAATTCTGAGGAAAAAATTATGGACTCATGAAAAACGAACAAACAAAATAACACTCCATCACATCACTAGTACTTTGTTGCACCACCTCTGGCTTTTATAACTTGTAGTCTCTGAGGCATTGACTTCAGGAGTGACACAGTACTCTTCATCAATCTGGCTCCAGCCTTCTCTCATTGCTGTTGCCAGATCAGCTTTGCAGGTTGGAGCCTTGTCATGGACCATTTTCTTTAACTTCCAATACAGATTTCAATTGGATTGAGATCCGGACTGTATGCAGGCCATGACATTGACCTTATGTGTCTTTCTTCAAGGAATGTTTTCACCGTTTTTGCTCTATGGCAAGATGCATTATCATTCTGAAAAATGATGTCATCATCCCCAAACACCCTTTCGATAGATGGGATACGAAAAGTGCCCAAAATTTCAATGTAAACCTGTGCGTTTATTGAAGATTTAATGACAGCCCTCTCCCCAGTGCCTTTACCTAATATGCAGCCCCATATCATCAATGACTATGGAAATTTGAATGTTTTCTTCAGACAGTCGTCTGCATAAAACTCATTAGAAGGGCACCAAACAAAAGTTCCAGAATCATCACCTTGCCCAATGCAGATTCGAGATTCATCACTGAATATGACTTTCATCTAGCCATCCACAGTCCACCATTGTCTTTCCTTAGCCCATTGTAACCTTGTTTAGGTGTTAGTGATGGCTTTCTTTTAGCTTTTCTGTATTTAAATCCCATCTTTGAAGAGTACTGTTTATCACTCATGAAGTCAATTCCTCAGAGAATGCAAGCCGTTATAAAAGCCAGAGGTGGTGCAACAAAGTACTAGTGATGTGTTGGAGTGTTATTTTGTTTGGTTTTCATGATTCCATAATTTTTTCCTCAGAATTGAGTGATTCCATAATTTATTCCCTGTGCTTGTTCTAAAAATCTAACTGTTACTGGCTACCACAATTATATTTCGGATTTCTTTTAGTGTTTTTTTAAAGCCATGGCTGTGATCTGTTTTTTTTTTTTTTTTTGTTTTTTTTTTTCTACAAGATTAAACAACTCAAGGAACATCCTTAGGGACTGGTGATTCCATAATGTTTGCCAGGGGTTGTATACAGCTAGAAAGCTGACTGTGCTGAATTCTTACAGCCTAGCGCCATTGCAGGGTGGGAAGGAACTCCCCTTCCTCTAATAGTACTCTTCAATAGCCAAGAGTACTTGGGGGGAGGGGCGTTGACACTAGGCTGTAAGGCCCGCTTTTCTGACAGTGGGGAGATATCGGTGCTGAACCTAACTCGTCCAATATTTCTGGCATCCGGGAGCAAAGTTGACAGTGCATTGAATTCAGTGCACTGTCTGTTTTCTAGCAGTATATAATACCGCCCATCTCCAAGGACGTGAGAGGCGCTCTTTAGAAGGGTTATTCTTTAAGATTAAAAAATTTTGGCATAAAATTCTGACAGGCCAATAAATAGGTAGTATAAAGTTAGACTAGGTGGTATAATAAGCGACCAACTCATCCTGCATCGGCATTTCCTATTACATAGGGTTAGTAAATCTGCCCCAGTATCACCCCAATATACCAGCTACGTGTTATAGTAACAAGATCAGAAATCTTCATCTTTATTGTGTGGACAAAGTTAAGCCTTGACAGAAGTTCCCTGTGCTCTATAGACGGGGAGCAATATATTTACCTTTAGCATTGATGTATAACAGTCAGGTTTATGGCTTTGCAGGCAGAGGTCAGATGTTACATCGTGGAATATATAAATCTTACACAACACAATGTATTCTCCTGGCCAGTATGATATACTGTAAGGGTAGACATATCTATTTCTTTGAATATTAAAAAAAACTTCTCCACGAGGCCCCCATAAAAGCTTCCTCCGATGCAGTGTCTGACTACTTATATTCACGGTTTTCTGTGTCCATCACTGTGGTATTTCCCTTTTTATGAGATACACCTATAACACGCCTTATGAATATAGAGTGAGAGATACTGTGATATATAGGCAGACAAGGAGAGGTAAACTTACCATGATGCAGCAGAATTATATAGGGCATTATAGAAAACTACGGCCCAGTACAGATAGAACTGAAGCACTTGGGGTGAGATTGACACTTCCTATTAGCTGCTGCATCTCTCTCTCTCCTTTTTTTTTTTTGTTGAATTCCCCCTCCCGTCACCATGGACTTCTATATAATATGACATTTAGCGGGCTGTTCAGACATAGGAATTTGATGTTGAATTTGTCAAATTTCTGCTTCCGGAATTTGAAGCAGATTTTTTCTGTTGGTCAAAAATGGACAAGGATTTTCACACTGAATTTGAAGCAGATTTTAACGCTGAATTTGAATTTGGAAAAGAGTGCTACTGTATTTCATATTTTAATGGCCAAGGCCCAATTCTAAATTCTGCGCCAACAGAAAAGTTATATTTTCTACCTCCCGTTCATTTCTATGGGAGTTCCCAGAAGGAATTTGCCTAAAGCATACCTCCCAACTTTTGAAGAACCGAAAGAGAGACAAAATGTGCGGCGCGCGTAGCCCCGCGTTAGCACCGCCCACTTTTGTGTTGACTCCGCCCCTTCTCATTAATTTTTAATATGCCCGCACACAGTATAATCCTCCTACAGTCACCCGTAAATTATATGTCCCCCCTCTATCTCTCCCCCAGTTTCATATACACCCTTTATCTGCCCCCAGTTTCATGTCCCCCCTCCATCTCTGCCCCCAGATTCATGTCCCTCCATCTCTGCCCCCAGATTCATGTCCCCACATCTCTGCCCCTAGATTCATGTCCCTCCATCTCTGCCCCCAGATTCATGTCTCCACATCTCTGCCCCCAGATTCATGTCCCCACATCTCTGCCCCCAGTGTCATGCCGTCCTCTCCTTCATCTGCCCCCAGTTTCACGTTCCACCTAAGTGTACACATTACACTTACCTTCTCCTCGCTCCCCCGCCGCCTCTCTCTCTCGCACACAGTTGTAGACGCGATGTGACGTCATCACATCGCGTCTACATAGCCAGTAGCCGGCGTGTAGCGGCGAAGCAAGGAGCTAAGCTGTGACCGCTCCTTGCTTTAGCCGTGTATATGTTCAACTCAGATCTGCGTCCTCTGGACAGGACATGCCCACATTTGCTGGGATGGTTTTAAAAATGGGACATTGTGATCCCTATATAGGGCTCACAATCTACATTAAAAAAAGAGAGAACAAAAAAAATTGTGGCGTTTCTGGCCCATGGGGCTCCTGCCTAAATTGACAACTGGGTGTGTCCTTACAATCTGATCTAGTAAACTGTGGCTGACAGTCTAGGCAGTGTATGGATACATCCGTATGAACAAAGAGATTGCCAAGGCCGCTCACACCTATCTGAATAAACGGATGTGTGAGGTCCATGATAATCCTGGACAGCAAGACATCCTACTTATGTGAGGGTCATGTGCTGTATGAAAAATGCAAACATGTCACCCAGGTGTCTATTTAAAAAAATTCTAGGAGGAATAACAGAGGAAATGACATAACATAGAATAATAAAACAAGCTCAAACTTTATCTGGATTGTTTTTTCTGCAATAGCTAAAACTGCAGCAATATGAGGGAGACTGTCAACTTATCCACCATGCAGCAGCCCCAGTAACACTGAGGCATGTATATAGCGTGGCGATGGTGTGCAGCTTGTGTGACGTGCTGGACATGAGGATGAGATGGAGCGACACGCATGCTCTTTATCATTCCTGTATAATGAGTCATTTTCTACCATTGTGGCCTTAACTATCATCCATGTAAGTTGTGTAGCTGAGCTCTGATCTTACCGCAGATTATGTCATCAGTCTGTAAAAACCAGCAACGAACTGGGGGCAATGGAAGAGCCAACCCAATTATGGAAAGGCCATAGAATGTAACCTGTGCTGTGTAGAGAGACACGTGCTTCACAGGAAGGCGATGGTTACTGTATGGGAAGATTAGGATTTATGGTCAGTAAATACAGCTATGGTTCCCGTGTGTATATTTAGGTGGTTGTGGATCCTTTTGAGGATTTGGTAGTCGTGTGGATCTAACATAGTAAATGCTTTATTACTTTATATTAGATTTACCTTTATAGGCTGAATTGTGCTGAGAACAAATGTTTGCCTGATTTTTTATTTTTATTTTTTTCTGTTTTTGCATCTTTGGCACACTTTAAGGGATTTCCCACTTCCTGGATACATTTATAGAAGTGTCAAACACTGCAGTGTAATGGCATACGTAACCATGGCTTAAGGGTTTTCCTTAGCCCGCACAGAGATGCCACCACCCACCTGCTATCCGGTGCCCCTGGGTACTGATGTAAACATTTGGTGTCTGATCCATTGAAATAAGGGTCTGAGCTGCAATACTACACACAACCAGCAGACAGGTGTGGTGCTGTTTTTTTTTTTTGTTTTTTTTTTAAGAAATCCGCTGTTTTTCTAACCTGGACATCCCCTTTAAGCTCTTTTCACAGAGTTAGTTGGATTATGACCATATACCATCTATCCTATTCTTTTTAGGAATAAATGACTATGTGGCTTTATAATTCTTTTTCCACCTACACAGCTGCAAAAAAAAGTTTCCAAATGTTCTTTTGTTTTACATGTGTATCATAATGGAAACCTGAGTAACCACATAGCACAGCCTGGAAATTACTGTTGAATTTATTAACATGGGGTGTCCATAACTATGGAAAACTAATAATTCATTCCAAGGCTCCAGATGTCAACTTAAGGCCAAATGTACACAAATATGTGCCACCAAGGATGTGTGGGGAAATGGAACGGACAGCACATGGATTATAACTGCGTGCCATCACTGCCCTCCACGGGCCTAGTGATTTCCTGCTGTGAGCCAGCTCACAAAAATGGACAGGACTAGGACTATGACCTGGCCTGAGTTTTGTCATGTGTATAAGGTGTTAAAACCCCGTTTAGTGCACTTACAAAGCACATAGTCGTGTACACGGAGGCTGAAGCCACACGTTGCGGAAAACTTGTGTGTTTTGTTGCAGATTTTGATGCAGTACATGTAGAGGCGCTAGTAGACAACCAGTCAGCATGTCCCATTCATATACGTGTGAAATGCCCATACTGAGGGCTGTCTCGCCTAGTCACATGTACCACATGCATTCTATGGTAAATGTGCTTTCAAGTTACAGTGGCCAAGGAAACGCCGTTGCATGTTGAAAATTATAGCCATTGTAACTTGAAGGATTTTATGGTTTGCAGTTGCTGCTAAGGGTTGTTGTACTTAGGGGGCAGTTTTTGTCTTGCATGAGTAATCGGACATTTGTAAACCACTTCTGTCATGTTGTCCGCCATCGCTGACAGGTGTCCACCTGACCCGATCCTGCTAGATTGCAGCAGCAAGAGCTAAGACACTGTGCAGGTTAAAAGCCAGGCATCATGTGATGTATATGTAAGGCGCTTTGTGGTTATCTGGATAAAATAGAGTAATAACACCTAAGGCCCGGTTCCCCTCTGTGCATGGGTTTCCGTTGAGGGGTCCCCAAACAGACTCCTAAACCTAATCCGCATAAAAAAGTGGTTACCTTAGGAAATCGGTGGACCCATAGACTATAATAGGGTCCCTGTGGTTTCTGCTCAGTTTCCACACAAAAAATGCGGAGAGAAAAGTGCTGCTTACAGGACTTTTCTCTCCATATGAAAAATGGAGTGGAATGACCCGAACACAGATGTGAACCAGGCATAAAGGAGCCTGTCGGGTCTGCTTAGGGTACTAAATCACCCACAGGTCCTTAGATGTTTAGTATCTCTGTGTCAGTGCCTGGAATTAACAAAAAAGCCTTTTTATTTGCCACCGGCACAGTTGTTCACCAAAGCCGGAGGTGTACACTTCGACTTCAGTGTACATGCACCAGAACTCGGACGCATGCGCGCGGAATCCAATGTGTGCATCCTCGGCTTCACTGAAGAACTGCACAGGCGTTGGGAACACCAGAGATGAGCCCAGTGAGACTCATCAAATTCATCTCTAGTAAAGTATAAAGGTTTGTTTTTTCATGGTGCCCCCTAGGACGATGGGCCTATGAGGACCTGTGGATTGTTTTGTGCCCCGACTGGATCTGACACGTCACTTCAAATACATAGCTATTCTAACCTGCTCTAGAAAAGATCCCAAAAAACAAGTGGGAGAGGTGAAATTTAGAGATGAGCGAACACTGTTCAGATCAGCCGATCCTAACAGCATGCGCCCATAGAAATGAATGGAAGCACCTGTGACGCCACCCGAACGCCGGCAAAGTGTACGTGCCAGGTGCTTCCATTCATTTCTATGGGCACATGCTGTTAGGATCGGCTGATCAGAACAGTGTTCGCTCATCTCTAGAAATTACGTAAAAGAGAAAGTGTGAACCAATCATAATAGTGTTAATTTGGCATTCTGCTCTTGAAAAAGTAAACTCTGGTCGCTGCGGGTAACAAGGAATGTTTTTCTTCTAGACGGTTCCATAGATCTGTCCCAGTATTCTCAGTAGTAAAGACCAATTGTTGTATTTGCTTTAGTGTCTTCTAAATGACTGGCATTGTATCCGCCAGCGAAACGCTGCCTCCGTCCCTTAGATGAAAGGTTACGATCTCAGCCATTTCTGATCTTTGATTGTTCTCGTATAAACAACCAAAAATTTTGAACAAAAACAGTATCTTGTTCCAGTAACAATCGGTACACGATGTATCAAAGCTGCACGCCATTTTTTCACCACATAATAAGCCTTAACAGCCATTATCTTTTCTTGGTTGAACTATTGATCTGAGCTTCATATTCTTTAAAATGCAGGAAATCCATAGCAATATCTTGCCCGGCTTAATGCTGTTTTATTAAGATTAAAGTAGGATTTTACAGCCCTAGCACAGAAGAATGATTAAGGTATTGCAGAGAATAAATTGGCTGCTGATTGTTCTCGGACTGAATACTGTAAGTTAATTTACTCTTGTGCAGGTTTACGAGCGTATGCTTTAGAGCCTCCTCCGCTACAAAGATTAGAAAAAGATCTCTACATGGCGAGAATTCAGATGTGATGGGACTTGTGGCCTTAAGGAGAATTTCTAATGTGTGGCAGCCATGTAATTGCTCTATGTAATAAGGCTGCTCATACGTATGGAGACCTAAATAGCTTGCCTAAAATAGTTATGTCTCATTGACCAGTTTCTCCTCCTCCTCCTCTTTTAATTTTATTAGTAATTGCTTGAAATATATGTGTGTATGTATATATATATATATATATATATATATATATATATATATATATGTATATTCTACCCGTGACTTCATCTGCGTGTTGTTGGCGTCGATGATCCTCCTATATTCAGCAAATTGCTGCTATCGATGGTTTGCCTGCTCTGGCGTTTCAGCAGTTCTTAAGCTGTCCTGCTGCTCAACTTGTTCCTCACGCCTTGCCTGTGATTGTTCCGGCATCTCAGCAGCCCGCTGCGATGCCATATGAGCGTATTGTTGGCGTTGATGATCCGGCGTTTCATCAGCGGTCAAGCTGGCCTGCTTCTGAACTCGTTCCTCGCGCTGTGCCCATGATTGTTCTGGCAGCTCGCTGGGACGCCATTTAATGAGTGTGTTGTTGGCGCCGATGATCCACGTCAGCTCCGCTTGAGGAGAGCTCTGTGACTTTTGGCTACCTTCATAGCTCTCCTTGTTTTAGAATTTTGCGACAAATTAGATTTTCGTTTTCCAGGCATGTTTAAAATTGGCAAACTGCCAATTTGCATTAAAGGTGTTTTCCCATCCAGTGTGTCAGCACTGCCTGGAGCAGATCAGATACTATGCAAATGCACACAATGGACTGAGTGTTAACTGTGTGTTTACATAGAGAGATAACAGACCTGGCTTTGTCAGAACCTGAGATAAGCTGCTTAAAGAGCAGTGTAATATAGTATGTGAACATAAATTCATAACAGTCGGGAAGCCATGTCATTTACCTGGATAAAACGTCGCCTATGTGTTAATCGAGGTTACAAACTATCTGTGTGCCAAATTTCTTTCAAATCCATTCAGCGTTTTTTGCTGTTTAGTTTCCTTTCTATCTTTGCTCCATTAGAGCAGAGTTGTGATTTGTGACTACAGTTTGGTTACAGTGGCTAACGGGAGTCTGCAGTAGTCTGAGACACGCCTCCTGTCTCCTCATTGGTTCAGGGTCCTCTCTTAGTCTTCTATCTCGTCTGATTGGCCAGTGACTATAAACACAGGCCTAGCACAGATTCATTGCGTGGTATTTTTTGCATGGGCATTGGTTGGTGCTGTTGCATCAGATTGCCAGTAATGTAGCCGTCTATTTTAGCATCAGCTGAAACATATGTCCCTGCTTACATCCATTTTTGTGTACTCCACAGTTTTTCTTTGAAGTCACATAGTCATTCATCAGGCATTGTGCATTTTCTGTAATTTCCTTGTCCACATGAAAGGATTTGGCTTTCTTCATCATGGCACAGTCACAGATTTGCTTTGCGAACAAATTATGGTAAACTACTTGTAAACCACTTTATCTAGTGGGATTTTCTTAGAATCTGAACCTTTAGGAGTTCATTCATAGTTTTACAGTGGGCCAGAAAGGAGCATAATTCATAAATATGTGATTTATTATGCGGCTTTTTTTTTTGCTTTCCTTTGAGGCTTTGGTGAGATGCCGAATTGTTGCATCAATTCTAGATTATATATAAAAATAAGGCTATTTTGTATGGTTTGTGGACCACGGAGTGTGTGAGAAATGTACTAAACTTGGAACATAATTTTACTATTCACTGGGTTCTCTGTATTAGCCCTGCTTTATAGAGCAACGCCTGTTTTCAAGCAACTGATCAGCAGGACATCTGTATTTGGAAACCAGGTCTGAAAAACCCAGTGACATACATCATCTGATCGGCGCTGTCACTATGAGCATTTTGATGTTTTATTTATCCAAATCCATTGAGCCATTCCAAAGATATAAGCCCTTTTTAGTGTTGACATTAGGGTATATAGCCAAGTGGGCGGTAACACTGTGCTTTATTTGGGGGTGGGGGTCTGAGTGCTGTATGTCAGGTAATGTTTCCGCCTACTTGGTTAGTTTGCCCTAATTTGCAACACTAAAAGGGCCTATATCTTTGGAAAGGGCGAATAGGTTTCGTTAAACAACCTGCCAAAATTCTCATCATTCTCATGTTGTATGTCAATGGTAAGGAAAGTTAGTCAGCATGGTGCACATGGTGCAAGCTTCTGCCGGCATGTGATTCAAAAGCAAGTAATCCCAATGTTTACTGTATGCTGCTTAAACACGGCATGTATTTGGTCCCTGAAACGCGTCTGGTGTTGGCATATACAATATATGTAAAGTTTAAGCCGCTTACAAGCAGTGTTGGGATTACTTTCTTTTGAGATTTGTCACTGGGTTTTACAGAACGGGAGACAGGTCTTGTGTAAAGGGAGTCTATCAGTACAAAATTGAGATGTAAACTAATAACCGTATCTTGTAGGGCTGTCGGCACCGTTTACAATGATGTGTTTCTTATTCAGGACCGTTCCATTCTTGTAAAAATCAATCCCTATAAAATGAGCAGAAAAGATCTTTAGGGACGTGGCTTTCCATCTATGGGCTTCACTATCTGCTGCTGCTAACTGCTGCTCAGCCCCGCCGTGTGCATGTCTGATGACACGCTGCACCCAGAAGTGAAGGAAGTTGAACTCCGATGGGGCCACTGTGTCATTAATAGACATGTTAGTACTATGTGCTGAGGCCGAGGAGAGATATTAGTCAACTAGCGGGGGATTGTCATTTAGTAGCAGCAGATAGTGAAGCCCATTGATGAAAAGCAATGGCCCTAAAGCCCTTTTCTGCTCTTTTTAAAGAATGAAGCAGCGGTCCTAGAGATGAGCAAGTAGTATTTGAAACGGCAGTTTCAAATAGCACGCACCCATAGGAATGAATGGACGCAGCCGGCACGTAGGGGGTTAAGCAGCAGGATGCCGGCCCCGTCTGCGTGCCGGCCGGCTCCATTCATTGTTATGGGTGTGTACTATTCGAAACTGCCGTTTCAAATACTACTTGCTCATCTCTAGACTCCTGAATAAGAAATACATCATTGCTGATGGCTACCCTGCAATTGGAGAATGAATGGACAGGAGGTCTTAGGGTCCATTCACATGTAGTTTTTTGGCGCTGATTTTGACACTGAATCCGCGTCAGAATCCATGTGGAAAAAAAGCCTCCCATTGACTTCAATGGGTTCTTGAACCCATTGAACTCAATAGGAGGCTTTTTTTCCACATGGATTCTGACACGGATTCAGCTTCAAAATTGCAGGCAAAAAACTACGTGTGAATGGACCCTTACAGCGCACTCCATTTACTTCTATACTTCTATGGGAGTTACCCAGTAAGCATATTTATCTATTTCCATGACATTCATAGAAGTGAAGGTTTTAGACTAAAATGTCCCCTTAAAAAGAAAAATTATATGAAACATACAAGCAAGTAACATTGCTCTTTCCATAGTATTAACCTCTGTGCTATGTTTCGCTTGCTTAAGGACTTTCATTAGAACACTACAGAATAATAATTTATTATTATTATTATTATTATTAATGCTTAGTGCCACTACCAGTTGTTTGAGCCATTTGGTATCCAAGCTACTGCCCGGATGACTAACAATTACCCTATACATTTGCACATGGCACCTATTTCCCCGAATCGGAGCTGTAGGGTTGTGTTGACCTGCGTTATGTGACCATCATTAGCTGTCGATATATCCACTTTGTAGCCCGTTCACTAGGAGCCAGCGATATAATTGGATACCGAGTGACCCGATGATTCACCGGGATCTGACTTCTTACAACGCAGCCTGGAAACACTAGGAATCAATGACATTTCTGCAGCCTGTTAGTTCATTTGTAACCAGTGGAAACAACAAAGTTCTGCTGTCACCCGTTCCTCAGAAACGGGGTCAGCAGCTGTCCCAGCATCTTCCTAAATATCTGTGGAGAAGTCCTCTCTCTGGGCGTAATGATCAGCAATTACCATGAGGAATCATTGTCTGAGAACATTAAATTGCACAATCATTTTACAGATCTTCCGGCAATAAGCTTACTCTCTAGCTCACGTCCTACAGTTCATTATACAGCACTAACAAACTATCAGTTTTCCTGGAAAGGTGCACAGGAGGGCAGAAATACAGCGTTACGCCAAGTGGGATTAGTGGAGCTGGACTTGACGGCAGCTGCAGAATGCACTTTGTCATCTCTCTTTGTGCTAATAATTACCTGGAATCATGATTCTAATCACAGTTCTTTTATTCTCTGACCTCCTTTCTGTCTGACCTGTTTTGTTCTGCAGTCTACCAGCTGAAAAGCTGAGCTGCGGATGAAACTATTCTACTGTTCACACTACAGAACACAGTGCAGCGTGAAAGGGTTAAATGTTGAATAAAGCAATGGGGTAGGCTTAAATTGTTGGAGTGACATTTGAAAGTGACCTTTTAAAGACATGGTGGGTTATTCATCAAGGCAGATTGTATGCCGATGCTGATGTTCCCTGCAATGGCGAAATTTACGCTTAAGGCGCACACCTTGTCATGGAAGAGGCAGATCCTCTGGGAGCCTTGTACCGTGCTGCAGGGCCCCTAGTGATCGCAGGAACAGGGTTTACTGAAGGCTGTCAATCATTGTGTGTGGGCGGGGTAATCAGGACTCTTACTGTCTATCCAAGGAGTCCTGCCAGGATTTACTCCGCTTTTTACTCAGAAATCCTACTCTGAATCATATAACCCTATATATCACAGAGCTCAGCTTCTCTTCTCTATCATATAACCCTATATACCACAGAGCTCAGCTTCTCTCCTCTATCATATAACCCTATACATCATAGAGCTCAACTTCTCCCCTCTATCATATAACCCTGTATATCACAGAGCTCAACTTCTCCCCTCTATCATATAACCCTATATATCACAGAGCTCAGCTTCTCTCCTCTATCATATAACCCTATATACCACAGAGCTCAGCTTCTCTCCTCTATCATATAACCCTATATACCACAGAGCTCAGCTTCTCTCCTCCATCATATAACCCTATATATCACAGAGCTCAGCTTCTCTCCTCTATCATATAACCCTATATATCACAAAGCTCAGCTTCTCTCCCTCTATCATATAACCCTATATATCACAGAGCTCAGCTTCTCTCCTCTATCATATAACCCTATATATCACAGAGCTCAGCTTCTCTCCTCTATCATATAACCCTATATATCACAGTGCTCAGCTTCTCTCCTCTATCATATAACCCAATATATCACAGAGCTCAGCTACTCTCCTCTATCATATAACCCTATATATCACAGAGCTCAGCTTCTCTCCCTCTATCATATAACCCTATATATCACAGAGCTCAGCTTCTCTCCTATATCATATAACCCTATATATCAGAGCTCAGCTTCTCTCCTCTATCATATAACCCTATATATCACAAAGCTCAGCTTCTCTCCCTCTATCATATAACCCTATATATCACAGAGCTCAGCTTCTCTCCTCTATCATATAACCCTATATATCACAGAGCTCAGCTTCTCTCCTCTATCATATAACCCTATATATCACAGAACTCAGCTTCTCTTCATCTATTATATAACCCTATATATCACAAAGCTCAGCTTCTCTCCCTCTATCATATAACCCTATATATCACAGAGCTCAGCTTCTCTCCTCTATCATATAACCCTATATATCACTGTGCTCAGCTTCTCTCCTCTATCATATAACCCTATATACCACAGAGCTCAGCTTCTCTCCCTGTATCATATAACCCTATATATCACAGAGCTCAGCTTCTCTCCTCTATCATATAACCCTATATATCACTGTGCTCAGCTTCTCTCCTCTATCATATAACCCTATATATCACAGAGCTCAGCTTCTCTCCCTGTATCATATAACCCTGTATATCACAGAGCTCAGCTTCTCTCCCTCTATCATATAACCCTATATATCACAGAGCTCAGCTTCTCTCCTCTATCATATAACCCTATATATCACTGTGCTCAGCTTCTCTCCTCTATCATATAACCCTATATATCACAGAGCTCAGCTTCTCTCCCTGTATCATATAACCCTGTATATCACAGAGCTCAGCTTCTCTCCTCTATCATATAACCCTGTATATCACAGAGCTCAGCTTCTCTCCTCTATCATATAACCCTATATATCACTGTGCTCAGCTTCTCTCCTCTATCATATAACCCTATATATCACAGAGCTCAGCTTCTCTCCCTGTATCATATAACCCTATATATCACAGAGCTCAGCTTCTCTTCTCTATCATATAACCCTATATATCACTGTGCTCAGCTTCTCTCCTCTATCATATAACCCTATATATCACAGAGCTCAGCTTCTCTCCCTGTATCATATAACCCTGTATATCACAGAGCTCAGCTTCTCTCCTCTATCATATAACCCTGTATATCACAGAGCTCAGCTTCTCTCCTCTATCATATAACCCTATATATCACAGAGCTCAGCTTCTCTCCCTGTATCATATAACCCTATATATCACAGAGCTCAGCTTCTCTCCTCTATCATATAACCCTATATATCACACAGCTCAGCTTCTCTCCCTCTATCATATAACCCTATATATCACAGAGCTCAGCTTCTCTCCTTCTATCATATAACCCTATATATCACAGAGCTCAGCTTCTCTCCTTCTATCATATAACCCTATATATCACAGAGCTCAGCTTCTCTCCTCTGTCATATAACCCTATATATCACAGAGCTCAGCTTCTCTCCTCTATCATATAACCCTATATATCACACAGCTCAGCTTCTCTCCTCTATCATATAACCCTATATATCACAGAGTTCAGCTTCTCTCCTCTATCATATAACCCTATATATCACAGAGCTCAGCTTCTCTCCCTCTATTATATAACCCTATATATCACAGAGCTCAGCTTCTCTCCTACTATCATATAACCCTATATATCACAGAGCTCAGCTTCTCTCCTCTATCATATAACCCTATATATCACAGAGCTCAGCTTCTCTCCCTCTATTATATAACCCTATATATCACAGAGCTCAGCTTCTCTCCCTGTATCATATAATCCTATATATCACAGAGCTAGCAGCACAGCTCTTTCTGTCTATGGGAGAATCTATGGGCTGGAGATAGATGCACCTAATTTAGTTCTCAGAAGTTTTATGGAAATTTTTTTTTCCAGGAATACAAACAGAGAAGAAAACACAATGAACCTTGTGGTTCAGCTGAAATGTAAACACATGTGGCAAGACAGAGCAGCATCCAAAAATAGTAGCGATATAATACTTGCAATAGAAGTATTATATGTAGCTAAATAATCTAACAATAACTATAGGTGGGTGGTCTCCTTGCTATAAGGTGTCCCAACGGCTACTGGTTGAATAGAGGCACAGCAAATAATAAAGGGTAATAAAACTAACAAGAAAATGAACAAAACAACAACTAAGATAAAGACGGAGAGGAGAGACAACAAACAACATGGGAGTGGTTGCAGCGATACCGCAATGCTGTACTCTACCCTTTCCCTACCCTATTGAGAGGGTAGGGAAAGTGATGTATTTATTTAGTAGGGCCTTTAGATGTACTTAATTTATCAAAGGGGTTTTCAGGCCCCAAAGTACTTTTCATACTGTTGAGCCATCCACAGGGTAGGTCATCAGTATAAGATCTGTGGGGGTCTGACGTCTATACCCTGCACACATCAGCTGTTCCAGAGTCCTCCAAGCCCCAGAGGCTGCAGCAGTGGACGGGGAGCGCATACAACTGCTCCTAGTCATGTAATAGGAGAGGTGCAGCAGCCCCGGTCACTGCAGAGTGGTGGTTCTGGGGAATTACAGCACGACTTGTATTACTTAGATCAGCTGCATGTAGTCCCCAAGCAGCACTTGAAGGCTGCCAAAACAGCTAATCTATGTACACTCACCGGCCACTTTATTAGGTACACCTGTCCAACTGCTCGTTAACACTTAATTTCTAATCAGCCAATCACATGGCGGCAACTCAGTGCATTTAGGCATGTAGACATGGTCAAGACAATCTCCTGCAGTTCAAACCGAGCATCAGTATGGGGAAGAAAGGTGATTTGAGTGCCTTTGAACGTGGCATGGTTGTTGGTGCCAGAAGGGCTGGTCTGAGTATTTCAGAAACTGCTGATCTACTGGGATTTTCACGCACAACCATCTCTAGGGTTTACAGAGAATGGTCCGAAAAAGAAAAAAACATCCAGTGAGCGGCAGTTCTGTGGGCGGAAATGCATTGTTGATGCCAGAGGTCAGAGGAGAATGGCCAGACTGGTTCGAGCTGATAGAAAGGCAACAGTGACTCAAATAGCCACCCGTTACAACCAAGGTAGCCAGAAGAGCATCTCTGAATGCACAGTACGTCGAACTTTGAGGCAGATGGGCTAAAGCAGCAGAAGACCACACCGGGTGCCACTCCTTTCAGCTAAGAACAGGAAACTGAGGCTACAATTTGCACAAGCTCATCGAAATTGGACAATTGAAGATTGGAAAAACGTTGCCTGGTCTGATGAGTCTCGATTTCTGCTGCGACATTCGGATGGTAGGGTCAGAATTTGGCGTCAACAACATGAAAGCATGGATCCATCCTGCCTTGTATCAACGGTTCAGGCTGGTGGTGGTGGTGTCATGGTGTGGGGAATATTTTCTTGGCACTCTTTGGGCCCCTTGGTACCAATTGAGCATCACTGCAACACCAAAGCCTACCTGAGTATTGTTGCTGACCATGTCCATCCCTTTATGACCACAATGTACCCAACATCTGATGGCTACTTTCAGCAGGATAATGCGCCATGTCATAAAGCTGGAATCATCTCAGACTGGTTTCTTGAACATGACAATGAGTTCACTGTACTCCAATGGCCTCCACAGTCACCAGATCTCAATCCAATAGAGCATCTTTGGGATGTGGTGGAACGGGAGATTCGCATCATGGATGTGCAGCCGACAAATCTGCGGCAACTGTGTGATGCCATCATGTCAATATGGACCAAAATCTCTGAGGAATGCTTCCAGCACCTTGTTGAATCTATGCCACGAAGAATTGAGGCAGTTCTGAAGGCAAAAGGGGGTCCAACCCGTTACTAGCATGGTGTACCTAATAAAGTGGCCGGTGAGTGTAGAGTCCAATGGAAAATAAAGAGGAATTTGAGCTGGACATCTCCTTCGGATTCCTCTTCATTTTCCACCTCTGGGCTCACTGCCATATAATACTGTGAGTCTCAAGTTGCAGACTCTGCACCTGAATCAGCCTTGGAATCCGCAGCGAGATCAAGCAGGAGGCTAATGGTTTCAGTGTCCTGCTCTGATCTCTGGCTCCCATTGAAAACAATGGGTAACAAAATGCAACATTTTCTGCAAAATTAGTGGCAGATTCCACCATGTGAACAGCAGCTAAGAGCCACCTGTCTCTTAATAAAGTAGGCATATCTCTGACCATCTGTGAACCAGAAACTGAAGTTTACATCTAAGAAGCCGCACCCGGTGTTCAGAAAAATAGTGAGTGCGCTGTAAAACAATAATAAGTTTTTTGTGTTACAGCTGTTTATTTTTTTCTTTACGGCAGGTTTTTAATGCCAAAAACTTACATATATAATACATTACCCCTATGAGTTATCTAAGAGGATGATGAAGGTGGGAGCCCCATATAACAGACATTTATGTCACCCTCATGGCAGTCAGTCTTTATACAACTTATTACCATCCCTCTCCTATGCATTCCTCCTGTGACTGTGGCTAGATGTATTCACTAGAATCCAATACCCACTTTGCAATAAAACACAAGCCACTCTTGAGCCTTAGGTTGGGGCGCCATGCGGTGTAAACATCGCGATTTGCCTGCGGCGGAAACGCTACGTGAAAAATTGCAGCGTTTTACAGTCAGGGCAAAGTGGATGGGATTCTAGCTAATCCCTTGCCCATTTTGCGGTAAAATCCTCGCTGCAGATACGCCACGATTTCCAAAACAAGCAATTATTTTGGAAATCACAACATGTCCATTATACCTACTGAAACGCCGGCCGTTTCCCTATAGGTATAATTGAAATCTAAAGTCCGCAGAGGAAACCTCTGCGAACTTTATTTCTAAAGTGCTGCGGTAAGAACCGTGATGCATTGCTGCTGCTGTTTTTCCCGCAGCGCTTATTTGCTGCGGGATGCCACGTGGGGCCTTAACCTTAAGAAGTTTTTTTTAGTGACATTGTGCTATTGAAAAATAGGACTTTAAAAAAGACAGAAATAAAAGTAACATAAAAGCAAAGCCCTATGTGATGCAAAAATCACATGGATGACCCAAACAAAAAAGAAAAAATGTCATAGCCCTCATAACCACATGTACAAAAAAAATATCAAAAATGTGTGTGGCCCGGAACCAGGGAATTTGTCCCAGTGCTAAAGTGGTTAACTTTGTTCTTTATATTTTTTTTAATATCGCGCCCTAATTGTTTTGTAAATGGCATGTGTACGTGCTCTTCTAGGTCCTCATACATTCTGTCATTTAAGCAGTGAGGCCTCGCTATTGCATCTCTATACAAGTGATGGCGTTCTGCAGCATATTAGGTCTGTGTAAAGAATAGGAAGGAGGTCACATCGGTTGCAGCCTCGGGCAGTAGACGGGCTGGGTAGAGCTGCGGTTCTGCACTGGAGTCTTTTATGAGGAAGTAGGTTATAGGTTTATGGGCACACAAGAGACATTTATATAAGCCGGTCTGCAATCAACATGTGGTTCAGGGCAAATATTGTCTGTTATCCTTGGAAAAGTACTGAGTACACTTCACATTCTCTTGAATGCCACTTCCCAGCAGCTATGGACGTGCCAGTCAGACATTACGCCCCATTCATGTGCTCCGCGCGGCCTCCTCCTGATCTGCACTTTATTTAGCTCTGCTTATTTATCTTTGCTGGAGGGATTTTAACAAGAGTATTTTTGCCCGGCTGGATTGGTTGTGTGTGTGTGCAGTCCACTATTCCGTTTGTTCATCGCAGACCATATGGTGGAAGGCAGACCTATTAACACATACATCCGAGACTTTTCCTATGTGAATTTGTGCTATTAAAATAAGACAATGAGGGGATTTATAAATATCGGCGCATCCTATGAGCCCCCTCTCCCGTAATGCCCATTTGTGTCCCAGTGCATTGACTGTACATCCTGTGGATTAGTATTGCACCAGGAATGTATCATTATTTTTACATTTATTTATTAAATCCTGATAGTGAATTCTAATCTGCTTTTATTTTCTAATTGTAGATTTTTTTTATTTATTTTTTTACATATATTTGAGGGCCTCCATCTTACCTGAGCTGCAGTGATACCTCAGCTATAGTGATATGTTTTACAGCTGTCTCCTACCCTTGGGTCACATCTGCGTTTGGTAATCTGTTCGATGAGTCTGCATGAGGATTACCGAACGCAGATGTGAACGAGGGGTTAGTCGTAGGTAGCAATAACTAGGAACCGACTGAGTCGAGTATAGGAGAGGCATAGGGAGAATATAGGATGTGACATCATCTGTTGGCAGTAATGGATGCTATGATGGGTCACTATTAGAGATGAGCGAGTAGTATTCGATCGAGTAGGTATTTGATCGAATACTACGGTATTCGAAATACTCGTACTCGATCGAGTACCACTCGCTGTTCGAATGTAAAAGTTCGATGCAGAACCAGCATTGATTGGCTGAATGCTATACAGTCGGCCAATCAACGCTGGTTCTTCTCCTACCTTTAGAAGTCTTCTTCGTGCAGCTTCCCCGCGGCGTCTTCCGGCTCTTCATTCACTCTGCCTGGCATCAGGCCTGGGCAGAGCCGACTGCGTATGTCCGCTTGTAGTGTGGGCATGCGCAGTCGGCTCTGTCCAGGCTCGATGCCTGGCAGAGTGAATTCAGAGCCGGAAGACGCCACGGGGACGCTGCAAGGAGAAGACTTCTCGGAGGATCCAGCCCGACCCTCACTCGTGGACTTGGTAAGTATAATTTGATCGAATGTTGCCTACCCCTGAAACGAGCATTTTCCCCCCATAGACTATAATAGGGTTTAATATTCGATTCGAGTAGTCGAATATTGAGGGGCTACTCGAAACGAATATCGAATCTCGGACATTTTACTGTTCGCTCATCTCTAGTCACTATGGGTGTTCTGTCTAGAGGTGTGAACTTCTAATGTAATCCTGTCTATGATGAAAATACCTACAGAACTGGCAAATCTCGGTCTATTATTAGGCTGAGTACGCTTTAGTAAGTGTGTGTTTGGTCATTTTTCTTTAATAACAAAGTGACATGGAAAATTAAAAATAAAATAATAAAAAAATAAAAAAATATATACCAGAAAGTGTTGTGTCTCTACACACCATGACACAGTATCAGACTGTGCAAGAAAGCCACCCTTTAACCAGAGGAATGGTAACACCCAGTTGTCAATGTAATCATATATATATACACTCACCGGCCACTTTATTAGGTACACCATGCTAGTAACGGGTTGGACCCCCTTTTGCCTTCAGAACTGCCTCAATTCTTCGTGGCATAGATTCAACAAGGTGCTGGAAGCATTCCTCAGAGATTTTGGTCCATATTGACATGATGGCATCACACAGTTGCCGCAGATTTGTCGGCTGCACATCCATGATGTGAATCTCCCGTTCCACCACATCCCAAAGATGCTCTAAGGCAGGATGGATCCATGCTTTCATGTTGTTGATGCCAAATTCTGACCCTACCATCCGAATGTCGCAGCAGAAATCGAGACTCATCAGACCAGGCAACGTTTTTCCAATCTTCAATTGTCCAATTTCAATGAGCTTGTGCAAATTGTAGCCTCAGTTTCCTGTTCTTAGCTGAAAGGAGTGGCACCCGGTGTGGTCTTCTGCTGCTGTAGCCCATCTGCCTCAAAGTTGGACGTACTGTGCGTTCAGAGATGCTCTTCTGGCTACCTTGGTTGTAACGGGTGGCTATTTGAGTCACTGTTGCCTTTCTATCAGCTCGAACCAGTCTGGCCATTCTCCTCTGACCTCAACAACGCATTTCCGCCCACAGAACTGCCGCTCACTGGATGTTTTTTCTTTTTCGGACCATTCTCTGTAAACCCTAGAGATGGTTGTGCGTGAAAATCCCAGTAGATCAGCAGTTTCTGAAATACTCAGACCAGCCCTTCTGGCACCAACAACCATGCCACGTTCAAAGGCACTCAAATCACCTTTCTTCCCCATACTGATGCTCGGTTTGAACTGCAGGAGATTGTCTTGACCATGTCTACATGCCTAAATGCACTGAGTTGCCGCCATGTGATTGGCTGATTAGAAATTAAGTGTTAACAAGCAGTTGGACAGGTGTACCTAATAAAGTGGCCGGTGAGTGTAGTAGAGTAAAGGAGAGGAACAACTCAAAGTGCTGTTATAAGAGAAGACGTTCCAGAATTCTTATTACCTGGGGATACTTGTCCTTTTTCTTACCGCTGTGTACATAGACCATGAGAAGGTTTGTTGTATACATTTATGACACTGAAGATCAATTTTATTCCTCTAGATGTAGTTGGTTGGGACAGTAAGCTCATGGATTCCTGCAAGCTATGTTCCGAAGAATGGGGCAAACTTGGAACATGGAAAATTATTCAACAAATCTCCTGTGTGGGAACATACACAAGTCTTCCCTTCCTACTTTTCCTTACTTTGAGGGGTACTGGTTGGGTTACTGTACTTAGTTTCCCTGGCTCTATTGTGGACAAAGCACAGGTTTGTGGACTGGTTGTGTGATCAAAACTAGCACCTGGCTCCCAGGCCGCTTTGATTTCATCCTTCTCTTCCATGTTCACGGATGGTATGGTGGCTGTATTTACTATTATAATGATGTATTCAGGCAGCCACCATAGTACATGTATCTAGCAGTGATCATGGGAGAGGAGGGAGGAGCCTGAGTTACTCAGGGGCCGGATGCTGGTTCCGATTACGTCTAGAAACCTATGGTCTGTCCACAATAGAACCTGCAGGAAGAAAGTATAGAATCCTTCCCTAGACAACTCCTTTAAGATCTGCACCAAAACTGTCCTGAGTGCTCAGGACCTTTGTGTGTCTTTGGACTAGGCCTATGCTTGTCCCGTCACCTTAAATTCTGAAGTTGAGTAGTCCTAGTACCAGCTCCTATATTTCACACTATCTCCTTGGAGGATTTTTTTCTATCCAGAATGTGTTTCTTGGTAACTTTAAATTCCTCCTAAATTTGGATTAGCGTGATCAGCTTCAGATGGAAATGAGTCCTCGCCGTGCCCTGCGGTAAGAACGTGTTGGACTCACTGCTGGGAATTTTCCGACCTGCAGCAGAAGCACCTTCTTACCTTGTCTTTCTCTCTGCGGCGTACTTTATAAAAGCAATAAAAGAGAACAAATGACTACATTTCTATTTCCCTATAAAACACCAGTATTCCCATCTCTGACATTAGGAACATATTGAGCCTTATTTATCTGCCCAGTGAGGTGAGGCTCCTTCGGCTAAGCAGTAATGGTCAGTGTCTGGAACTATTTGTAAGTAGCTGTATAAAATATAGGTGCGAGTACGGGGGAGCTTTAGTCTTGGGGGAGACATTCCCTCACCTTTATTGGAGGCACTCGGTGTCTGCTAAGTAAATGAATGGATCTTGTTGTGTCGGCATTTTATGCGCAGGGTATTACAAATCTTTCATATGCCAAAGAGAATGTCTTCTATTTCTGCATAATGTAATGGATTGGGATTGTTTGTGCAGCCATAGCTGTATCCAACATATGATCAGCTGGCGTGGGCCGTGTTTGGGAAGAACTGAGAATCTAAGGGCTAGTTCACACGGGGACATGGACGCTGATTTTGACAGCTGATTTCGCGGCCAAATCAGCCTCCATAAAATGTAGCCCTATGTGAATTGCTAGCTTTTTTTTTTCTGCTAGCTTTTTTTATTGCTAGCTTTTCTTGCTAGCAGAAAAAGAAGCAACATGATCTTTCTTCAGGCGTTTAACGCCTGAAAAAATGAATAGGAGTCTATGGGGCACTGAAAAAACGTTAGCGTTTTTTGGTCGCTTATTTTTGCAGCTGTTTTGGCAAAAACAGCGACTGAAACCGCTAGCGGTTTTTTTATCATGTACTTTTTTGTAATGCAAAAAAAAAAAAGCTTAAAAAAAAACAGTGACTGAAAAAGCGTCAAAAACAGTGTCAAAAACAGCATCCAATGCAAAAAACAGTGTCCAATAAAAGCGACACTGAAAAATCAGTGACAAAATCAGCTAGGCTTTTTTCACGTGTGAACTAAGCCTAATATTGGTTATTTTAGGCAGGACTGTGGAGTTGGTAGGCCAGTCTACCGCCTCCGACCCCTCTATTTTTATTTTTTTTCAACAGTCTGACTCTGACCCTAACTGCAACTCTGACTCTATCTATTCTGTGTTTTTGGTTTTTTGGGTTTTTTTTTTGACTGCTCCGGATGGACACCCAGTGCAGATGTAAACCTGGACTAAATATTCTTCAAACTATGCTCAAATTAATAATAAAATCCAAAATCTTTCTTCCCAATCCATCCAAAATTAACCCTGACTCCACTGCGCTGGTTTTAAGTTCATATGTTTATAACCTATGGTTTATTACAGGCCTGTGCAATCCCATAGCATCATCTAGTGCAGGGGTGCCCAATACATCGATCGTGATCTACTGGTAGATCGCAAAGGACGTATGGGTCGATCGCGGGATGCAGGGATCCCTGGTGTCTGCTTTCTCACAGTGCAGGCTGAGAGTCATCTCCTGACACTGGCAGGCGGGGCAGCAGCAGCAGCAGCCCCTGCCCACATGCCCTGCCCACAGACACGCCCGCTCATAGGTCCGCCCCGCCCAAGTAGATCTTTTGCCTTGGTCAGCTAACAAAGTAGCTCAAACGCTGAAAAAGTGTGAGCACCCCTGATCTAGTGTGCTTCCCATAGGAAGCATTGATCTCACGGGTACTCGCGTACTTACGCTTGGTTCACAACAACGTTTGGGTACTCAAACAGGATTTTTCTCTCCAATCGACGGAAATCTGGCGTCTATGAGGTCCTCAGGTAACCACTTTTTAAACGGATAGGGTTTCTGCCTTTCCCAAGCGGACCCAAAGAACTAGAAACCCAAATTCTAGTTTGAACCTAACGTAAGTCTAAACTTGCAAAAGCTGCTGTCTTCCCTCCTGGGTTAGTAGTCGGGCTAAACACTCTCATTCATCATAGGCAGGGGTGAATCTACCCCTTTCGCAGCCCGAGGCGAACTACAGAAAGCCGCCCCCCCCCCCCCGGGAGGAGGGGGCGGAGCGTAGGGGCGTGGTGGTGCGAAGGAGGCGGGGCTTAGCGCCGTTCGCAGGCAGAGAGCAGGCATGGAGAAGACCTGCTCTCTGCCTGAGCGTGAGGGGAGGCTGCTGGAGCAGCGCTGCTTCAGTGGCCTCCCCGAACCACCGCTCCATGCTAAGCCAGTCCAGGACAGCTTGTCCTGGACTGGCTTAGATAATCAAAAATGCCGCCCTCCCTGGGGTCCTGACATAGCGCCGCCTGAAGCGCTTGCTTCAGGTCGCCTCATGGGAGGTGCGGCGCTGATCATAGGGTACTATAAAACTGAAGGGGGCGCCCTCCTCCAGCCTCCTGCTCTGACCACTCGTCAGAATACGATCCGTTTGATCACAGTTGTAGAGCTATTATTTTACATCATCTTTGTGACCCCACCAGTCCAACAAATAATATTTTTTAAAATTTATTTTTGAAACTTCTTTTATGTTTTCTTACATCCATTTAATGTTTTTTTTTTATTTTTTATTTTTGGTAGGGTTTAGTTTTACCAACAATAGGTTTGCTAGCCCTGCCATTGTGTCTTGTAATCTTTACTATTGACTTAGCGTCTTCTCGTGTTTTTCGGCTCCTATAAATTACAGCAGTCCTTAACAATGAGCAATCTTTATTACCGGCTTGTGAAATATTATAGGAGGGTTTTATGTGCATAAAGCTTATTCACGGTATGATAAAAGGTTCTGCAGCTTTCTAATATACATCATGATCGCAGATTGCCGCCGGTGAATGGTAATATCCTTCTTTACATCCAGTAGCTACAAACACAAAGAGAACCACGTCTGGGTGGGAATAAAAGATCTGCAGTGGAACCCAGAAAATCTGCACAATAATATACAATGTGTCGGTAATAGTGAAGATTTTAATTTACTCAGAATACCTTAATACCCAAATCAACTTTTTTGTTCCCGTTGCATGATAATAGGGTAGGAGGAATTCCATTCACTTTTATTTTGTTACTCTTTTATCAATCTAGACTATGGCCCATCCATAACTATGGAAATTCTCCTCTACAGCTGAGACCTTGTATCTACCAGAAGCATAGTATCTGCAAATTCGACGACCCCTTAACCAGTTGATCTCTGGGGGTCCCAGGTGTCAAATCTCCCCACCCCCACGATCACATATATTGATGACCTAAGAAGGGGTCATTAGTTTGTATGTCCTAGAAAACACCTGAGGCCAAGGTGCAATACCAAGCAGTGTTTTGGCGATAAAGCAGCCATGTTTGTCTAATCCTGGACAATCCCTTTAAACGGATCTGATTTGCTATTTTTTTTTCCCCGTCTGAGGAGTAACTAAGGCTCATGAAAGTGGAGCACTTTTATTTCCCAAGGAATTATAGCCCCTGCTCTGTCACTTACGGCTTTCTGCCATCTTTCTTTCCAATTTCACATAGCTAACAGCACAGAAAATGCCCAGCAGGGATTAACATGGAAATAGCTGAAGTTAACAGTATTTAAATGACTTAGGAGTTAGCTGTAAGATTACTGTGTAATGGCCTAAAGGACCGCACTTTCTGACTTCTAGCTGAACTTTCTTATAGTATTAAGCGGAATATGATTTCTGCAGCCCGTGTATAAAGTAATCGAGGGAGATCACACTCATGGCTGCTTATTAGTTCCTGGCCTTACACTTATATATTGCTCGTGTTCAAGCAGTTTTATACTGTAGCTTTTTTTGTGCCAAGCCGTTACCTGTCCTGGAACATTGGACAGTATGGACCCATGAAATGTTCTATTACAAAGTTATAGCTTCAGATTTATTCTCTGCAGGTCACCCTTACTAGTGCCATCATTCATTCATACAGCCCATCATTCTTTCCCAAGTCCTCTCTCTCTATCCATCTCTCTCTTCATCTCTCTATCCATCTCTCTTTCACTCTATCCATTTTTCCTCTATCTCTTTATTTCTCAATCTCTCTCTATCCATTTCTCTCGATCCGTTTCTCTATCACTCTTTATCCATCACACTCTATATCCATCGTGCTCTCTCTCTGTATCCATCGCACGCTCTCTCTCTGTGTCCATCGCGCGCTCTCACTTTGTATCCATCGCGCGCTCTCACTTTGTATCCATCGCGCGCTCTCACTTTGTATCCATCGCGCGCTCTCACTTTGTATCCATCGCGCGCTCTCACTTTGTATCCATCGCGCGCTCTCACTTTGTATCCATCGCGCGCTCTCACTTGGTATCCATCGCGCGCTCTCACTTGGTATCCATCGCGCGCTCTCACTTGGTATCCATCGCGCGCTCTCACTTGGTATCCATCGCGCGCTCTCACTTGGTATCCATCGCGCGCTCTCACTTGGTATCCATCGCGCGCTCTCACTTGGTATCCATCGCGCGCTCTCACTTGGTATCCATCGCGCGCTCTCACTTGGTATCCATCGCGCGCTCTCACTTGGTTTCCATCGCGCGCTCTCACTTGCTATCCATCGCGCGCTCTCACTTGGTATCCATCGCGCGCTCTCACTTGGTATCCATCGCGCGCTCTCACTTGGTATCCATCGCGCGCTCTCACTTGGTATCCATCGCGCGCTCTCACTTGGTATCCATCGCTCGCTCTCCCTCTCCGTATCCATCGCTCGCTCTCCCTATCTATCTATCTGTCTATCTGTCTATCTATCTATCTATCTATCTATCTATCTATCTATCTATCTATCATGATGGCTGTCACAGTCCTATTTCCATATTGTCATTGTATTTGCACATACAGGGTGTTATTTATGACTGCCTACAATGTACCTATTGGGCAGACTGTAATAAAATAGTCTGTATTTGCCGACAGATTGCAGGGAGTTATATATTCACCCATCATTCTTGCAGAATTATTAGAAAAGAGGGTCGTTCTGAGATCTGTAAGGGAATGCTGTAGAAATACACCCCACTATCCCTTGTACGCAATAGAACGGATCAGGCTGCACCCCACAGTCTACATACTGTACATATTTGTAGACTTAAAAGAAAAAGAAGAAAATAATAAAATTGCTAGCAGTACTTTCTGCTAATATACTGTATATTGCCCCTTATGCCCCTTTAGACTTGATTCAGACGACTGTGATACAAAGCTGCCAAGACGTTTTTCACGGCGATTTACATCAATGGATCTCCATAGACTCTTAGTCTATTGAGCAATTCAGGAAATCAGGCAGAAGTGTCATATTCTTTGATGACCCGTGTTAACATACTGTAAAAAAAAAAAAAAAAAAGTTTATGAATAGCTCCATTAACACGAATTATAATGCAGTCATGTGACGTGTTAAGAAAAGCTGTCTGTCCATTTTTGGCCTTGTTCGCATGACTTAAAAGCATCTGTCACACGGCCATTTGATAAGCCCATGAAAGGAGTGTATTCACATTTATTTTTTTATCTACCAAAATTGTCAAAGATAGATCATGTCTATTTTTTTTTTTTATATATATATTTTTGACAGCTGTGTGAAACAGTCACATATATAGCCATTCACTCTCATTTGTTTTTAAAACTGGTGTCACAAGCCAGTCATGTGTATTCGACCTTAGTGAAACCTTATCTATATATGTAGTATGTGAATGGGCAGGATATAACTCAGCCCCTTGCAGATGGGTGCTAGGTCAGTCTACTGTCAGGGTTTTTGCCAGATTGCACACTGACCCATTCATTTCTGTGGGCCGTGAATTACACGGTCTTGTGCGTGGGCCGACAGTCCGGGCCGCAAAATATGGAGCAGGTCCTATTCCTGTCTGGTTTTGCAGCCGTGCTTCTGCAGCTCCTATTCATTGAATGCATGGGGCCGTGGAAGCACGCCCTGTGCACAGGTGGCACATGGATGATATCCGTGTATTGGCCGTGCTGTACATTCAACACACCTAAGGGTGGGTTCACATCTGCGCCATTCCTGCTGGGTTTCCTTCTTCTTCCCCGAGAAACTGGACAGGAGACGGAAACCTGGCAGTCAGTTTTCAAACCCATTCACTTGAATGGGTTTGCAAAGTGACTGCCGTGAGCATTTTGTGCCTGTCCGCAGTGAAACAGTGGTTTTTTTTTTTGTTTTTTTTAACCGGACACAAAATGCTGCATGTCCGACTTCGCCGTGGACAGGCACAAAATGCTCACAGATGGTCACTTTGCAAACCCATTCAAGTGAATGGGTTTGAAAACTGACTGCCGGGTTTCCGTCTCCTGTCCAGTTTCTCGGGGCAGAAGACAGAGACCAGCAGGATTGCCGAAAGCGGGTACGGCGCAGGTCTGAACCCTCCCTAAGTCTCATTCACATACTGCACCAAAAACCCACAGTGCCATTCAATTGTAGCTTTGAATTTCACTTAGTCAACCCTCAGACATTTCTGCCTCTGCAAAACACGCTTTGTTTTTTTGCTTTTTTTTTTTTTTTTTACTGTACAGGCAGTTTGTTTTCCTAAAAACAAAAAGAAAGTTATACTGCCTGTTTTTGGCAGCCAATCGAGTCCTCGTGACATCTATATCTGACAAGCAGCTCCTACGTGTAGTATTAGAGGTGACGCAACCTTGATCTTGTCGCTCCAGTCCATCTAAAGACCCATAAGTGGCCTCGCTTTATCATAGTCTCCCGATCAGCAGCTGGCAGTTCATGAACTTTCAGCTTGTTCTATCTGATCATGATTTTTTTTTCAGCTTTTTTTTGTGCGTATGTCTCAGGAAAGAGTCATTTGAGCTGTTACATCTTGGCATTCGTAGCTGGGAATTAGCTAAGCTGCATGCTGTCATGTGGCATGAGTTAACCGCAAGAGTCAGCTCTTGTTTGTCCGCAAATTACCAGGAACGGTTTTGTATGTAAGAAAAACACTTCTTGCCAGCGCCGCTTTCATTCAGACTAAAGCTTCACTTCAATTATGTCCAATTAACTTTTATTGCAGATAGCAGCGATAATTACTTCCAAAAATTGACTTGCCTGTGGTTATCCCAGGGCTAAAATATTAGCTTGATGGGTTTTAATAACGTGAAATGACGAAGTAGCGGCCCGTCTGTCCTCTGCTTACACCCTCAATGCACCACGCGTTCTCTTCTACTTGCTTTCATTATATGCTTTTCAACCCAGTCATGGTTATTACAAGGACTAATATGGCGGTAGTTTTTATTTTTTGCTTTGGGTATTACACATCAGCTGGCATTATTATTGCGTTTCACGTGACGAACTGCGATCTGTATATTCTATATACCATAGAAGGTCAGGAAAATCTAACACGCATGTAGTGATAACCATGTAAAGTACAGAATCCATGGCCTTTAAAGAGGACCTTTCACCATCTACATCAATCCAATTTCTTAGCATGTGTTAATAGTCGCTGCTCCACTGATTCCAGCACAGTTGGAATTTTCTCTCTAGCCCCACCATACCTGAGCCACAAGCCAGTTAGTTTTGGTGCTATGTAAGCTCTGTAATGTCAGGAGGGCGGGGTCAAGCAGGGGGTGATTCAGAGCTGCTATCGGAGGCAGCCAGTGTCAGAGTTCAGAATTAGAGATGAGCGAACACTATTCGAAACAGCCGTTTCAAATAGCACGCTCCCATAGAAATGGCGTCTGGCAAAGTCTGCGTGCCGGCTGCTTCCATTCATTTCTATGGGAGCGTGCTATTCGGAACGGCTGTTCCGAATAGTGTTCGCTCATCTCTATTCAAAATCACACCCTTGTCTGCTCCTGCCTGACACTGCCCACTTGACAGTACAGAGCCTATATAGTATATCAGGAACCAAAACTAACAGCATTGATTGCTCAGGAATGGTGGGGCTATAGAAAAAAAATCCAACTGTGCCAGAATCGGTGGAGCAGAGCCTATTAAATGATTTTAAGAGATGATCTACTTAGAAGTGGTGAAAGGCCCTCTTTAATTGGTGTACAATGTACAGTTTACCGCAACTATAAGAAATATGAAGGTGTCGTCTGTATGTTTATGAACTATTCAGCATTAACAAACAGTTTTACAGAGGTACTCTACCAGAGGAACATTGCTTCTGGGGAAAATTTGCAAATTTTCTGGTTTAAATGGGTCTAATCGTGGCACATCTATAGCACATGGCTGTTTCTTGTGTCAGTGATGCACCACATTGTTCCTCCTGCACCCCACTCGCCATTTTTAATGGTGCTTGCACGCCATGGGCCAACATATTAAATATAACTTGCACCACAAAGCTGGCGTGAGTTATACCCAAAATCTACACCAGTCCTGACTGGCACAGATATACGTTTGGGCACAGGGTAGTGGTGGTTCTCATACACATTAGATGGTCATCTGGTCCCACAATTGGGCCTACAATCATCCATCTTATATGCGCTGCTGTGGCTCAGATAGAGTATTTTAGTTTGCAGAGCAACATCTCAATTTTTTTTTTGCTAGTTTGCTTTTTCAGTTTTATGAACTTTTAATTTCTAATTTCCTAATAAAATCACATTAGTCTCTTAATATTGCCAGTGTGTAATTTGGTGCCACCGGCAATATGAAATAGATGCAAGAGAAGCTGAAGACTGCTAAGGGATATCGAGTCATGACCCCGAAATGAGATTTGCTAATTGAGACTCTGGAAATGAAAAATGTGTCCTATGAGTCAGGAGGATGTTCCGCCTGTCTTAAAGGCCAGGGACAGGTGGTGGCTTACAGCAGTATTTACTCAATATCATATCCCTTTAACTCTATTCACACAGGCATTTGCAGTATTTTGCTATGGCAGTCAGATGTATGTATTATTGGCGGATATGTAGTTGTACATTCCTATGTGCGTGTTTCTGAAGCAAGGACAGTTGGGTTTCGGGCAGTTTTTTTTCTTTTTTTTAAACTGTAGACTTTTTGCAATTTTTAAACCACTTTTTTTTTTAAATTTTGTTTTGCCGATGTGTGCGTGATTTTTTTAAATGGATCTATTCACCTCACTAAGTGAATCAATGTGAAAATAGAACCATGTCCAGACTCCACACGGCTGAGGAACTGTCGGATTCTCTTATTTTCATATTTTAAAAAATGTGTACATGCATAATGGCCGCCACCTTTTAGGGGCGGTTTATATGGAGGAAGCAGAGGCAGATTCCCTCTTAAAATGAGCTTCAAACGCCACATGAAATCAGAAGTGACCGACGCTTCTGTTTTTTCAGCACAAGCCAAATCGCCCACAGAATCGCTCAGATTGGTTAGCCCTATTGTCTCTATTGAGGCTGTTCACCGAGCAAATCCACGGCGTAAAGCTTAAAGGGGTATTCCCACGTCACATACTCACCAGTCTTCACTGCAGTAAATTCTTCTGTCTTCCTGCTTTGTTGCGTCATTGGTGGGCGGGGTTACATATGCAAAGCCAGCATCTAGAAGTCGTCGCTTCTATGCCGCTGGCCCTGCGTGTGCACTTCCGATGCACTAGGCATCGAACCTACAGCCTTCACAATGTAATACAGACCCGGCATCCGCTGTAATAGAGAGGCGGATGCCGGGGAGTGTAGACGCAGCAGCAGATACATCACTTGACTTATGACCAGACAAGTCAAGGGATGTGTCAAAAAAAATGAATAAAGTGAGATAGTGGACAAACAAAGCAGTTTTGCTGAAGCAATGTATTTAGGAAAAGTCTTACATTCACATTATCAAGCAGTATAGATAGGATCCTTGTGATAGGACAACCCCTTTAAGCCCTGCTTTGACTTTCCACCACAGACTCCATAGGGTCGAAATTTAGAGAGGAATCTGAGGTGGGAGATCTCCTCAAATTGCTCTCTTCTGTGAATGAAAATGAAGAAGAAAATGTCTTGAACCTGATGCTCTTGACACAGCTGGGGTGTATGGCTTCCAAGCTTGTATGCTGATGACTTGTTCTTCTTAGGTCAGTTCAGAGGGTCTACATACACCAGGACCCCTCCCCATGGTTCTACTAAGCCTACTTAAATTATCTTAGAGTTTTATGGCCACAATTCTACTGTACTGTTTTGTGTCCATAATAAGAACATTAAAATACAGCTGTATTATGACCATCTTAATTCGGATTTAAAAGGGTTTGTACAAGATTACAAAACCATGGCTACTTTCTTTCAAAAACAACTTACATCCGTTTGTTCATCCATCCTTTAAACCATCCTTTTGCTTAAAAGAAAAACTTACAGGACCAAATAGAATACATCATTCCTAGCGTACTGATTTTGCCACACAGACCCAACCATCCCTGTCTTCACCACCGCTTGCAGTGAGAGTCCATTCTCCCACCTATCCAACTTGAGCAGCAGGAGCTAAAGGCCCGCCCCCAGTGCACCAACTGCCTTATTTGCATAAAACTTCTAAGTTGTTTTTTCCCCAAATCTACAAAAGTGACATACCTAACAAAGGTAACGTACCTTTATGATTGTACTGCCCTATATAACACAGTGGTGACAGTCGCTTGGGAGGAGGTGATAGACCACTAAAGTGAATTGGTCTTGTTTGGCCATTTCTTATTTCCCAAGTACCTGTTTTATATGAGCGGCTTCCTATTGTGTGTTTGAAGCCAGGTACTATGTTGTGGAACAGGATCGCTGGTATTTATTTTAGCTAAGCATGTGACATGGAAGTCTCTGTAGTCAATAGAGTTGTGTCCTCTCAGCATCTAGGTGTCACATATTATTATGTCTAGTAACAAATCTCTCTACAGGAAGGTATAAAGACCAAACTAAAAAGCGAGCGATAGAAAGATGCCATGGGGACTGAAAAAACAGACAAAACAATAACCACGGCGGGAAAGTGTTCGCGGCTCGAAAAGCCTAAAGTGTAGCCCGGTGTAGAATAGACTTGTTGTGGAGCCTTGTATGGAAAGTCTCAAACTTCTAGAATATACAATTACTATTAATTTGCAGATTTCGGTAATAGGGGAACAACAATACAACAATAGACTACTTTTATTGTAGCCTTTATTATATCCACCCAAAATGTACATGGTATACCCAAGAAACAGCCATAGACCATGGCGAAATGCTCCACTATCTATTGTCAGAATTTACTCGGACTGCCATTGTATAGTAAGCAGAGTCATTTCTTTTGGCTGTGTGCAGACACTGCAGCGTTTTGTGTGGTTTTATGTTGTTTCCAATAGATACCAACATGGCGGCTATGGAGGCAAGGAGACTAGCTATTGGATTTCAGCGGTATCACATACCAATTGTGGGTTCTCCTTACCTTTGCCATTACCATTGTCACTGAACAGTTAAAGGTTAAATATTTTTTCCTGAAATTTTGTAGAATGGACATGGCACTTCTGCCCCTTGTTTTTTGTGAACAGTGGGGGTCTCAGCAGTTGGACAACCCAGTTAAAATGTTGGACAAGTATGCCATTGTCAGAGGTTTCTAAGGGGACGTTCACACTACCATTGGTGTCCGCTCAGCAGTGTCCGTGACTATTGTTCGTACAAGATTTTAGCAACGGAAACTAGTTGGTCCGTTTGCAATTTCCATTCATTTCAATGGGATTTTATCTTGTGTCCTTTAGTGTCCGTTTACAACATGTCCATTTTTCCAAGTGGGCAAAAAAAATCCTACATGCAGAACTTTTCTGTCCATTTGAAAAAACGAATAGAAAGTGTCCGTTGTTTTTTTTTTTAACATTGAGGTCTATGGGCAATGCACATATAACAGACAGTAACTGATAGTCATCAGTTACTGTCCATTATGTTAGGTGTCCATTTTTTTATTTTTTTTAACAGACACCTTCTGACCAGACATCAACGGTAGTGTGAACCCTACCTAGGGGTGAAAATTTTAAGCACTGGAAACCATTTGCTCCAGTTTGCATTAGGAGAGTACCGAGGCTTACGGAGCCATATTGCCTATAACATCTAAATGGGGGGGAGGGAAGGAATAATTCCGTAATATGGCATCGGATGGAATACCACAGAAAAAATTGAAGGCATAGAAAAGGGGACCCACGTTGCGAAAATGTGCATGTCACAGTACCTGCAAAGTGGATGGGATTCTGGCTAATGCCATCCACGCTTTGCAGAAAATATCTGCAGTGTAAATGATTTTGGAAATTGCAGCATGTCAATTCTACCTATGGAAACGCCACCATTTTCCATATAGGCATAATGGAAGCAGAAAGTCCTCAGAGGAAAACACTGCAGAAAAAAAAAAAAGTGATGCGTTTCCTCTACGGCCTTCTCCGCAGCGTTTTCTGGCTTCGGCTCGCTACGTGGGGCCTTAAGGCTCCGTTCCCACTGAGTAACACGCCGCTCATTCTGACACATAAACACGTGTTAGAGTGAGCACAGTAAAACAGAATCCCATTGACTTCAATGGGTTCGGTCTTATGCGCGCTACCCTTTGAACTCAATGGGAGACTTTTTTCCCTATTGCTTTCAATGTGATACGTGCGTAAGACCGAACCCATTGAAGTCAATGGGATTCTGTTTTACTGTGTTTACGTGTCAGAATGAGCGGCGTGTTACTCCGTGGGAATGGAGTCTTAGCCTTAGAGCTCGATGCTTTTTATTTCCTCTGAAATAACTCGACTCTTGGAAAAAAAAAATCTACCACTAAATCCAACTGAAATGAATGGGCGGGGAGGCGGACATTTTTTGACATGGATTCCATGTGAACATATCCTTAGGGGGTACTTCCTTTTCACCCTTCGTGTTCTAGTTTAGATAATCCACCAGATAATGGATTGTCCTTTCATTTTACAAATTTTTTTTTAGGGTAAACCTTTCTGGCCTCTAAAAAAAAAAAAATTATATTGCAGCTATGTTTTTCTTTGCTTCTGGCACATTTTTCACATGCAAAATGCTAATTTTTTTTCAAATTTTTTTTTTTTTTTTTTTTTTTTTTTTAACTACTCAGAACATCCAGGTCGATATGAAAGCCTGGAGCTTGCTGCCTGGATGACTTCTTACTCCTGATATATTTTTTTTTTTATTCATCGCCACTCATTTGTAGGAGACTGTTCAGAACAGAGCTCATAACAGCAGTTCCTCTTTTTGATCTTGCAAATAATTGGAACAAGCCTATGTTCTTCTTACCTGATGTCTCGACATAATTAGCCTCCGAACATTTTGAAGGGAATGTTCAATTCTGATCATTGCGAGACATTCAAGACAGCTGATACCAGAACATTACGACACTGCCTTATCGAGTTCTTGTCTGCACATGAAAAACTTAAAGTGAACATGTCTCATGGACAGAGCCATTCGTGGGTTAGTAAAAATTACGTTAGTAGGTCAGTGAGAATATTTAGTATTTTGTTCTATTAATAGGAGTTTCCAAGAAAACCTAGAGGACTTTTTACCAGATCCGAAAAGCCCAATGACGTACATAATCTGATTGGCGCCATCACCCTGATCATTTTTGCGTTTTTGCTAGAGGAAAAATTATGGCATACTAGCCAAGTGGGCGGTGACACTCCATAATATACAGTGCAGAGACTCCACCCACAGAGAAACCATAGTACTACCCCACTCTTGGGTGGTATAGCCTAAATTGACCCTACATTTTTAGGCCGAGGCCCCACAGGATGGAAACTCCGTGAAAAATCATGGCGTTTTATTTTATCTGCAAAATGGATGGGATTCTGCGAGTCCCATGCCCACCTTGCGTTTCAAACAGCAGCACTTACACACTGTGATATCCAAAACCGGCGCTATTTTGTAAATCGCAGCATGTCAGTTATATCTACGGAAACACAGGCAGCTTTCTCATAGACTTAATTGTCACAGAAAGTCTGTGTAGGAAAACTCTGCAAACTTTCTGTTTCGCTTTATAACTGCGGGTCGTCCCGTGGGACCTTAGCCTAAAGGAAAAAAAAAAAAAAAAAAAGCTACCCAATTCACCGTGTAGCAGCTGTAGTTATTTGTATGTCTTTTCCGATAGCCGTCTCCTTTCCCCCAGCCAGATACATGGAGAAGGAAATGAATTTCTTAAATAAGATATATTACAGAGTTTCTTATATTCACCTGCACTATTCATTCATTAATTTATAATTGGAGGGACTCTATAAGTGGGCTCTTCATAATGCTACAGTATAGCATTCCCCCACAATAGATTACATTGTGGGGGGATTAGAAGTGCTGGACCAGTGACATATCTGAGTTGTCCTGATGGAGATAATCCCTTTAGTTTAAAGGGGTTTCCCCACAATCCACATTTAGGATAGATAATAAAAGTCTGATTGTTAAGGGGCCTCATTCATCGTTAGTTCCCTTTAAGTCTAATGCCCCACGTGGCATCCCACAGCAAAAAGGCACTGCAGGAAGAACCACAGTGGCAACTCATCGTGGATCTTCCCGCAGCAGTTTTGATAGAAAGTTAGCAGAGTTTCCTATACGGACTTACTGTTTCAATTTTAAGAAACCAAACCACAACACAAACACGCATATATCATTGATTGCGTGTATCTCTTATACCTGTTCTGGGCCCTACAAAAACCTGTCCTTACCACACAACTAAGAGCAATAAACAAAAAACAAGGTAAGTATGACATCTGATGTGCAAATGTTGTAGCATCAATACACATGATATAATGTTAAAATTCCACAATTTTATTAAACAACAATATACAAAATACAAAAACAATATGGACAATGTCAGGACGAAAAAGTACAGATACAGAAAGCTGGGTATTGCGAAGTGCCAGCTAGGAAGCTGGTCCCTGGAAGTACTACTAAGTTATTAAGAAATAAAAGGTATGTGTAGCCAGTATATAGTCTCACCTGAGACACACTGATTGTACAAGAACAATTCACATGTGTGGCATTATCTTGAAACCTGATTGATGCAAGTGCATACAGTAATAACAAATGCCAATAATATATTACATACAATCCCATAGATGGATGTCCATTATGGTTGAAAAAACGTTATAAGTGCATGTCACGGAGCAAAGGTATACGTCTTCCTCCGGATGGTCTTTTGAATCAACAGGGACGCAAGAGGTCGGGAGACAACAGCAATTTATTGTAATCCACAAAGTTAGTAGCCGGCGGCGGTCACATCAACCGTAATAACAATAAGTCCACAGAAGTCACAATCCAATGATAGCTTTGGTTCCTTGGTCCTGTAACTAAATTCTGGCTCTCTGCAGAGCTGTGCACAGGCCGGCTAACACATACTAACTGCTAGCTATATACTATATACTAAACTGTTACACCTATACCTGGGGGTGGGAAGGGCTGAGCCACAGATCCTTCCCCCCTCACCTATGCCAAGGAGAGCAGACTCCCTGTCTACTATGGACAATGCACCATCCAACATCTTCTTGGAGACACTGATCAGATTATCTCCACCCATTGTCCTCACTAGTTAGAGGTATTTGCATACAATGTGCTAACACACTAGACCCGAATCAGCCAACTACACACTGATGTTTACAACAGGTTAGAGAATACATTCCACATGAAATATATATTACACATTGCCTATAGTATAGACTCTAACCATCCCGTGACAACCCCTCCCCCTCTCAAAACATGTGCATGACACAATTGGCCTACACAGGTAAATTGGGGAATGCACATCAGTCTCTATAGCTCATATTTCCTCCTGCCGGGATAACCCATCTGCGTTCTGGTGTTGGTTCCCTCGGCGGTACTGAATGGTAAAGTTGTAGGGTTGAAGGGCTGGCATCTGTCAGAAAATCCGGTGGATCCATGTTGGCTTCTCCCTGAGCTTGGCTTCGGGTCACTGCTCCCACAAAGTGGCACTGTAGATTTCCAACATCGTTGCCTAACAGAACATCGGCCGGCAGCCCGCTCATCACACCAATTGTGCATCGTTTTGGTCCATAACCATAGTCGAGTTCCACGGTAGCTTTAGGAATACGTCTTTGAGTACCCCCTGCCAACTTGATAGAAATGCCAGGGCCCTCCTCTAGGGCCTCGGGTCGCACAACTCGGGGGTCCGCTACCGTTAGGAAAGCTCCCGAGTCCCGGAATCCAACAACTGTTCGGCCATCCAGTAGGACCTCCTGCACGTGCTTCCGCTGAAGGTTTGCGGGATGTGTGGCGGAAGGCTGAATCCCATAGACCCCTGGAGGTGGAACAGATGTGTCATTCATGGAGTCATCTGGAAATGGGGCCAAACTTTCTGTCCTAGGAGTGGTTCCCAGGTAGTGAATAGGCCGGGATGCCACGGTGGCCCGTGCCCCCATGTTAACAGGGCAACTAGCTTGCAAATGTCCAGGCCGCCCGCACCCAAAACATCTGCGCTCTAGCATTCTTCCAGTAGGTCGTTGTCTAGGGACAGGGTTGTTCATAGCTGGAGGCCGATGGGCTGGGACAGGGGTAGAGGGGGAATTGTAATCCTGAGGCCGGGCACGAAAGGTGGTTGGCTGGCTGAAGGGTGTCTGGCGGACTGTGGTAGTTTTCCGTTCCTCTGCAAACAACCTCTTCCACTGCGGCTTGATGGTCAGGCCCTCATCTGCAAGAGAAGCAGCTTGCTCAACTGTGGCTGGGTTCCGTTCCAGCACCCACTCACGGATCTCAGCGGGGCACTGGGAAAAGAACTGTTCCTTAAGTATGACTTGGAGGATCTTATCGACTGTGACAGCCTCCTCTCCTTCTAGCCAGCGCTTGCATGCTTGCTTCAACTTGTGGGCGAACATGTGGAAGGAGCTTCCCCCATTGTAAGACAAAGAGCGGAACTGAACTCGGTAGGATTCTGGAGTGACTGCATAATACTTCTGCACCGCTCTTTTAATGGCCTCATAGTCCCGCTGATCACTAGGGTCCATGGCTCTGAGAGCTTCCGCAGCCCCATCTCGTAGGTGCCCCACCAGATACCGGACCCAATCCTTCTCTGGGACTTCCATCAGGCGGCACTGGTGTTCGAAGTCCTGAAAATATCCATCAACATCCCCAGCCGCTTCCTCAAAGGTCTTGAAGTGTTTATGGGAGACATATGGTGGTTCTCTCACTGTTGGGCTGGGGGTCGACGTTTGATTATAATTCCTCATAGTTATCTCAGCCATTCGCATTTCATGCGCCATTCTTTCCTTTTCATACGCCATTCTCTGTTCCTCCTTCTCCGTTTCCTGAGCCCTCTGTAATGCTCTACTCCTTTGCTCTGCAGTTGCTCCTAGCCCCAGCACTGCCAATTCCTCCTCATACAAAACAACCCATCTGCTCTTTTGGGTCTGTACCTGCCACTCCTGTATCTCTCCAGTCTCCTGGGGGCAGCCCTCCTCATGGTCGCTTTGCAGGGTCATCTCCTCCAGTGCCTCGATCAGTTGCTCTTTCGTTCTTCCCTGGTAACTCAGGTTTAGTTCCCGGGCCCTTACTTGTAGACTTGCCATAGTCCAGTTCCTGTATTCTGAGGTTGTGGCTCCATTAATCGCTGGGCTGCTGTAGTCCATCTCGCTGTCCGCTGTTGATCCCACCGCTGCCAACCAGTTGTCACGGAGCAAAGGTATACGTCTTCCTCCGGATGGTCTTTTGAATCAACAGGGACGCAAGAGGTCGGGAGACAACAGCAATTTATTGTAATCCACAAAGTTAGTAGCCGGCGGCGGTCACATCAACCGTAATAACAATAAGTCCACAGAAGTCACAATCCAATGATAGCTTTGGTTCCTTGGTCCTGTAACTAAATTCTGGCTCTCTGCAGAGCTGTGCACAGGCCGGCTAACACATACTAACTGCTAGCTATATACTATATACTAAACTGTTACACCTATACCTGGGGGTGGGAAGGGCTGAGCCACAGATCCTTCCCCCCTCACCTATGCCAAGGAGAGCAGACTCCCTGTCTACTATGGACAATGCACCATCCAACATCTTCTTGGAGACACTGATCAGATTATCTCCACCCATTGTCCTCACTAGTTAGAGGTATTTGCATACAATGTGCTAACACACTAGACCCGAATCAGCCAACTACACACTGATGTTTACAACAGGTTAGAGAATACATTCCACATGAAATATATATTACACATTGCCTATAGTATAGACTCTAACCATCCCGTGACAGTGCAATATAACACAGTACACATACATGTCCTTTATAAAGTTTTTTGGCGAATTAGCACTTACCCATAATAGGGTCACTAGAGTAGACTAACAGGGGCTAGCACCGCAATGCCCGAACCCCGAGGGAGGTGTTTTTTGGAGCCGGATTCTGTGTCAAAATCTGGTCCAAAAAACCCATGTTAACTTACCCTAAGACCCAGTTCTCAGGAATAGCACAACACAAGGATCTAAGAAGCTCTTTGATGGGAGATATTTACTTGTCGTGACATATCAGGAGAACTGGGAGACCCTCTTTAATATAGACTAACACTTTAGATGAAACGCATAATCTTACGATTCTAAACCGTCTTGATAAACTAGGAGAATAACTGAGAAACTTGTGCCGAACGCTAAAAAGCGATGAGTTAAAAAGCAGCTTCAGAATTCTTCCAGCGCCTGCATACGGCTAGGGCTCCCTATGGGAGGAACACGCTTTTGATGAGTGAGAGGCAAAAATGAATGTGACAGTTCTGCCGTAGTCATGGGAAAAGAATCTGTAAATGTGTGATAAATGATTTGTTTCCTTATTATCTGCAGCGGGATGACAGAGTTGCGGTGCTGCTGTCACCCACCGACAGCCGAGCTTCCCTGCAACCCCTGAACTGTCAGTGCCTGTCACGTGTGGATTTCTCTGGCAGCGAAAGGGTCGGGAGGAGAGACCTGAATTGTGTTGTCAGTTGCCATTTCCAATAGGCGGATGCTGGGAAAATTTGCGTGCGGAATTCATTCCCTTCATTTGTATTCATGGGCTTCTGAAAGGCTTGTTTGAATTGTAAATGGTGAGGTCACAGGACGTCTTTCCTAATGTATTTCAGATAAGCTTTGAAGGTTGGAAGCCAGTATTGTGACTTTGTTCCAGTTTTTTTTTTTGAGGCCTTTGAAAACACTGCTTATTGCAGGCTGTGAGAAATTGCAGGTCTGGCTTTTATGGGACTGTGGCTCAAAGGCTCGCCTTAACTAATGTAATGTAGATTACCATTTTACTTTTGATGGCGTATCATGCCAAGGCTAGTACAGGCGTTCCGTCTCCTCTCTAGCCAGGTATGGAGCAGGTTGTGTCAAGGTCTTTCTCTAGCTGAGCAGACCTTGGTGTAAGCGTTTTATCTGCAAGTCTCAACAGCCTGCTAATAAATTTCAAGTGACAGGTTCCAGGAGTAAATTCTGTATGCATAATGAACACGCGGCGCTGCACAACCAACAGGTTATTTTCAAATTTGTTTCACTTGAGCAATTATTTTTGACTTCAGATTTCAATAAAAAAAAAAATAATTTACAAATCGCTCAAACCTTGAAATATGCAGCACATCAAAAATATTCCTGCGGCTGCCAGGAGAGGTGATGCCAGGGGCGCTGTGTGTCTCCAATTCAGTATTGGTTTTAAAGGGTTTATTCACTACAAGTATTTGGGACCACTGGAGTAGTGGGGGGGGGGGGTGACAGGTGAATACAGGATTTTTTTTTTTTTTTTACTTTATCACTATTCCTACTTCTTTTTTTTTTTTCACCACCTGCACCAACTTTTTGCTTCCTTCAGTAGATTCCATTCCATTGATTCCAGTAAAGTTGGAATTTTTTCTCTAGCCTCCGCTATTCCTGAGCAATCACTGTTCTTGGTTTCAGCACCCAATGTAATAATTTGCTCTTTACTTTCAGGTGGGCAGGCTCAGATTATCTATTCAAGTCAAGGACCACCTACCTGAGGCTGAGTTCACATGCGGTATTTTGGTGTAGGATTTTCAGGTCGTGTTCGCCTCAATATCCTGACCAAAAAGACAGCTCCCCTTGAAATCAATGGGAGCCGGTCAGGTCTCCATTTGTTCTGGCTCCCGGAAAAAATAATGGACATGCTCATTCTTCAGGCCAATTCGCCTCGCGAATACGCCTGAAAACACTCCCTCCTCCCAACTAGGCCCATTCATTGGGCCTAATCCGGAGCGGAGTGCACGACTGGATGGCAGTGCACTGCATCGGCATCCACTTGCTGCTCCCCGTTTTTTGGTTCGGAAACTGAGGCGGCCTCCACCTCTGGTTCCAGACCAAAAAACCCTGTGTGAACCTGGCCTGACAGTAGAGAGTCTAGTTAGCATATTGGGACCTGAAACTAACAGAAATCATAGCTCAGGAATGGTGGGGGCTAGAGAAAAAATTCCACCTGCAACAGTATCGGTGGAGCAGCAACTATTGAAGGAAGCAAAGAGGTAGACATAGTGAAAGGTCCTCTTTAAATCACAGAATTCTCTTTTCTAGGTCATGGCCCCACGTTGAGAAAACTCGGCGAATTGGCTGCAGCGGGAAAACTACAGCTTTTTATAGTAGCTGAGGTGTGGATGGAATTCTGGCTAATCCCATCCACACATTGCAGAAGTATATCCCAAGCGGAAATGCTGCAATTTAAAAAAACGTTGCATTTTTGTACATTACAGCATGTGAATTGTACCTAAAGAAACGCTGGGGTTTTCCATATAGGTATAATAGGGACAGAAAGTTTGTAGAGGGAAACTCTGCAGACTTTCTGTGAAAACCGTTGCGAAAAAAAAAAGCAATGTGTTTCTGCAGAACTTTTTAGCCGTGGCTCGCTACATAGGGTCTTAGCCTTAAAGGGATCCTATCATTCAGACGACATTTTTTCCAAGTACAACGTCTGAATAGCCTTAAGAAAGGCTATTCTTCTCCTACCTTTTGTTGTCTTCTCCGTGCCGCCGTTCGCCTACAATCCCGGTTCTTGTCGGTATGTAAGTTAGCTCTTCGCAGCACTGGGGGCGGGCCCCAGTGCTCAGACAGCACTGAGGGCGTCCTTAATGCTGTGAGAGAATACTCTCCAGCGCCGCCGCCTCTTTTTCAGCAGCGTCATCTTCAGCCTCTTCTTCCTGCGGTGGCTTGTAACTTCTAAGGCCTCCAGCCTTGGGCAGAGCAGACTGCGTTTGCCCATAGGCCACGAGAAAATGGCCGCTTGCATAGTATTGTAAGTGGCCATTTTCTCGGGGTCTGTGGGCATGCGCAGTCCGCTCTGCCCGAGACCTAGAAGTAAGACGACACCACCGGAAGAAGATAATGAAGAGGCCGTTCCAGACGAAGATGGAGGTGGCGCTGGAGGGAGTTCTCTCGCAGCATTGGGGACGCCCCCAGTGCTGTCTGAGCGCTGGGGCTAGCTGCCAGTGCTGCGAGAGAGCTAATTTGCATACCGAGAGAAATCTGGATTGTAGGCAAACGGTGGCGCGGAGAAGACGACGAAAGGTAGGAGAGGAATAGCCTTTCTTAAGGCTATTCCGACGTTGTACTTAGAAAAAATGTCGTCTGAATGATAGGATCCCTTTAAAGTTTTACAATCAGAAGGGAAACCGGGCAGAACAGGATAGCCATCAAAATACAGAAATATAAAAGTGAACAGGCGATAATGGTAACATATCCTTATGTTTAGCACCTGCACATTCCACCAGTCATTCATTATTGTGGGGGGATGGAGAATATATCATCCTACTAATATTATAAATGTGAAAGTTTGTGTGTTTGGATGTTTGTGAGTTTGGATGTTTGTTCCTCAATCACGCTAAAACGCCTGGACCGATTTGCGTGCAATTTTCCACAAACATAGTTTTCCCTTAGGATTGAGTCACAGGCTACTTTTGGTGCCACTAAACAACATGGCTTCCTAGCAGGAGACTCACAAAAGCAGGACTCCTAGCCCCAGCTATAGACTCACACACACTGCCTGGCATTTCCTGCCTCAACCTGCCTGCACACTCCTTACTGTCACCTCAGGAGTAGCCCTCACTCTACTCACTCACAATTACATATAGCTTTCCACTATATAACACATCACATTGTCTGTGTCACGACATACACAATACAACACATCACATTGTCTGACACAATACAACACATCACATTGTATCACGACATACACAATACAACACATCACATTGTCTGACACAATACAACACATCACATTGTCTGACACAATACAATACAACACATCACATTGTCTGTATCACGACATACACAATACAACACATCACATTGTCTGACACAATACAACACATCACATTGTCTGACACAATACAACACATCACATTGTCTGTATCACGACATACACAATACAACACATCACATTGTCTGTATCACGACATACACAATACAACACATCACATTGTCTGTATCACGACATACACAATACAACACATCACATTGTCTGTATCACGACATACACAATATAACACATCACATCACATTTGCTAGCCCACCAAACTTTTTAAAGCACTTTTACAGTTTCACACGTCTGTGTCCGCCCAATTCTCAAATCACCGCAGACGAAGTCGCGGGTAAAAGCTAGTGTTATTTATATATATATATATATATATATATATATATATATATCACATATATATATATATATATATATATATATATATATATATGTGTGTGTGTGTGTATTGTTTATATAATTTGCGGTGCAAAAGTTATCAAGCAGCCACATCCCTCCTTATCTGTTCATAAGAAATATGCAGATCTAGGCAGAAATGATCATAAATGATAACCATCAGACAAACAACACCGCCTTCGTGGTGGCAAACCTTTTTCAAGCTAATATGTCTTAGGCCGTGTCCACATCATGTTTGTAAAAATACGGTGCTGACCTATCTCCATTCACCTGTTACATGAATCCTCACATTGTATACAGTACAATACGCTATACCGTACAGCAGTATACAGCAACAAATATAAATATACAGTAAAGTACTGCTTGTCTTTTCACATTCCGCCTGTATGGACAATGTGTCCAGTTCTGCTTTTGCAATGAGATTACTGGGATACGCCGCAGCTGTCCATTTGAGGAATATGTTGGGAGCTTTTCTCAGCATTTATTTTGAAGGAAGATAGAAAACAGGATGTGAACTAGTGCTTAGAATTTTCCTGGCATGCTGGGAATTCAGCAGGGTGGAGAGGTATGTTAGACAAGACGAGGTTCTTTACTGACTCCTTGTTCCCACCTGTCACCGCCTTTCACACCTCAGTGTGTTGTTGCATTAACACTCTGCACATAGTCACTGCTATTGGAGGTCTGTGGCTATCACTGGGATGTCTTTAGCTGCCACTGTTTTTGGACTACTGCGGCAGGTACATTGCATTCCTTGCTGTGGAGGCCAAACCTCCGACTCCAACTTGCCTTTTTTTCCACAGCCTGACTTTGGCTCCTTCATACTGACAGCCATGGTCAGGCAGGAGCAGTAAAGCTCTTACTTCAGGGAAAAAAAGGTATTAATTGAATTTTTATTAAAGTAGATCTGGCGCAAACTATAAATCTAGATAATTATACAATACTAATAATTGTATGATATAATAGAAAACCATCATCTTGGAGATGACTTCAACTCCACCAAAAACTGGTCTGACTCTGACACCTTGGTCACTTTACTATTAGGTAAATTCGGTTCAGGTTTCCATTTGGGGTGTCTGCTTGGGGACACACCCCCCCCCCAAAGGAAAACTATCCGTATAATAAAGTGGCTACTTTAGGAAACAGGCGGACCCCCATAGACTATTGTGGGGTCCATGTGGTTTCTGCACGAAATATGTGAAGAGAAAATTGCTGCTTGCAGGACTTTACTCTTCGCATATTTCATGCGGATAGGGGAATGGGATAGCCAGAACACAGATGTGAACTGGGCCTTACAAGTTTTCCCCCCATAGGGTATTATTGGAAATAAAACTTAAAGGGGTATTCCCACGTTGCATACTCACCAGTCTTCACTGCTGTAAAATCTTCTTTCTTCCTAGTTTCTTGTGTCATTTGGTGGGAGGGGTTTCACACGCAACCTGCCGTTTAGCTCCGCCCCCAAATTAGCATGTAGCTCGCCCACCGCATAGCGTGATCCTATGGGGCGGCTGAAGGGCCTGTGATGTCATCAAAGGTCCTCAAACAACACTATATGCACAATATTGGACTATGAAGTACAGGCAGGAGAAACTCCATTCTGTGTTACATACAGAGACTGCCTGTCTCTGCCATAATGAACACAATTGAATTAGCTAGCCTGAAAACTGGGAGAACAGAAGACAAGTTCAGAAATGAAGGCAGCTCCTCTCCTCTATCTGATAGCAGGAAGCTAGGTCACGTGGTGCAGACACAGGAATAGCTAGATACACAGGCTCGCTCCCTGCACTTAGCCCCTCCTCCCTCCCCCCTCAGAGCAGCAGATACATCACTGGACACATGAGCAGCTAAGTCAGGGCTGTGTCCACAAAGAATTGAATAAAGTAAGATAGTGGACAAACAAAGCAGTTTTGCTGAAGCAATGTATTTAGGAAAAGTCTTACATCCACATTAACAAGCAGTATAGATAGGATCCTTGTGATGGGACAACCCCTTTAATAATGAGACTGTTAAAATTTCATATTGTGTGGACCGTATTACAGCCACAAATCTCATCTCAAGTATATTGACCAGATCAAGCAGCATCATAGGGATCTCGTATGGCCCAAAAGACAGTTGCCGCTGTAATATAGTCCATATAATACAGATATTGCAGTGTGAATCCAGCTTAACCCTTAAGTACCATCATGGTGTCTATCATAATGATATGTGTATGATAGACACTATGATAGTACTTCAGGGTTAAGACCTTGGTACTTGACAACATGTCCTGAAAAATGATGGTGGATTTGGGCATGGTCTTTGAAAAGTATTCACTATATTGGATTTTGCAAAGCTTCACCACATATTGAGGGGAATTTATCAAGCCTCTTGCGTCTATTTTCATGTAATTCTGCACAGCCAGTACATGGCTAGCCTAAGCCCCCCCCCCTACACACAAAGTATCTGACATCAGTGTAATCACTGAATTTACACAAGATGTATTACACGCTTGCACCTTTTCAGTAAATTAGGGGCACACAGCTTAAAAAAAGAAAAAAAAGTCAAGTAGAAGTAGTCAAGTCATTACTCCATAATCCCCCGCCAGTATGTCAGTGACTTCTGACAACAAGCCCACTGTTCTTTTCACATGCTGACCTGAGACTTTATAATGCACCGAAGAACATTAACAAATGGCGAGCAGGCAGTCTGTAGGTGGATATTTGGCATAATCCCTTATTATTCTTTAAGACATTTCAGGGGATTTTAAACCTTTGTATAAATGAAGCTGTTTTGTTACAGTGGTTGGCCACTTCATAGGAAAAAGTCCGGATATAAACCATTAAAAGTAAAAGCATCAGCCTATCGTACCCCACTGTGTAAAGTAAGACCCCTGCTGCCTGGGTATATGACATGCAAACAATGGATGGCAGTGGACTCCACATCCATGGAGTATAAAATGGTGGTGGCACTGGTTGTACCTGCACAACTGCTTTCTTGGCTGTCTCCCCTTCCTGCACAGTAACTAAACACATCTAGTACATGCACACATACGGTGGATTCTTCTGCTTGTATATGTGCGAGTGCTGGGTGTGATCAGCTGGCACATGTGTGAGCCTGCCTTTTCAAGAGAATGGTAAGCTGAGTTGGGACTAGTTCACACATGGAGCGGAATGGCGTATTTTGGTCCTGATTCTGATGTTGGAAGCCGCATCAGAATTGGACCAAAATGCGTCTGTCGGGGCTCCCCCCTCTGGAGTAGGCTCAAATGAATGGGCCTAGTCAGAGGATGGTGCTGCGAGGAGGACGCCAGGGCTGGATCAGCCGAAGAATCTGCCTGAAGAAAGGGCAGCTCGCTTCTTTTTTCCATGAGCGGGAACATGCCGCCCACGGAAAAAAGTAACCTAGAGGTCTACAAAGACCTCTATTGTGAGGGGGCGGATTATGACGTGGATTCAGCGCCATAATCCGCCCCCTCTGTGCCCGTGTGAACCGGCCCTAAAGCTAGTTTCACATCTGCGTTTGGGTTTCCGTTCAGGGGGACACTAAATGGCGGCATGTGAGTGCTGTTTTTTTTTTTATTTAATGGAAATGATCATACATGTACTCCTTACAGTCCTAAATCTGAAAACCCTATGAGGCTAAGGCTGCTTTCACACGGAGTAACACTCCGCTCATTCTGACACGTAAACACGTGTCAGAGTGAGCGCAGTAAAACAGAATCCCATTGACTTCAATGGGTTCGGTCTTACGCGCGCTACACATTGAACTCAATGGGAGGCGCTTTTTTTTTTTTTTTTTTTTTTTTTTTACACCTATTGCTTTCAATGTGATACGTGCGTAAGACCAAACCCATTGAACTCAATGGGATTCTGTTTTACGGCGGTCACTCTGACACATGTTTACGTGTCAGAATGAGCGGAGCGTTACTCCGTGTGAAAGCAGCCTAAGGCCCCACATTGCAGAAACACAGCTTTTTTTTTTTATTGGGGGGGGGGTTTGCAGATTTTGGTGCAGCTTTTTGAGCCAAAGTCAAGAATGGCTGCAAAAGGAATGGGAAATATATAGGAAGCTCTTATACTTCTACCTTCTTTTCAATCCACTCCTGGCTTTGGCTCATAAAACCACAACAAAATCTGCAACAAAAAAAGCTGCATTTCTGCAACATGGGGCCTTAGCCTAAGGATTACACACAGCTGTCCAATTTGGAAACACTGTTTCCACTATTAAGGAATTGTGAGTAAATATAGGAGGGTCTTTTGTCCAGAATCGTCATCTCTTGGTCAGAGAGTAAAGATGGTTTCTCACTCTGGATGACCTGTCCTGCATTTCAGAAACAGCCCCTTGATTTGAATGTGCATTGTGTGATGCTGAATTTCCCCTGTGGTGGCGCTGCAGGGAAATGGAACACTTACTGACCTGTTTCTCTACAGCAGATCACTGGGGGGAACACAAATAGGAATTGTCCAGCAACGAACCCCTTTAGTAGTTGTACACACTTTTGCGACTATTTCCTATTGCTGCTATTAAATATCTAGTACAATCTGACCCTGAAGTCATGTGTTACCCCACTGCCCTCTCCTGCTAACCATAGAAGTGGTGACAATAGGAATGGAGAGTTTGGAGGATGAGGCTGCACAGGAAGGGACTTGGATGTATTTGAAACCATGAAGACAAATAGAACAGCATAAGAGCTGTATACACAAAACGGTAAAATATTTCTGAAGACGTGCTGAAGCAATGCAAGGACGGTTACTAGTATACGTTATCACACGGATGTGAGTGACCACAAGCTGTCACAACAGTAGCTGCCACGTATGAACAGCACATTAGTGACCATTGTTGCTGGGATTTTTTTTTTCTTTTTACTTGCTGGTTGTTTCTTCAAACATATTATACATTTAAGAGAACTGCCTGCATACATTGTATACTTATGTCATTTGGCTTCACATGTGCAGTCTGCATGTATTCCATGCCAATAGTTTTAGAGCAGGTCCTGTAATTTTGGAACAGAGCATCAGCAGACAAACTGCGTGTTTACTGTTATTGTTACAAAGGCTACAGCACAAGCAGAGAGTAGTAAAGTGCATTTAGTACAGGTAGAGAGTAGTATAGTACATGTAGTATAGGTAGAGAGCGGTACAGTACATGTAGTATAGGTAGAGAGCGGTACAGTACATGTAGTATAGGTAGAGAGCGGTACAGTACATGTAGTACAGGTAGAGAGCGGTACAGTACATGTAGTACAGGTAGGGAGCGGTACAGTACATGTAGTACAGGTAGGGAGCGGTACAGTACATGTAGTACAGGTAGAGAGCGGTACAGTACATGTAGTACAGGTAGAGAGCGGTACAGTACATGTAGTACAGGTAGAGAGCGGTACAGTACATGTAGTACAGGTAGGGAGCGGTACAGTACATGTAGTAAAGGTAGAGAGCGGTACAGTACATGTAGTACAGGTAGGGAGCGGTACAGTACATGTAGTACAGGTAGAGAGCGGTACAGTACATGTAGTACAGGTAGAGAGCGGTACAGTACTTGTAGTACAGGTAGAGAGCGGTACAGCACATGTAGTAGAGGTAGAGAGCGGTACAGCACATGTAGTATAGGTAGAGAGCGGTACAGCACATGTAGTATAGGTAGAGAGCGGTACAGCACTTGCAGTACAGGTAGAGAGCGGTACAGTACATGCAGTACAGGTAGAGAGCGGTACAGTACATGCAGTACAGGTAGAGAGCGGTACAGTACCTGTAGTACAGGTAGAGAGCAGTACAGTACATGTATAGGTAGGGAGCTGTACAGTACATGTAGTACAGGTAGAGAGCGGTACAGTATAGGTGGTATAGGTAGAGAGCTGTACAGTATAGGTGGTATAGGTAGAGAGCTGTACAGTACATGTAGTATAGGTAGAGAGCAGTACAGTACATGTAGTACAGGTAGAGAGCAGTACAGTACATGTAGTACAGGTAGAGAGCAGTACAGTATATGTAGTATAGGTAGAGAGCAGTACAGTACCTGTAGAGGTAGAGAGCAGTACAGTATAGGTAGAGAGCAGTACAGTATAGGTGGTATAGGTAGAGAGCTGTACAGTACCTGTAGTACAGGTAGAGAGCAGCACAGTACACATAGTACAGGTAGAGAGCAGTACAGTACATGTAGTACAGATAGAGAGCTGTACAGTATAGGTGGTATAGGTAGAGAGCTGTACAGTATAGGTGGAGAGGAGTAGAAGGTTACATGTAGTGCAGGTAGAGAGCAGTCTAGTACATGTAGTACATGTAGAGCAGTAGCACAGCACATATACAGTGCAGGTAGTTTAGAGGTCTCCAGACTGTTAACCAGCGTATTAAAGAGAACAGTCAGTGCCTGTGACCTCTATCATTACTACATAGTAGTTAGAGAGAACATAACCATGTGTGCCTTCCGTAATACAGCTTTCAGTTTGCCCAACTTCTGCGCCATCTCTAACGTGTCTCCCAGTGTTTCTTCAGTGGGTAAGGTTTGCTCAGCAGTTATGCTGAATATGATGTGACCTGGACAGGCCCTGCACTACCACATGGGAGGCAGAGAGCAAAGCAGAATGCTGAAAAAGAAGAAGTCCTGCTCAGTCTCAGCCGCTGACCCTTCTACACCAGCGCCTCCTCTGGTTCATTCATCTCACCCTGATTAGTGGGGGGAAAGCCACAGCTCAGCTTCAGCTTTCTGCAGTGAGAGGCCGGAGGGCTGGAAATGGAGAAGGAATCTGAGGTGGAAGTTGGCTTCAAATTTCTCTTCTATTTCCACTGTGTGAACAATAGCCTAAGTGCAGTCAGTCTGTGCCGTACTAGGAGTCTCCAGCACTAGGTGCACTGTAGTGTATTAGCTGTTACTATGTCAGCAGTAGTTTCAGCACCTCACCAAATCTCTACCGTCACCATACCATCCATAGTCATGGCGCACTGCGCGGTAAGCACTCAGGACTTGTCATTACAGTAGGTTTTAATGCAGAATCTGCAAATGAGGTGATGTCATCCTACTCTTATTATCTTTATTATAAGTGGCAGACGCCATGATGGTTAAAGGAGTTGGCCACTTTCAGACCAATATTGAGAAACAAATGTTATTGTTTATACAATAAAAAGATATACAATTTTCCAATATACTTTCTGTATCAATTCCTCACGGTTTTCTAGATCTCTGTTGTCTTTCATTCCGTTACTTAATCATGGTCAGAGTTTTATCCACTAGAGGTAAGTAGAATTAATGACAGAAAGCAGAGATCTCAAACTATGGAATTGATACAGAAAGTATATTGGAAAATTGTACAACTTTTTATTATACAAACCATAACATTTGTTTCTCAATATTGGTCTGAAAGTGGACAACCCCTTTAAGTCCTAGGATAGGTCAGTGGGGGTCAGTCATGTGAAAGATCCTGAAAACTGGAAATGACAGTACAAATGTGAATTCACCCTTACACGACTTGCACAATGGCAGATTGTTCTTCTAGTCTGTTAGCGGGCCAAAACAAAAAAATGGATCTATTCTATAATGGAGACAAAGGGAGCCTGAGGTACCTCAGTGACTATAACGGGGGCTGTTGGGCGTTTGCTCCAGAGGTTTTTTTGCCTGACCATTTCTGGTAGACGTAAACCCGAGACTCCAATGCAGATGTGAACAAAGCCTTAGGTATTTTTTAGTCGGCCATGCGTCCACTTTTCAGTGGCTCTGTTATGTCTGTGGGGCTAAAAGCCTCAACTTCCTGCACCATCGCTCCCTACAGAATGGGATTTCTGGCTGTAAGGCTTCATTCACACCACTGCGCCACGTTCTTGCTGTGAAGTATTACTTTCCATGGATCCCTCATAGGTTTTATCCAATGAAGGATCCATGAACACGGCAGGGCAAGCTTATGTGTGCTGTGTGACTCCATCCCGTATTTAGCTTAGGTGCTGTCAAACACGGAGGTGTGAATAAGCCCTTACACTGACACCACAATCTGGTTGCATTACTGCAGTGTGAATGAGGCCTTAGCTCAGTACATATAATGGTCACCTGCAGGTTTTCTCATAGAGATAAATAAAGATGTCTGACATTGCATTGTTTTATTATGGCGGAAGGTGTTGTCTAACTGTCATGTGAGCCAAATCCACACAGAAGTCATTCTGGGGCAGACATTTTCCAGACGCCCTGTCAGTCCTATAGAAGCCTGTCCTCAGACTACGGTGGCTGATAACAGGGAGCAGTAGCTGTTACGTTATATGTAGTGATAATTCTCTATGCTGTGTCCCCATAATTTCTATAAATGTAAGTCGGGCTGAGCCGGCTGTGAGGGGAGAAGGGTGAGGAGGAGGAGGGGGCGTTACAGCTGCCGGCGAGCACAGGGACCACCAGTCCCACCATAACAGCTGAACGTCCTCAGCTCCTCCCTCTCCCTGAAATGGCGGTGGGCGGGAGAGCGCCTCACTTTGGGGTTGACGTGTGACGCCATGACGCGGTGCGTTGTTACGTGCTGACGTCACTTGTGCCGGGCGGACCAATGGGGAGAGTTCAGCCCCTTCTCTCAGTGCCTGCTGATTCACCAAATAGTAATCGGCAAATCAGCAGGCACTAGGAGGACGGGGCTGATCTCTGCCATTGATCATCCGATCCAGCCCTGGTGAGTGAGCGCAGCCTCCACTGCGGCCTGGCCGTCCCCTCCTCCCTCTCACCGGCCGCCTGTGTGTTCGGAGTCTCCTCATTGTTCCCCCCGGTGCTGGTTGGGTGGGCCCGGACGCACATTGGCTGCAGCGCGGCCCTCCTGTGGCTACGCCCCGCAGTGTGTCTAGTGCTGCTGCCCCCGGTCTGACCTGTGCTTTCTCTCTCCATGTACAGTGCGAGGCGGAGTGTGGTGACCCCCCCCATGCGGTGTTAGTGCAGCTCTGCCATGCTGGCCTGTTAGCCAGGACCAGGGGACCTCGCCTTCCTGCTTCTCCCTCAGCCGCAGATGAACACTGGACTTCAGAAATGTAAGTGCTCCATGTCCGGCCTGCTCAGGAGGCATTGTCCTGCCCGCATACACATCCACTGCCGATGGCGCCTCTCCTGGTCACTCACTAATGTCACTGCTGCCCTCAAGTCATCCTCTGTGGCCCATAACACCCTGTTCTCACACTGAAAACTGCCTCACTCCTAGAATAGTCCAAGGAGTGGTCTGGTACTGCACCAATATGGCTGCACCCGGTCTAATACACAGTGTAATCCTAATATATAGCTATAGATAGGGCTGCACCTGGTCTAATACACAGGATAATCCTAATCTATACCTATGGCTGCACCTGGTCTAATACACAGGATAATCCTAATATATACCTAGGGCTGCACCTGGTCTAATACACAGTATAATCCTAATATATACCTATGGCTGCACCTGGTCTAATACACAATATAATCCTAATCTATACCTATGGATAGGGCTGCACCTGGTCTAATACACAGGATAATCCTAATCTATACCTATGGCTGCACCTGGTCTAATACACAGGATAATCCTAATATATAGCTATGGATATGGCTGCACCCGGTCTAATACACAGTGTAATCCTAATATATAGCTATAGATAGGGCTGCACCTGGTCTAATACACAGGATAATCCTAATCTATACCTATGGCTGCACCTGGTCTAATACACAGGATAATCCTAATATATAGCTATGGATATGGCTGCACCCGGTCTAATACACAGGATAATCCTAATATATAGCTATAGATAGGGCTGCACCTGGTCTAATACACAGTATAATCCTAATATATACCTATGGCTGCACCTGGTCTAATACACAATATAATCCTAATCTATACCTATGGATATGGCTGCACCTGGTCTAATACACAGTATAATCCTAATATATCCCTATGGATATGGCTGCACCTGGTCTAATACACAGGATAATCCTAATATATACCTAATAGATATGGCTGCACCTGGTCTAATACACAGGATAATCCTAATATATACCTAATAGATATGGCTGCACCTGGTCTAATACACAGGATAATCCTAATATATACCTATGGCTGCACCTGGTCTAATACACAGGATAATCCTAATATATACCTATGGCTGCACCTGGTGTAATACATAGGATAATCCTAATATATACCTATGGATATGACCGCACCTGGTCTAATACACAGGATAATCCTAATATATACCTATGGATATGGCTGCACCCGGTGTAATACATAGGATAATCCTAATATATACCTTTGGATATCCTCACTGCAGGGATGGCCGCTGCCCATACTTACCTCATTGTGTGAGGATACCGGCTGTGACAGGGACGGCCTGCCTGTCCTCACCATATCAGTGCTACATAGATATACACTCACCGGCCACTTTATTAGGTACACCATGCTAGTAACGGGTTGGACCCCCTTTTGCCTTCAGAACTGCCTCAATTCTTCGTGGCATAGATTCAACAAGGTGCTGGAAGCATTCCTCAGAGATTTTGGTCCATATTGACATGATGGCATCACACAGTTGCCGCAGATTTGTCGGCTGCACATCCATGATGCGCATCTCCCGTTCCACCACATCCCAAAGATGCTCTATTGGATTGAGATCTGGTGACTGTGGAGGCCATTGGAGTACAGTGAACTCATTGTCATGTTCAAGAAACCAGTCTGAGATGATTCCAGCTTTATGACATGGCATTGCATTATCCTGCTGAAAGTAGCCATCAGATGTTGGGTACATTGTGGTCATAAAGGGATGGACATGGTCAGCAACAATACTCAGGTAGGCTTTGGCGTTGCAACGATGCTCAATTGGTACCAAGGGGCCCAAAGAGTGCCAAGAAAATATTCCCCACACCATGACACCACCACCGTTGATACAAGGCAGGATGGATCCATGCTTTCATGTTGTTGACGCCAAATTCTGACCCTACCATCCAAATGTCGCAGCAGAAATCGAGACTCATCAGACCAGGCAACGTTTTTCCAATCTTCAATTGTCCAATTTCGATGAGCTTGTGCAAATTGTAGCCTCAGTTTCCTGTTCTTAGCTGAAAGGAGTGGCACCCGGTGTGGTCTTCTGCTGCTGTAGCCCATCTGCCTCAAAGTTGGACGTACTGTGCGTTCAGAGATGCTCTTCTGGCTACCTTGGTTGTAACGGGTGGCTATTTGAGTCACTGTTGCCTTTCTATCAGCTCGAACCAGTCTGGCCATTCTCCTCTGACCTCTGGCATCAACAACGCATTTCCGCCCACAGAACTGCCGCTCACTGGATGTTTTTTCTTTTTCGGACCATTCTCTGTAAACCCTAGAGATGGTTGTGCGTGAAAATCCCAGTAGATCAGCAGTTTCTGAAATACTCAGACCAGCCCTTCTGGCACCAACAACCATGCCACGTTCAAAGGCACTCAAATCACCTTTCTTCCCCATACTGATGCTCGGTTTGAACTGCAGGAGATTGTCTTGACCATGTCTACATGCCTAAATGCACTGAGTTGCCGCCATGTGATTGGCTGATTAGAAATTAAGTGTTAACGAGCAGTTGGACAGGTGTACCTAATAAAGTGGCCGGTGAGTGTATATATATTCTCACATCATTGCCATAAACCCATTGAGGGACCTTAAAGGGGCTTTCCTATGAGCAGCCGTATACCCATTCCTCAAATTAGTTGATATGAATGCTGGAGTCCTAGCACCCCAATGACTTAAAAACAGGGGTCCCCAAGTCTCCTGTGTGCATAGAGCCATAGTGCATGTGTGGCAATTGCTTCACTCACTTCCAGACAGTGCTTAGTCAGTCTCCTAGAAGTGAATGGGGTTGCGGTCACACGTTTGTACTACTGTGCCTTTTACATTGAGGGTTCCAGCAGCCTCCTATCACCTCTCCTGGGGATAATGGCATACGTCTCATTCATGGGAACACCCTTTAAGGCGCCACCTTACACAAATACTGCTTTTTTTTTTTTTGTTGCAGATTTTGCTGCTTTTTTTTTTTTTGAGCCAAAGCCAAGAATGACTGCAAAAGGAATTGGAACTATCTAGGAAGTCCTTATAGTATTACCAGCTGCTCAATCCACTCCTGGCTTTGGCCAAAAAAAAGCAGCTTTTCCGCAATGTGTGGCCTAAGACTGTGTCACTTTTAATACAGTTGGCTGTCAGACAGTGTTATGTGGGTTATCCTAAGGTTGGTCTTACCCCACCCCCCTGTAGTGATGGCTGCGTCAGGTACAGATCCTCATTGTTGCCCAGTCTAACAATCAGGCGCTTGGATCAAGGAAGAATATACACCCTTCATTACAATATACATGTCAGCATAGGATAAGCTTCACTTATATCCAGGGCTGTGGAGTTAGTAGGCCAAGTACAGCCGGATTCCCAACTCCTTCATACACAGTAGACAAGCCCGGTCAGTCAGAAGCAGTACAGAGTCTCCAGTTTATTAAAAAACTAATCATACATTCCTATGAGAGTAAATATGTATGTAATTATCCAGTATTATTGTATAACACCGTGGAAAATAACTTTGTGATAGCTTCTGCCCTGCCTACGTCCAAAACCTTCTTCTAGGGATATTCAGTCCCCTGCTTCCTGTCTGATCCAGTTATTGTCCTCACATCGGGCAGAAGGATTGTACACCCTACGGTTGCCATACGGCTCTGTGCGTCTGGTCCTTTTACAGCCCCCTGGGAATAGCGGGACTGGATACTGTGTCACCAGGATAGCTTTCTCCAGGCTGCTATAAAGGTTTCATGCACAGAGCCTCGCACCAAATATCAGTCTGTCACTAGTACAGAAACAACCGAATGGGCTGTCCTTGATCATCCCATAGAAGTAAATGAAAACTTCAGAAGGAGCACAATGAGCTTGGCCGTGGGATTTATGGAAACAGCGTTATACAGCCTACTGTTTCTGGATAAGCCCTTTATTACAGCAGAGCCAGTGAGCCCTTACTGGCGACTACCTTCTGGAATGAGTTGGCACTATGCATGTTTACTTTTGCCGTACTGGGTGTCCTCTTGTAAGCTTGAAATTTCTTCCCTAAAATCAAGATAAGGAAGAGTAAACACGTAGTGGAATCTATTGCAAAAAATCCAAGTCCAATGATTTGCATAGCTGAACAATTCACTAGCAGAAAAATGTCCTGCCCGATCTTGAGGTAAATCTCCTATTGAATTGAATGGACGTAGAAATCTTTCTGCCAATCGCTGGAAGACTTCTGTGTCAGTTTTTGCATGGCCGGTCTTTGTGCAAAATCTGCTGTGAACTTACCCTAAAGATTACGTATCCTAATGCACTATGCTCCTGACCATGCGATGACTAGTGGAATGCACTTGAATGACGTCGGAGTGCCGTCCATGATTCATTCCCTTCTATGGGGGCTTCCAATCTGTCCTGTTCTCTATAATCATTGGAGTTTGCGGTTTAGTGGTATTGACCTTGTCATCCTAGTTTATCTGGCATTGGGTTAGTGACGTTGCAGCCTAGCAAGTAATGCCGCCTTTGGTTCACACTAAAGCTGGGCAGACTCATAAGATTTTGACCACCCCGACTGTCAATCATCTGTGACATTGTACAATTGATCCCACAAGCCATATAAGGCTAAACAAATTCAAGCACCTAGTTAACAAAAACGCATACTGGTAAATGATTGATCATATCTTATACGATGGGGCCAATTCAATAATCCCTCTGAGCCAGAAAACTGGTGTAAGAAGAGGATGACATTAAGGTGCCCGTTTAGCGCAAGGCGCTTTCTGGCGAGAGTTCCATTCTGGTGATGGGACTTCGATAGATTTATTTATCCTTAAATCGCTTGGGTCCTGCCCTGTTTGGACTGTGACGTATGGTACAATGTAATTTGGCCAACCAAAACCTCATGTACCTTATACACATGGGTAGAGTAAAGAGATTGTTTAGTTGTCGTCATTTTTTTTTTTTTTTTTTTTTTTTCTCTCCTTTCGGTGTCAGCGGCAGAGAGTCATCTTTATACAGACAAGTCATACTTTGCTTTACTGATCCCTCAGCACTCCTATGACTCTTATCTCCCCGTTGGTAGCACAGTGGTTGCGCGAGGTTAGCACTGTGGCCAGATATTGCTTCCTGCCCCTCTCAACACACAGACAAGGACAGCTCATCCATGGCGCAATGGGCTTCCTGTAAGCTTAGGAACAGGAGCAGTGGTAGATTGGTGAAGGGGTGTACGACTCTATTTTTGCGTGCAATTCTAGGCCGCCTTTTTTTTCTTCTTAATGATATGTTTAGTTTGGGCAAACCTTTAACCTTACAACCGCTCAGACTGCACTTTCCAGCCATTGACTTTTTGATTCTGGAAATGCGTATACTGGCATTTCTCTCCCCAGTATTGCTGCATTGCTGTACAGTTTTTATAGCCTACTTGAATTGTGTTTTGTCAGTGCAGACCCCAGGAGACCACCTACCCTTGCATTCCTCTGGGAGAGCAATGTTTAAAATGCAAGCAGTGTTTGTGGTTGTTGGCTAGATTTGCTATCTGCGTGTCCCTTTTGTGCTGGGTTTGTTGTGCAGGAGTAGGTTGTGATAAAGCTGCTGCCAGCCCATCACCACCCTCTTCAGTCACTGAAGAAGTACATGGACGCTGCCAAGCGGAAGGAGGTTAGGCAATTAGAAGGTTTCCTTATGAGTCCTGTAATTGTGTCTTCTAATACGGCTGTATTGTGTTTACAGCTGAGCCGATGAATCAGAAACCTGTAATGGCGGCTGGATTTTCTCTAAGGTGCAAGGTTCAGCGTACACAGTACGTTATTACAGTTATTGTTTAGATTGCGACTTTTTTGCATTCTTTGTTCCATTCCTGTTTTATGGGTCTAAACTAAGAAAACACTGTACATGGTATGAACTCTGTAATACATACACCCTCCTAGTAGTCTTGTCAGCCCCCACATTGGTTACTGTGTATGTGATCCTGATACTGATCTTAATGTCTTGGGCCTTTAGTCTAGACTTTGTGCTGACAAAAGGCTTTACTAACCTAAGCAAGTGATCTCATATAAGCAGGTTAAGGACCTTTACCCATCACGAGAGCAATGGATTACACGTCTATTCGCTTTTTTATTGAAAGGGCTGCTCTTGAGCAAGCGTGCAGAGAACCGTGGCACAGCACACTAGTAGGAGAGCAAATCTGGTGGATCTATGTGTATATATAAAATAAATATATATATATATATATATATATATATATATATATATATATATATAGGTCTATTGTGAGGAGGCTGCAGCCACTTCACAGCTGATCAGCAAGGGCCCAAGTGTTGAGCCCATCTATAATTTGGCTATCCTTAGGATAGGCTATCAATTGATGAGCACAGAAAACCATATAAAACCCAGTCTAAAGCCATGTTCACCAAGGCGATATCTATATCGGGTCTGCCGGCCTTGTGCATGTGAGTGCAGTATTTTTTTTACCTTGAAATGTCTTCAGGTTTTACAATCTGCCACATGCTCATTACTTGCTTGGATTGCCCGCATTGAATTGTAATGGGACCTGGCAATACTCCTGCGGGTGCATTGACATAAGTTTTGTAAAGTGTGTTGGCAAATTTTGATTGTATGAACTTGCCCTAAGCATTCATGTGTACAGCCTTGCCCTAGGGAATGGTTACAGACTCTGACGCTCTTCATTTTTCAGGTGTATTGTCTATATGTGGCAGTATGTCCGCCCATAAAACGTAATGCTTCTTTGCAGAGCATGCAATGGAACTTTCCACTGTCTTATCGTTTTCATGTCGATCCATGAGCAAAGATACTATATATGCTTGTGTATAAAATTGGAAACCTTACATAGGTACATTATAGGACCCATACAGATACTGTGAGTATATTCACACTGTAAATACATGCAGTAAAACTGTAATACATTTGACGAGGGTTTGTACAAATCCATGCCGGAACAACTTTTAGATGAATGAAACTGATTTTCAGTGTTAGAAATCTGTTAAGGCTCGTTTACATGGGGCAAGAGGGGGCGGATTTTGACGCTGGATCCACCTCAAAATCCGTCCCCTCACAAGTGAGATCTATGGAGACCGCTAGCGTTCTTTTTTTCTGTGAGCGGTGTGTTCCCGCTCACAGGGAAGAAGCGAGCTGCCCTTTCTTCAGGCGGATTCCGTGGCTGATTCACCCGCGGCATCCACCTTGTGACACCACCCTCCGGACTAGGCCCATTCGTTTGGGCCTAATCCGGACCAGAGAGTTGTGACTGGATGATGGTGCACTGCACCAGCCGCGACTGAATGTGTTCACACGGAACCAAATTGACATTATTATAGTTACCTCTGATGCGATGATTCCTGGCCTATCCGCGGGACTACTGTAATGATGATGGGGCAGTAGTCCTGCAGTGATACACGCTCTCCTGGGTAACGGATACTTTGTGCTGACCTATGGACAGAGTGCAATCTCAGAAATACGCCAGATATATGGACCTTGTTTTCCGGGCCATAAACATCTGTGTGTCTTTGGGTCCTTTGAGGCGACAGCATAACAGCTGCTGTGCGTCAAAAATCTGATGGCCTGTACACGGGGCGTGAAGATCAATGGGGCCATGCATGCTTCAGTTTTGTCACATATACCCTCAGTCCTCGTGAAAAACATTAGCGCATGACCAATTCTCATCTGTTTTCCCAGATCAGATAATGACATTTAATGTGCAGACTGAGATTTCCTTGAACTGTACGTAGATGCTTCTCGCCCGCCGCACGTGGTGCCGATCCTGACTGAATAGCTGGTGACTCTTGATGGATATTTCCCTTTTGCCAAATCTATTCCTGGCTTTGGCTCAAAGAAAATAGCAAAATCTACATCAAAAATAGTGTATGGCTTCAGTCTCAAGCAGGTTAATACGCTTTAAACCTATGCACCCTGCATGCAAGTCTTCTAAGTTGGTAGTGTTGACCTCAGTGTGACCAAGTGCTAAGTAGGTTGCTTACCTAATGCTTTCTCCTACTTATGTCCCGTAAGTGCCAGTCACACATTTTTGCTTTCTAGCAGGGACTCTTCACAAAATTTTAATGGCCTTTTGAACAGCTCTTGAAATTGTGCGTTTCGTTGTTATTCAACTTTATTTATTCAGGTAAAACTCTTTTCAGAATGGTGTTTTAGAACTAGAGTCCCATTTACACGTAGCAGATTTGCAAACCTTTGACAAACAATGAATCCTTGTTTCCATTATTACAATCCCCATGGCTAGTAGAGATCTGAGCCAAGAAGTCTGCAAACAGAATCCATGCAGAGCTTTCTGAGCTACAGTAGGAACAGAAGTGCAGTGTAAGGAGTGAAAGCTGCAGCAAAGTCGGGTTACGTTCACATCTGTATGGGAGACTCCATTTCTGTATGTGTTGAAAATAGGCTACCAGAAAAGTGCTGCTGGGCCAGCCGTTAGAGATTTGTTGAGACTGTTGGTGTCCACTACATAAACGGTCTGTGTGCCCATTGTTCTGGTCCTGTGAAGCACCAGAACAATGGACAGAGCAGTGCATAAGTGAGAGAACGCCCTGAGTTCAGACGGAGTATTTTGGATCGGAATTTGACGCGGAGACTCTCTCTGGTTCTGGTCCAAAATATGGGGCAGCTGTGACTGGATGTTGGAGCACTGCATTGGCATCCAGTGGTGGCACTGCGATCCGGATTAGGCCCAAATGAATGGGCCTAGTTGGGAGGGAGTGTCTTCAGGCGGATTCACGAGACACAATCGGCCTGAAAAATGAGCATGTCCATTCTTTTTTCCGGGAGCCAGAACAAACGGCTCCCGGAAAAAAAGGACTGACCGGCTCCCATTGATTTCAATGGTCTTTTTGGTCAGGATTTTGAGGCGGATACGGCTTCAAAATCCTTACCAAAATAGCCTTAGGCTAGATTCACACGATTGAGTTTCATCTGTGAAGCTCTGTTCATGCTGAGGGGGGAACTCGTAGCAGTATAGTTATCTATGATGGTAGGGGTCTCTGCCTTTCTATGATATACAGTCTCCTATGGATAACAGGGTAGCAGTATAGTTATCTATGATGGTAGAGGTCTCTGCCTCCCCGCGACACTGTCCCATACAGATTAGAGAACTATGATGCTAGGAGTCTCGCTCTCAGCATAAACGTCAGGCTTGTAAATTCGGCAAACGCATGGACTAAATGAAACTCAGTCATGTGAATCTTGCCTTAGGTTAACTCTAGGTTTTCGGGTGTCCTTATCGGTATTTTCCAGGATTAGAAACATGGCTGCTTTCTTTGTAGAAGAAAAGAGAAAAAACCTTCCCACCCTGTGTCTAGTGAGGTTTATAGGACTGCCTCACAACACTCAACCTGAGGTAAAAGCCAGCCAAATTTTTCTAATACTAGTCACTCCTTTTATTGTCATCTCCGACACTTATAGAATATAATCACACCTCTGGAATGGGGCTAAGGTATCTAATAAAGCAAAATCTTCCAATTAACTTCTATAAGAGGAGGTTGTGGTCTGTGACCTGTGCAGAGCTCATAATGTGAAGGGTCTCTAGAAACCTATTTTGAATGGTGGATCCAACAACAAGTGTTATCATTCATTGTAATCCTTCCTGTGAGGAGTTTATCGCTGAAAAGTGATCTCTGCAGAACGGGACGTCGCTGTAAAAAGAGCAGGAGTTTTTTTTAATGCTTAGCGCTATAAAATATTAAAAACTATATCGAACAGGGCTTAGGTTTATGATGGTTCTTTTTAAAGTCTACATTATTTCCCAAGCCTGCATACACATTTCTGGTGACTAACTGGAACTCCACCAGCAACAAAAAAAAAACCTACGTCCCTTATTCTTGTTCCCGCTCTGAAATGTACCTTTTATCATGATGTTCTTTCTTGTCTGTCATAGGAACAGAAGAATGAACTAAATGTTATAATGGATCCATCTAGTGACATAACAGATGCCTGGCGGCTCCATTGACTGTAATAGGGGGCCATTTTGTATCTGTTGTCTTCGCAGTCACATTGCAGGAAGAAAGTTGTGTTAGCAGGACTCTTTAGTCTGTGATTTTAGACAAACTCTTCTCCATGGCTCCATATGGTCTGGCTTGTAACCAATCAGAGCCTGGGTTTAATTTCTACACAGTCCAGTCATATTAATGTGACCACCTGTCACCATCAGAATAACCCCCTTTGGCAGAGCGGACCGCTGCGAGACGTGCAGGAAGAGAGGGGATGTTGTGATGATGTCACTGGGATGTTGAGCCATGCCGACTCCAGTGCCGTAGCCAGCTACGCTAGGTTACGTGGTTGAGCATCCATGGCGTGAACAACCCGATCGAGGTGGTCCCACAGATTCTCGATTGGGTTCAAGTACAGGGACTTTGCTGGCTAAGGGAGTGCGGTAAACTCATCCTGGTGTTCCTCGAACCACGCACGTACACTGCGAGCTTTATGACACGTCGCATTGTCCTGCTGGTATATGCCATCATCCTGAGGAAAAACATTTCGCATGTAGGGGTGAACATGGTCCACAAGGATAGATGCATACTTGTGTTGATCCATCGTGCCTTCCACAATGATGAGTGCACCCAGATGGCTGATGACACGCGCCTTCTGCAATTGGTTATTTAACGTTGATGTCAAAAGTAGGCGGTGGTCACATTAATATGACTGGACTGTGTATTACTGCTCTGGAGGATTAAAGCTGCCCTCTGGTTACTGTGAGCCACTGGGACATATATCCTGTTTCATGTACCTGAATAGGGTTATTTTGGCAGTGGGTGCGTATTTTCTCCAAATCCCTTTTAGATGAATAGGGCAATTGCAGAGAGTTGTTAGGTCTTCTGTAACCTCATCGCTGCGTCACGTGTTAGAACTGGGCACCCGATGAAGCCAACGTAATGCAGCGTAACCTTGTATGTGAACTACCCCGGCTCTAGTTTGTACAGATTTTCATGGCCACTGTGAAATCTACTGTACATTCCCCTCCATACTCGTGATTATTTTATTTTTGTGACTAGAAATGGACCACAACTTTATTCCAAGTCGCAGGTTCGGCCTCCTATTATAATATTTAGCGGCCGGCGTCTTCCTTTATCAAAGCTCTTTATTGTATTCTTGTTCAACTGCCTGATGGATTCAGTGATAATTTTGCCGCTGCTTCACATAATCTGCATTCAAAGGATTTACCAATTCTCTGCAAATGATTTTAATTACAGTTTTATCAAGCCCATTGTCTTGAAGAAAGAGTGCTGACGCCTCGCTTTAAGACGTGAGTGAGAGATGCTTACGTATGGCTATGTAAATGAAATGGCATCAGTTCTGGGCACTGGTTGGCATAAGAAGTCTATTTGTCAGATTTGTTTCTGCCACCCTAAATAGTCCCTCAAGTAACTTCCTATAGATGGCCAAAAAGTACACAATCCTAGCCATCACAGTGTCAGATTATCCTATGGGCAGGGTCGTATAGCTACTATCCAACAGAAGACTCTAGAGACATAAGGTGTATACCATAGGACAGATAATACACTTTGGTGCTGTTTATACAGGTCTTTGGGGTGCAGATTGTGGGGGTGTTTGTGTTTTTCTGGAGGGAATCAATCACTGATTAAACATACTTCTAGAGAAGAGGAGCCTCTCCCCTCAGGATATAGAGGTTAAAGATTGGTGTAGGAAGCGCCACTCTGGGCAGGTTTCACTGTGTAATAGGGTAATCTTGAGATTGGTCAATAGAGATGAGCGAGTACTATTCGAAACGGCAGTTTAGAATTGCACGCACCTATAGCAATGAATGGAGCCGGCCGGCACACAGACGGGGCTGGCGTCCTGCCCCTTAACCCCCTGCATGCCGGCTGCGTCCACTCATTCCTATGGGTGCGTGCTATTAGAAACTGCCGTTTCGAACAGTACTTGCTCATCTCTAGTCACCATCTTGCAGACAGGCAAACAGGGCTTCAGAATGGAGGAAGAGCAGCAGCAGCTTTTATAATGGGAGCACCAGGTATTCTACAGTAAGAGCTCGTTCACACTGGGCAAGAGGGGGCGGGTTCTGACGCCGAATCCATCTCAGAATCCCCCCCTCACAATAGAGGTCTACGTAGACTGCTACCTTCCGTTTTTCCATGAGCGGCATGTTCCAGCTCACAAAAAAAAAAAAAGCTGTTCTTTCTTCAGGCGGATTGCGTGGCTGAGTCAGCTCTGGCGTACGCCCCGCGAAAGCACCCTCCAGACTAGGCCCATTCATTTGAGCCTACTCCATAGGGGGAAGCCGCAACAGTCGCGGCAAGCGCATTTTGGTCCTATACTGACGCAACTTCCTGCATCAGAATCAAGACCAAAATACGTGCCCCGTGTGAACGAGGCCTAAGGCCACAAGATCTGCAGGTAATAGATGCCAAGACTACCTGAGGATACTGGACACTGCAGATAGCATCACAATGTAGAGTCAGAAGCAAATGGCTCAGTGCAGTGACCGATCCACGCTGTTAGTCGGTCACTGCACAATGTACAAAAGCTACCTGCTTCTGGCTCTGTACACTGCTCAGACAACTGTAGATCGATGTGGTTGTCGAGTGTCATATTATGACCTATCCTTTGGATAAGGCCTTGTATAACCCTCCTGCCACTAACCGTGGTTAAGTGAAGCCGTGTATTCTGGGGGTTTACTGTATATATTTATATATGGTCGAACATTGACTTTAGTCTGTAGAGTGGCTTTACACCTAGTTACCTTCATTCTGCCAGTGATGGCTGACTCCTGCATTACTGCAGACTGGATTGCTAGTATGAACGTTTTTCTTCTTTGCGTTCTGACTCTTATGCCTTCTTTCTAACAGGTCTAGTAACTTGCAGCAATCTGCTTTTCCGATGTGGTGCAATTTCGATGTAGCACACGCTCCTGTCTCCGCTAGCACTTTGTAAGTTCTCTAGTGCCAGTTTCTGTTGTCTTGAGTCCAAACTCTAGAACTAGCTGTGTGTCCAGTTACCGTCTTGTAGCATGTCACTGACTATTCTCATTACCTTTGGGCCCTTCCAGGCCCACACGTGAGAGATCTAATACAAAAATCAGATTAGAAGGGCTCCAAAAATGAAACTCTAGTGTATTCAACTGCAATAGTGCTTTTATATGTAAGTAAATAGCAATCGAGTGTAATGTTGTTCTTGGTCGTGGTCAGCACCCTTATAATGTGTACTACTCCTATAGCTGTAGCCTCAGCGGAGGACTTTATTAGGAGTGGCTTTATCTTGAGCCCCTTTATCTAGAGCACTTGGCAATTTACTATGATCTAACGTGCGTATTCAGTAGTGTCTATGAAAGTTATTAGTAAGCCACTACATTCGACGTTGCTCCTGCTGGTCTTACTGTCTCCTCATGTCTTTCCCTTTTAGACTTTAAGGGTTATTCCAGTCCTCAAGTGCAACAGCGTATTATGCTGGGTTCACACCAGCGTCCGGTCTCCGTTCTCAGGTTTCCATCTTCTGCAGGCAGAAGACGGAAACCTGTCAGGCCGTCCAACTTTGTTTCCGGCTAAAAAAAAAAAAAACTTTTGCCGCAGAGAGCACAAAACGCTCACAGGCGCTCACGGCTGGACACTTTTCAAACCCATTCTTTTGAATGGTTTGAAAAATGCCTGCAGGTTTCCGTCTCCTGCCCAGTTTCGAGCAGAAAACGGAAACCTGAAAGCGGTGACCCCGGGCACAGATGTGAACAAGCCCTTACTGTGATAAGCTATAACATTGTGATCTGTGGTGGTTTCTCTCCTGGAGGTTCCTTCCACATCTCTCCAGCACAGAGATGCTTCTGGCCACTCTTTGTACAAGGAACTTCAGCACCGCTCCTTTCCTGTGTGCTATAGTTTTCTGTACAGCAGGTGACTGTGGATGTCGATGCTTTGCAGCGTAAAGTAAAATGAGGCTCTGGGGATCAAATTTGCAGAATCCTCAACGAGTAAGGCTTGGTTCACATCTGCGTCTGCCCTCCGTTCAGGGTTTCTGTCCCAAATCTGTTTGAAAAATGCAGCAAAAAAAGGTCCTGCAAGCAAGACGTTTTGCTCTGCATTCTTCGGGCGGAAACCCAGTCGACTCCATTATAGTCTATGGGGATAACAGGTTTCCACGGCTTTTTAAGTGGAGTGGGGTTTCCAATCTTCAAGTCCCCAAGCGAACCTGAAGAATGGAAACCCAAACACTGGTGTGAACCTAGTGTAAGTGGTATATCCCAGCTATGAATTGCTATGGTGGAAAATTCCTTTAAAATATATGAAAACTTTAGTTCCCCTCGTTGGTGGAATTCGCCAATAGTTTCAAACAGGACCCAGGTGTCAGTAGTACTCTGTGCAGCTTACACCATAAACAAATTGTGCATCTAAAATATTTTATTACTCAATAAGTGTCCGACATCAGGTGCAAGTGCAGCCCAAAATGCACCAGCATAGATGAGAGATTGCAGATACCCATCATCCACCATATTTAGGTCGTGTAAAATGAGAGAAAACAGTAATCGCCCATTGCTAGGGTCCTGCCATTCAGACACATCAGAGTCGCATATGTTGCTGCTTTGGCTGAAGTCAATATTTCCCATTGTTAGCGGGTTCCAGGTAGGCAAGATGGAGAATCAGATAACCCCCTATACCGGCTTAATGCACAGTCGTCCCTAGATATCCCTAATAAGCTATCTTGAAGCCGCAGCCCTAATCTTCTGCCACCCAGACTGGAACTTTAGGGTCCATTCACATGGAGTAAAGTAGCGCTGATTCTGGCGCGATAACTCGCATAAGAATCAGTGCTGAAAGACTCCCGTTGACTTCAATGGGTTTCGTTTTCCGCGTGGAATCCATTGAAATCAATGGGAGGCTTTTACCTCTTTCTGCTGTGGCCAGTATCCTTTGGGTATATTCAGCTTACAGACCCCATGTGGCCTGAGTTCAGGGAATGTCTGTGACTTCCAAGACACAAAAAATGTCACATTTGGGCAAGGAAGCATCTATAGGAAAATGGCCCACAATGGAAACAAAAAAATAATAAATTTATCATCTCTTGTCAACCTTCTGGTTTTAGGAGATTCCATCTTATCTTGTCAGTCTACGCTAGAGACAAGGATCTTGTGCTTGTGAACCACAAGCCCGGGATGTCTGCCATTAATATGAGCAATATAAAACCCACACAGACCTTCCACCTGTAAATACAGTATATCCTCCGCCCTCGCCTACAGGTACATATGACATTTTGTTAGAAGCCGCCTTAATTGACAGAAGAGAAATGTCTATTTTAATGAGACCAGTCCTTGCCATGTCAGTGATCATATTTGGAAATTATTACTGTTTACATTATCAAAAAACATAGCGGTATTCCTATCAAAGACCTTTATGGCATATCCGCTCATGGCTGCTTCTGTAACCTCTATAGATGTTTCCCCGCTTTTGTGGTATCTGGGGGTTCCCGCATTGTCATGCGTTCGGGGCATCCCATCCTAGGGATTGATGTCTGAGGTGTTGGCTGGTACCTATGAAGCATCCTATGGCTATGCTATATAGACCTGATAGGAAAACCTATTTAGGGCTGAAGAACTTACTGATCTGATGTTGACTTATATCCTAGTCCCCTAAAATTCAGAAACGCCCACAGTTCAGCTCAAAGAATGGGTCGCAGCGCTTGGAAGAGCGCTGTTGCCTCTTCACTGCCACCACGCACCGTGCACTACATTGTATAGTGGTCATGCTTTGTGTCGCTGCTCAGCCTATTCATTGGATTGGGACTGAGCTTTAGTATAGCCATGTGATCTATAGAGGTAATGTCACTGCCTGATAAGAGGATGCGAAACTCACTCGGCACCATAATACACCTTTAAGACGTGGTGGGTTCCACTTGTCAGACTCTACTGATTAGAGATGAGCGAGTACTGTTGGGATCAGCCGATCCGAACAGCACGCTCCATAGAAATGAATGGATGCACCTGGTACTTCCGCTTTGACGGCGGCCGGCCGCTTAACCCCCCGCATGCCAGCTACGTCCATTCATTTCTATGCGAGCTTGCTGTTCGGATCGGCTGATCCAAACAGTACTCGCTCATCTATACTACTGATATGATATTGCTGGTTTATGCTTAGGTTAGGTCATCAGTCATAGTCCTAGAAACCCCTTTTAAAGGACTTGTCCTAGTTAGAATATCTATTGCCCAAAGTGCAGGCAATGGTTGAAAATCACTAAAGGAGCTGTACATTTTATTTTCCTTCCATATTTTGCTGCGGTTTTTGGAGCTAAAGCCAAGAATGGCTTCAAAACAGGCACTGACCGGACCCCTCGGCCTGTAATGTGGTACTGATGTCATTCTGCTGGAAAAAATATAGCCCCACTTCTTTCCCCCTCTGATATAGATTGAACACGGTCTCGCTAAGGGTCCCATAAAGTGACTTTTTTTTGGACTGTTAATTTACATATCTATAAATGGCTTCCTTCCGGAATCTGTACAGTTTTAGTGGAATTGTAGCTTTGTATAGAACAACACTGAGATATATATTTAATCCTTGGCAGCATCGGCCCGGTATTAGAGATTCGATATAATGCCGCAAAGCTGAGCTAGAATTTCTATTATCACATTGTATGTACGCTATCATTGGGTGTTCTTTGCTTGGTGCACTATTAAAGCTGTGCACAATAGAATAAGTGCACACATTGGGGGAGGGTTATTAATCCACTAAGGCAGTGGTTCCCAACCTTTCTAAGGTCGTGACCCCGCATACTGTTCCTCGTGTTGTGGTGACCCCAAACCAAAAAGTAATTTTGGTGGCTACTTCATAACTGTAATTTTGCTACGGTTATGAAGGGAACCCACTGACTATATAATGGGGATCATAGGATTTTTAAACTAAAATTGATAGCCAATAGACTTGGTGTTCAGTCCTTTCTTTTATCCAGGGATATGTGACTGATCAGTGCCAGGCGGCCCCTTGGCATAGACATGAACAACCCAAATGTGTGAGATTGGTTGCTATAGACAGCGAAGTCTATATATGTAGTGTCACTTTGTTGGTGGGGAGGTCAGTCGGGTTCATATAGCTGCTGACATTTTACTGGACAGTCAAAATACAGAAAAAAATCTCCCTGGGGAGGGAAAGGTTTTAAATACGTCTAATTTTACTGGAGAGTATAATCATTTAGTCAAGGTGACCAACACAGGTGTGAACAGCGCCTCAACTTACAGTAAATGGACTGCACAGAGGTGTAGACAGAACAGACCTGCACATAAAGCAGGAATTAGGTTGCCCTGCACTAAAAACCACTAGCCCGGGCTGATACCAGGGAGCAATACACTGCACGGCGGAGACAACAGACTTGACAGAATGGTCAGACACCCCGGAGATGCCCAGTGATGTGCCAGTACACACCGCCCACATGGAGCACATACCCGGGCAGCACCCGTGCTGTCACCCGCGCCTTCCCGGTGGTGTTGCTGGCCTTGTGCTTGAGCTGATTCCCGCGCCCGGTGCTGCTGCAGTCTCCTCAGCTCAGTCCTCTGCCCGATACGTGCAGCCGGATCTCTCCGCTTCAACCGCTGTTTTCAAAATCCACAACGCCTTGAACCAACCCGCGTGCCTGTCACCAGAGAGTGAGCATGTAAGCTAGCCAGAAGGCGGTGCTTAGTACGCGGCCGCCATCTTTTCTGATGGCTTTAGGCGACCCCTGTGTTTTGGTCGTTCGACCCCCGCCGGGGTTGCATCCCACAGGTTGAGAATCTCTGCACTAAGGCATGAACAGCGGACACAAACAGGGGTTTGCAACTTTTTGAATGCCATTTCTGGCTTTGGTTGCAAATAGTGTTCTGACACCACCTTCACATCTCAAAAAAGCTGGTGTAGGTGCCAGGGCTGTGGGGCCACATACTGTAAGTCTCCTCCATTTCATGAAAAAGCTAGTTATTGAGTTCCTATCAAAGGATATGTGACATGATGATTGTATAATATAAAATAGCTTTCTTGTGAAGCTGGTGTCGGTAACGTTTCCTATTTCCATACCACAGTCCTGGTGGGCGCACTGATACCTGAATCCTCCAATGGTGCAGGGATTATAAAGAACCGGTTGCAAAAATCTCAGACAGAACCACTGGTTTCTATAATGTTGCCTACAGTTTAGGACTAGCACTGGTCAGCATGTGTGCTGGTCCTTCACCACAATTTCAGTGCAGGAACTCGCAGCTGGAAGGAATAAACCAATTTCCTTCAAATAAGTCTTTTCACAAGTGCATTTTCCTATTGAAAATAATGGGACTCTAAACGCCTTGTAAGACCACTGAAAATCTTGAATTTTTTTTTTGCGCAAGTATTTTTGTTTTTTTCCGTACTGTACTGGCCCATGTGAGTTCAACGCAAGGATGTGTTCACTATTCTTTTTTTTTTTTTTTTTTTTTTTTTTTTTTTTTTTTGGTCAAAGGCTATCAATGTCCTGGCATAATGAAAGGCTCCTATGGTAGAGAAAAAAAAGTGTAATAGGTGCCATATTTGATACGTATGCTGGTTGAGCGGTTCGGCTTATGTTAGGACACTCTAGGCATAAGCCTGCTGCATGGGTCTCTATAGATGTGCCTAAGCAGATGTAGTTAAAGGTGTGAACAGAGCCTGAGATAAATTGAGTAGATCTCAGGGGCCTTTACTCAGCTGGATCCTGGTATTCTCCTTGGCATAGACTGTATAATACTGAAGGAACACAGCTGCAAAAGGCTCCTCTTCCACGAGTGATGTCTACAGAGGTTTTATGCCCTCTATACAAAGAAAAAGCAGATTTCCACCGATTGCTTTTCTACCAGGAGAACAGGGTTAAGTCTGAACTATATTTTGTTCTGTCAAGCAGACAGCTGCGTCCTCAGCGTGATGTGCAGGAAATCTGCTGCCCGGGATATAGCACAACCAATAAACTCTTGACCGTAGACTATAAATCCTATCTGTGGTCAGGTGCCCTTTATCTGGTGATCCCCAGCAGCTGCAACGTCTCACTGGGGATGAGCCGGCCTACCTGGAAGAGGACAATATACGTACTAAAGGGAGCAAGTTATAGAGGAGGAACGGAGCACATAGATTTATCATTTTGGTTATAAGAGCGGCTTTGATTTTATAGTAGTCTATAGGCAGTAGAGTGGTTTTGTTTTTTTCTAATAAGGTGTTGTTTGACCATAGATTCAATTCCGCTTAATATATGCAGAGAGAAATCCTGCGAGCGTGACTTTTCTCTCTGCTGATTTTGGGCGGAAACCTGGCGGACTCCATTAGTCTATTGTTTCCACAGGTAACCGCTTTTTAAGTGTGAATCTAGCGTCACTCAATACTATAGTTACTTGGGTAGCTGGATCAATACATGTAAGCTATTGATACCTAATATTCTGTCTGGTAACCGCTCATTTCTGGGGAACCCCTTGTCCTTCCCACTTGAACCTTTTTTTTTTTTTAAAAAGGGGCTTTATTTTAGTTTTGTGAGACCAGATACTGTAATGTATACTGTAACATCCAGGCTACTGGAGCATGACCACGATGCTACTTTCCCCGATTCGCATGTCCTTTGGACTTTATGCAGAGAATTGGGAATTTTTAATGCAGATTTGGACTTTTTAGTTTGGTGTGTATAGTCTATGGCATAACCTGTGTTTTGCACTTGTTTATACAGGTGATTGCTGCTAAAGGGGAATGCTTGGCTGACCTAGAGGGGTGGGGGTTGGATGTGCAGGGTGCGTTGTGATGTCTGAGATGTGTCCACTGCTTTGTTTGTATAAAAGACAGCCATCTTGTTTTGCTGCGACCTCTATATATTCATTACTTTTATTCTTGCTTGCGTTTCTTTAGTGCTTTGACTTGACTGTATTATCGAAACTTTGTCTGTGATGTTGGCTTTTTATTGATAAAGTATTACATTGTCTATCGAGATGATCCGAACTCTTAAACCTCTTTACGTAACAGTATTTTCTGTTTCTTTTCTTTTTTTTGGCAGGGGATACTACACAGAAGATGAGATCTGCTCAGCATCCTACTCCTGCAGAATTGGATGCTTATGCTAAGACGGTTGCCAACAATCCCCTGACAATAAAAATCTTTCCAAACAGTGTAAAGGTTCCGCAGAGGAAACATATCCGCCGCACCGTGAACGGGCTAGATACTTCAGGCCAACGTTATAGTCCATACCCTTCGCAGGTCAGCACAAAGACAGGACTTTTGGCAATTGTCAAGTCCCCAGCTAAAAGTGTGTTGAAAGGCTTTGACGGCGCACGTGCCCGCCTTTTGCCAGACTCTATGATGAATCCCCCTTCTGCTCCATATGTTGCACCTAGCACTTTAAACCACCCTCAGGGGCTTGCACGCCCCCAGCAAGCTCTGCAGCATGCGCAGGCCCTGCAGCACGCTCAGAGCATGCAACAGCAGACTTTGTCACACTCGCAGAGCCTGCCTCCTGGACTGCATCACCCACAAAACTTGCCACACCCTCAGACGATGCAGCACCCACAGGGCCTGCCACAGGGGCTGCAGCATTCTCAGGGTCTGCAGAATACGCAGAGTATATCCCAGCAACAGGCTCTTCAGCATTCACAAAATGTGCAGCACACGCAAAGTGTGCAGCATACACAGAGTATGCCACAGGCACTGCATCATGCGCAGGGACTTCCACAGACAATACCACGTCAGCAGAGCATGTCACAGGCTCTGCAGCACCAACAGAACCTGCCACAGGTCCTGCAGCACTCTCAGAATATGTCTCAAGCGCTGCAGCACTCGCAGGGAATGCAGCATCCGCAGAACATGGGGTCGCAACATTCGCAAAGCCTGCCCCAACAGTCAGCGTTACAGCATGCCCCTGGAGTAAGTCACCAGACTCTGCCACACCCTGCCAACAACATTCTGCAGCCAGGTTTACACGGAGCACGAAAGTTGCCTGATGCGGACGCCCCTCCGAATGTGACAGTGTCTACCTCAACTATTCCTCTTTCTATGGCTGCGACCTTGCAGCAAAATAGACCACCAGACCTTGGCAGCATTGTGCACCAGATAAACCAGTTCTGTCAGGCCAGGGCTGGCATAGGCACTACCTCTGTATGCGAGGGCCAGATAGCCAACCCCAGTCCTATCAGTCGTAACCTGCTTATCAATGCAAGTACCAGGGTTTCCACTCATAGCATCCCCATGCCTTCATGTGTTGGAACATCTGTAGACCATGCTGCTGCTGCTGCTATTTCCTCTGCCGCCTCGGGAAACGTCCCCATGGTGAACATGAGCAGAGTGCCTGCTTCATATCCTGGTGATCTTAAACCCATGACATGGAACCAACATCAGCTTGCACACCTGCAACAAATGTGCGGAGAATCTGGTGGTCCTTCTGGGAAACACACTCAGAGAGAAATTGCTGCCCAGGGCTTTCCTGGTAAGCAGACCCCTTACCAACAAGAACTGTGCATGAGCCAGTCTTTTGGCTTAAAACCCCCAATTGAAAAACCTACTCCTTCCCCTCCCGTGAATGGATTGCCGGGTCCCTTGCCATATACCAATGGACACTATTTTCAACCCATATGGAATAACATTTTGCCTACTCCAAACAGCGACAGTTCGGGATCACAGGACCTTACCATGCCTTTCCATGGAGCACAGGCAGCTGGCGCGCCTTTGGATTGTGCCGGGGGTGCTCACTATAGAGGCGTTGGGGGAGGATCATCCAACCAGAACAACTTGATGCAGACCATGGATTACCTAACTGGAGGGGACTTTCAGCAGTCCTGCTTCAGAGATCAGAGCATGGCTCCACTTGCAAAGGTTCAAAGACCCCAAATGAGTAGAGCCCCTGAGTCAGCTGATAGTCGAAGTATTCACATTCAGCATCCAGGGTATAGGTAGGCTCCAGTCACTTTGCAACCGAGAGGATTTAGTCTTAAGTCATGAGCAAGGCTCTTGTATCCTCTTCAACCTGCAAACTTCTTGTGATCATTATATGCAAAAAAAAAAACCAAGCCGTACGGTGCTGTCATTCACAATATCTAATGTACTTTGCTTGTTTTGTGGCAGTAGTTAAGACTGTTGCTGTTTTAGTTCTTTCTGATGGGCTTCAAAATGCTGCTTTATTTTAACATTGGGAACACTAAGCCCTAAGAAGTGTGGTATTTCCTCCTGGCTTTTTATTTAACCCCTTACCCAACCTATATTTCTTTTTTTGGGCTTTTGAAGGGAACAGATCAATCTTCCTTCAGCTGACAGGGAATTGTATGCATTGTGTTTCGGGTTATAAATTAGTGCGATAAATGGATTAAAGGGGTTTGTTCTTGGACTTATTGATGACCTAACCTCATTAATATCAGGTTGGTGGGGATCCGGCTCCCGGGATCCGCATCGATCAGCTGATCGGGACAGACACAGCTCTGTACTTCGCATAGTGGCCGGGATTGGTACTGCAGGGCTCTCCCATTCAATTGAACATCCCTACCAAACTGATATAGATAGGTCAGTGGTAAAGTTCTGGAAAAAATCCTTTATGTGGTGTAGCAGACACAATGCATAGTGGAGTTTATCACTGGATACATATTTTTAGAGAAATAATTGCAATTCTGTTTTATGTGAGTTTAATTTTTTTTTTTTTTTTTTTTAATTACAGTATTGCTAAGTCTTTATGCTAAGAGCCCAAAGGTCCTTATGGTTTACAATAAGTCCCCTTTTTTAGTCATTTATTCCGCTTTGAATGAAAAGCAACTTTTATATGTAAGACGCTGACAATTTCAGCAGAATAGTAGTGAATTTTATTTTTATTTTTTTTCCCCTTCTTCCTCTGAGGCGGCGGAGGTAGTATGGTTGTGTGCGCACTAAAGCAGTTTGGTTACCCTTGATATGACATCTTTTTCTTTAAGCTATGTATAGCCTAGCTGCTGTAGTGCCTTATATCAGTCACATAGAGCATCACCAGGTTTTAGTTGCAAAAAGCTTTAGAATATTCTACGTAGACAAGAACAATAGTGTGTTCATTCTCCTCATGCTGGCCATAACACTAGCTTAATGTTGGTTGAACTTCCCAATTTTTCTGTGATAGGCCAACCCTCTAATGTGTATGGGATGGTGGATGTCACGGTAGTTGTATTTCAGCATGCCCTATCCTTTAGTTCTGGCAGGTAAGCTGTCACTAGTGGCGTCTGGCGTCTCTCTCCTCTTCCTACTGAGCACAAGCATGCTTGGCCAAGTTGTGTGCATGTGTCTATAGGGGCTGGGAGAATAGCCAGTAGATTTCTAAGGGGGCGTTCACACTACAGTCAGTGTCCGCTGCTAATGTCCGTTCAAAATCTTGTGCGGACATTAGCAGCGGACACTAGCTGTGTCCGTGACATTTTGCATTGATTTAAATGGACATCGGGTGTGTTCTTTTACTGTCCGTGGGTGTCCTTAACCATCCGTTCCCAAAGATGTCCGACTTTTCAAGTGGACCGCAAAACCCGACATGTAGGTTTTTGCTGTCCGCTTGAAAAGTCTAACATTTTTGGGAACGGACACTTAAAGGGGTTGTCCCATCACAAGGATCCTATCTATACTGCTTGTTAATGTGGATGTAAGACTTTTCCTAAATACACTGCTTCAGCAAAACTGCTTTGTTTGTCCACTATCTTACTTTATTCAATTCATTGTTGACACAGCCCTTGACTTATCTGCTCAAAAGTCAAGTGATGTATCTGCTGCTCTCAGGGGGAAGGAGGAGGGGCTAAGTGCAGGGAGCGAGCCTGTGTATCTAGCTATTCCTGTGTCTACACCACGTGACCTAGGTCCTGCACTCAGATAGGGGAGAGGAGCTGCTTGCATTTCTGAATTCGTCTTCTGTTCTCCCAGTTATCAGGCTAGCTAATTCAATTGTGTTCATTATGGCAGAGACAGGCAGTCTCTGTATGTAACAAAGAATGGAGTTGCTCCTGCCTGTACTTCATAGTCCACGGCAGGTTGCATGTGAAACCCCGCCCACCAAATGACGAAAGAAGATTTTACAGCAGTGAAGACTGGTGAGTATGCGACTTGGGAGTACCCCTTTAAGAACAGACACGGACAATAAAAGAACGCATCCGATGTCCATTTAAATCAATTCAAAATGTCATGGACACAGCTAGTGTCTGATGCTAATGTCCGTTCAAAATCTTGTGCGGACACTAGCTGTCGGACACCGACGGTAGTGTGAACGCTCCCTAAGGTGTATGGCCAACATAACTCACAAGGCAGGCTTGTTCAATTCACATATGGTGTCTCACTTCGGACATCGCTGTTCCGAGCAATCTGTTTAGGCTTATCAGGCCGCCACACATAATGCATAAAATATTCCTTTAGAATAGCTCTGTGTCTAGAAGAGGAAAGTGTTGCCCTTGCAGACTTCCTCCATGCCTACGCTGCTTGGGTGTCCATGGTGGAGAAGGTTGGGTCTCTAAAGTTCTGCAACCCAAGTAAGGGGGTTACAAATAAGATTGCTCAACTGCAATTTTTTTTTTAAAGAAACAGATACCTTATATGGATAAATGTGTAGTTTTTTGGGGGGAGGGGTTTCAGCTTTTTTTTTTTTTTTTTCTTCAACTAGGGGTTGTCCAGGAATTGAACATGTGACCTCTTAAACAATCAGTGGCTTCACTGGCTCAATGAAGGGGACCCAGTGACAAAGGTGAGTGTTGTCACTGGGTCCTGCCCAGCTAACGATTGGCCTCAGTGATCACTGCGAAGGAACAATGGGGACAAGTCAGTGGTGGGGGGTTTTTTGCTATTTTTTTTTTTTTATATATATATATGCACTTATTCTGGCCTCCTGTTTGTTCTGTCCAATTCCTAGACATCTCCTTTTAACTTTTGTATATATCGTGACTTGTGGCATGGAGGCAGATCAGCGAGAACACTAAATTTTAAAGCGCTTTTTTTTTTTTTTTTTTTTTAATTAAATGCAGGTGAAAATAAACCTTGTAATATATTTAAAGAAAATGGCCTATTTCTTCACTTATTTGCCTCCTTCTGTGATCATATCTGTGCAATAGTCTATGGAGAGGGGCGGAAGAGGAGAAATCCATGGGGCGTAAGAGGATAGCTCCATGGGGTAGAGACAACTGAACTAAAGAGGCCATTTTAGCTCATAAAACTGCTTTATCTGGAATTACTTTCCAGCCTTCTCCAGACAGAAATGACTCTCTTAATGCTTTAGTTGTCTCGTGTGTTTTTCCTTCTCCTCCCCCTTTCCATAGACTTCATTATAAATTTGTGTGCTTGTGTATCTTGTATGGTCCAGAATCCCTCAGATGAGATGTAAAGACAGGAGTTAGATACAGGCTTTTTTTCTTTAGTTAAAGGAATTGCAAAGTTTCGCTTCACTTGCATTGTAGATTTATGAAGAAAAAAAAAACGTAAACTTAAGTATCGTACAAGATAGGAAGGAATCTGTTACCTGCTGAGAACAGACGCCAGTACTTGATCCATAGTGATCAGGGGATCCATTCTCCCATCAGTCATTGTATCATGTATAGGCGTGTACTCGGCAAGGGGGATACGTTTTCCTTTTTAAATACTTTAGCATTTTTCACCTTACCCTTCCCCCCCGGATGGCAGTGTCTCATGGCAAACTGGGATTTGTGTTCCTTTAAGCACTTAAAGCTACATATCACTGAATTAAGATGTATTAGAAGCCTCTATGAGGGAAAGTCTAGCTGTCAGTTTCCATGCAGATGATTTTCACAGCATGTGGATAAGATTTAGGGACATTGCATCCTCTGTGGCTTTTTACATTAGAGATGAGCGAGTAGTATTCGGTCGACTATCTCCCCTGTATAGTTATTGGTGTAATCTGTCGAATACCACGCGGTAAACGCAGTAAAAATTCGATTCCCCCTCCCACCTTCCCTGGCGCTTTTTTTTTACACCAATAAAGAGGAGGTATTCAATTGAATATACTCGCTCATCTCTATTTTACATGCAAATATTTTGGCCTGTGTGGGCCTAACCTATAAAGCTAGGACTTTGGCCACGACTTGAGATCATTGTCGACTGTATGGGCGCTGCAAGTTCTACTTGCAAAAAGATTGAACACGGCTTGATCTTTTTGCGTGTAAAAGTTGGTCACAGCACTTTTGGGGTTGCAATGTATCTCCATTCACTTAGATTAGTCAGGGCAACATGGTGAACTGGTCCAAGCTGCCATCTAGCTTTAGTTTTTTTTGTGTAAAGCCAGGACTTACAATATCCAGGTCTTGCTCAGATTTGGTGTTCTGTGTGGCGTTGAGGGTCCGGGACAGTGCCGGACAATAAACTGAAAATATAAACAATAATGCACATTATGTGGCTTAGTCTCACTCTATATACCCCTCCCCACCGCCCCGTGCTTAGATATAAAGCGGCTAGCCTGCGGCAGGAGGTCTCCCCCACCTCGCTGAATATCAAAGCCTTGTCCCATTCCTGACACATCTGTTTAAGTCATTGATTTTCTTGTAATATAACCATCTTTTATAAATTGCCAACTGGGTGCTACCAATGTAGGGATACATCCCTTTGGCAAGGCAACTGGTAACACCCACTTGGCCATTTATACAATCCCGAGGATATATTACAGATTAGCAAAAAATGCTCCAGAATTTCATATAAAATGCAAATATTTACAAAGCAGATGTAGGAGGGGCGAAGGGTCCTCTGTATGTTCACATAGTACAATTTGAAGACTTATTTGAGGTTTTTCTGCCTCAAAACCATCACTGTGGAACCTGTGGCATTTACAGTGATTCAGCTGTGGATTCCTCAGCAAGATTGAGCAGGACCTCGATCTTAAAATTATCTCCAAAAATTGTTTATCTGCTTCCATTATTTCTGAGTCACATGGCCATTTCAGATTCCTCTCCAAATTCTGCTGTGTGAACATACTCTTATAACCTGGCCCTTTGCCAGCTTAAAAAATAAAAATAAAAAAAAAAATTACAACCGGGTGGTCCAGCCTACGAAGTCCTATGTAATGGAGTACCTGTGGCTCAGTCAGTAGGGTGAAGAAGTCCTATGTAAGGACAAGACTCTTCAAGGAGCAGTAGAAGCAAAACTGTCACCGACCTTATCCTTGTTTTATGGTCGGTCAGGGTCCTCTGTCTTTAAAAAAGACGGACTTTCCAACTTTAACTGGCAGATACCAGGTGTACGACACGTTGGGAGGTCTTGGCTGTATGTATTGCGGGTTTTTTTTTTTTTTTGTTCTCCCCATCCTTGTTTCCCACCTCTAGAACTTGGCACTATAAACGCAACAACCTGTACAATTATATATACGAAATTATTCACCAATTATACACAGGTTACAAGGTGTCCCTCAGGCCTAGTCCCTTGTGCAGACCCATCATTGGTCTGGTTTGGCCATATATCCTCCATGTAAACCATATGTATCCTGCTCTTACACCATCAGAATAATAGGCACACATCCGGCATTCCCACTTTACTATTACATTATATACTCCAATATAGATTGGTAATACAGCTAAGTTAGTTGAGACTGTGGCGCCCCCTTCGAAGGGGTGCACATGAGAAATTCCATAATTTACTACCAATCAAAAAAGGCAAAAATTCTTTTTTTTTTTTTTTTCCTCTTCCCCCTTCCTCCTTTCGGGCTTTTGAGCTAGAAGCGGCGATTCCCAGCTGACCAGTGTATACGGACTGTCTGTCGGTGCCAATTGTTTACATTAGAAGCTTCTTTTATCTTCTCGCTGATCCCAAAGCTCTTGGAAGATGAATGAGCGTGTACAATACACTGTGAAATCCTCATGCAGTGCGTGCTCTATGGCAACCAAAGGGTTACATGATGAATACTAGTGAAATGTCGCAGGGCTGATTTCCGTATTTGTGTGTATATATAATTTAAAGGCCGCAAGGCTTTGTCAACTGTGAAAAATGTATATACCTTTTTTTTTTTTTTTTTTTTTTTTTTTTTTTGTCCTCTCCAGATATTTCTTTCCAACTAACATTTATTTACACCTATTCCACTGTACAGAACGGATTTTTTTTTTTTTCTTTAGTACTCCCTTTAATTTATATATTTATGATGTTACTTGGTCTGTATCAAATGCAGCTTCACCTTAACTTCTGTGGCCGGTCCTGCGAGGATTCTGGTTCAGACAGTAACTGCGGAGAGGCATTCATCACAATACAAAGTAAGGGTATGTTCACACGTAGCAGATGTGCTGCAGAATTGCATGATGTACCATCAGAGAACCAGCAAAGTGGATGAGATCTGGGTTTGACAGAGATTCTACCCTATGCGTTGCAACTCTGTCATGAATTCTACTGCATATTAGTCCCGTGTGAACATGGTCTAGATAGGATGTCTCCTTACAAATGGTGGATGTGGCCATTTTGTTCCTCAACAATCTCCCGATCGATCCCTGGGCATTCTTGCCAATTTATGAAGCCCCTTCCTCTTCATGGTTGGGTTGTATGACTGCAGTTGTTGGATCCTAGTGAAGGCCTCACTCCAGGGCTAGACCATTTCCAGGAGCCGGGTAGACAATGAGCTTAATAAATTTGCTGCTTGCGCTTGTTTGGGTTGTTTTTTTAATATATAGGTGTCTATGATGGTTGTAATTTCTAGCTCACTTTAGATCCAACTGGCCCAGGGAGCGATCCGAACTCCTAAATCCTGCCTCATTCTGCCCACTAAATTGTCACATCCACCATTGGAGTTTACTGATCTCTTCCAGAATATTGGTGTACATGACATATTGGTGATGGCTTGAGGTTTGCATTGTAACGCCACCTTATGTATTTCACTGCTGCTGGACAGCCTTCCTACCTGTTGGCTTCTTCAATGCACCCTTAGCCCTGTGACTGACTGAATTCGAGCACTGTTTGGTGCTTTTATTTTTTATCGTACAGCAAAGATCTTGAAGGAACGAATTGAATATAATGATCACAATGAAGTTTGGTGAATATTAAACATGGGGGAGGGAAAAAAATGTAATACTTTCTATGTACACTGGCTAAAAGTTAATGCTATACTACTGTAATTACGTGTAATATTTCTGTACGAATGTTGCTTGTTAGTGTGGGTTTGAGTAGACAGGTATGAGTGAACCCACTGCCGTCACTGGCTGCGCCCTTCACAGACCTTCAGATAGACAAACAAAGCCTTAAGTATTTGCCTCTATAGATATTTCATTTTTTTATTTTATTCTACTACATGTTCTAATAATCCATGCAATTAATGGTCAATTCCAGTCACTCATTTGGTTAGCCGGGTTTCTGGGTGCGTCTGGTCTTGTAAAGCACCCTAGTGGAGGCAGCTGTTTTTTTTTGCCCTTCATGTTAACACTAGTGATCTTTTCGGTGTACACCACTAGTTCTCCTATAATTTTCTCTTAATGATATTATTGGTTCTGCAGGGGTGGAGCCTGACAGATTCAAAAACAAACACCAAAGAGTCCCTTTGACAAGCTCCGCCCCTGAGGTTCCTGCATTAGTCATAACAGCGAGTAATGGTTTCGCACAATGTTTTAATTGAAGGAACACTAAACACAGAAAATGCACAAAAATAAAGAAAAATTCTAAAACTTTCTCTTAATATCCTATTTTTTTAATCCTAATTTTTACTAATTATTGTATTACAATTAAATTAAAGTATTGGGCGCTCACCCCGGTCTCCCTCCTCCTCACTGCCCTGTGACAGACTGCAAGACAACTGGCCAGTCTCCAGCCCAAGATGAAGAAAATTTGCAGTTTGTTAAATTTCTGCAGTTGCACCTTTTTTGTTTTCTAGTGGAATTTTTTATTTTTTGCGTCGGGGGCGTGCACAACTTGCAGTCTGGACAGTGAGGGCAGGATCACCACCTTCTAGGCTTTGTTTCTAGGTTTATTGTTCCTTTTACATAAGCGTTGGATGTTCATGTCTGTGACGGGTTTGGATCTTGGCAGGTGGAGGAAGAACTTTCTTTTTGAGACGTCTTCCTTCACTGTGCTGTTATCCTTTCCTAGTACTGAACAAGGAATCCATTACAGTATAGACACAATTTTGTTATGTGAGTCCTAAGCAAACAAAATGGCTGCCTCTTCACTCCAGCCACGGCGCATTGTAGGGAACATCATGCTGAGCGCCATCGTACCTTTATATAGTCCAGTAGATGCAACGTTTGAAAGCCATGTTTATAAATATGGAAATGAGGCTCAAGTGCAATGGGGGCGGGCCAAGCCAACAAGGGCACTTTCCTGGAATCTCCGCCCCTGTACATTTTATTGATGACTTCTTCCTGTGCTACAGCTATGATCCTTGCTTGTTAAGTTCCTGCACATGCTCCCCCCCCCCCCCCTTTTATATTTTTTCCTCTTCTAGCCAGGGCCCTTTGGGATCCTCGCAAGCCCCATTACACCTAATGTACCTCATCAGCATATTTATATAATGTTCTTTTGTTTGTTTTTTTAAAGGAAATTTTGCATCTATTGGACTATGTACCGGTATGATGAGGCTCCACATAATGTTCCCTACAGCGCACTATGGCTGGTTTTATATAAAAATTTTCTGGTGACATATTCCTCCTTCCCCTCCCCATTAAAACAGTATTATATGATCCAATGTATCACGATTGCTGACCTTTACGCAGAACATGTTTTTGGTTGTGTGGATTTTATTTTTTTTTCTTCTCCTCCATATGACTGCTGTAAGGGCACAGCTATGAATGAGAACCAACTAGTGTATCTCATGGTCTCCTTATATAATTTTTTTTGGAATTAGCTATACAAATAATTTGGACCAAAATGGGGCGATATCAATACGACACTAGCTGAATAAGGCATGTCCACTGCTGCTTTACTCTGTGTCCTGTGACTGGTATTAGACTTAATCCTTTATACTTTTATTAGGGTTTTTTTTTTTATTTCCCTCTTCATTTGCCTTTTATTTTTTTTAAAGACCTACAACCCCCAGCAGCTCTAATAATAAAGTGTCACTTTTTTTCAAAAAAAAAAAAAAAAAAAAATGAAAAAATAAAAATGAAGGCCAGTCTACAGAACGACTTTTTTTTCTTTCATTTTTAGCATGTTTGAAAACCTAACATCTGTAGAAAAAAAAGGCAAGATTATAATAATAATAAAAAAAAAAAATAGAAAAAAGTACACGTTTTGAAGTGACGTTCTTAGATGGGTAGAAATTCTTAAATCTGGTAGTGGGGGGTAGATTTTAATTTATTTTATTTTTTTTATGTAGGTCTTTTTTTTTTTTTCTCAAATTTAGCTATTTTTTTAATTTCCTTCTTGCCAATAGTGTGAGGTCCCCACTTTATTTAATATTTGTACTAGCTTATTGAAAGGTATTCTGAATTAACTTTTCTTTTTTCTGCCCCCCTCCCCCCATGCCAGAGTGCTGCTATTGGTCTTCATCCTGGCAGAGGCTAATGGCAGAATATCCATAGCACAGTAAGAAACTTTGGACTAAAACATTACGTGCTGGCTAGTGTTGCCTTATATTTAAAAAAAAAAATAAAACAAAAAAAAAACCCAAGAAGAAAACGTGAAAAAAAAAAAAAAAAGAAAATGCAAGAAATGTACACATGCCTATGTTCTGCCAAATAACAGCGAGATATGAAGTTCTAATTTATTATTATTTCAGAATGGTGTCATGAGTAGTCACTGTTTCCAGTGCTGGAAAACTTAATGTGAGACTGAGGCTGTCATGTCATGCAATATTTCCCAAACATGTTACCTCCCGAAAGCCACGGTTTCCTCCTCCTTCATTCCATACCTTGCCTGGGCCCTGACTTTTAAAGTGATATCCTGTTATGTTGGACCCTGTAAGCTGTATTTTACCATCCAAATACAAACCGCCTCCTCTAATAAAAAAAAAAAAGGAAAAAATTGGAATCCGTGACTCTTGTTTTATCATGTTTATTTTTGGTATTTCTTTGGTGGAGGGGTTAATAATATAATAAATTTTATTTCTATAGCGCCAACATGTTCCGCAGCGCTGTACAATTTGTAGGGTTCAAATACAGACAGATACATTACAAAGAAAGTCATTTCACACAATGGGACTGAGGGCCCTGCTCGCAAGAGCTTACAATCTGTAAGGTAGAGGGGGTGACACGAGGTAGCAGGGGCGGTATTACTTATGCAGAGGTCAGACACTTTTGTAATAGAGGTGACTGTCATTACAAAAACATAAAACTTTGAGCCGTCAACAGTCGTGTCCTGTAACATGTGGATGGAGCTTGGACCTATAAAGTTATCCTGAGATGACATCATATCATGTGGGGTAATGTGGGAGCGGGGACAGAGGAGGGTTACATTTTGGGGATTCTAATTATAGTACGGAAGGGTTTACGTTAGAAATTGTGATAGGCTTGTCTGAAAAGATGTGTCTTTAGTTTGCGTTTGAAGTTGTAGAAATTGGGAGTTAATCTGATTGTCCGGGGTAGAGCATTCCAGAGAAGTGGTGCAGCTCGGGAGAAGTCTTGTATACGAGCGTGTGAGGTTCTGATAATAGAGGATGTAAGTGTTAGGTCATTGAGTGAACGGAGAGCACGGGTTGGGCGGTAGACAGAGATGAGGGAAGAAATGTAGGGAGGTGCGGCATTATGGAGAGCCTTGTGGATGAGGGGGATAACTTTATATTTTATTCTATAATGAATAGGCAGCCAATGTAACGACTGGCACAGATCAGCGTCTAGACCAGGGGTCGGCAACCCCTGGCACGTGTGCCAAGACTGGCACACGAGGCATATTTTGCTGGCATGGCAGCCAGCCTGAGACTTCACACTAAATTTAGAGAGAGAGCGTCCTTTCAGTGCTCTGGTAGAGCTGCGGTGTAGGACACGCCCCCTTCTCTCCCTGCCCACCAATCAGAGGTGAGCCTCTCACTGCACAGGATAAGGGCTCCCTGGACCTGCTGCTACACGTGAGGAGGAGCTCCTGCCGTCTGCAGCCTGAGGAGGAGAGGAAGCAAAGTGAAAGTAAAAACACCAGGTACGTGTGTGTTACTAACTATTCTTATTAATGTCAGGCATTTGGTTTTATTAATTTAGTTTTAGTAACTCCAAGTGCCTCACATTAATAGCAGTTAACCCCATCATGTCCCTAACATTAACCCCCTGTGTGCTTCACATAAGGGTTATTGATGTGTGAGACATATGGGGGTACTAATAAAGGACCTATATAATGAAGAGGTTCACTTATTAACTCCATATGTCTCACATATCAGTGTCCCTTATGTAAAGTACACAGGGGGTTAATGTGAGGGACATGATGGGGTTAACTGCTATTAATATGAGGCACATTGAGTTGTAACCTGCAATGCACATGACCAGACTCTTTATCTACAACTGTGGATAAAGTACAGACCTATATATTTCAATTGACCCATATATACAGCCATTCTTTTTGTGGCTGTGTATCTGGGCCAAATTGAAGAGCTGAAAACTATTGAGCAGGTCCTATATGTGTCCTATACGTCCCCTATATCTGTCCTATATGTCTCCTATATCTGTCCTATACATCCCCTATATCTGTCTGCATTTGCGGCCCTGTGAATTCATTTTTAATGTATAGGTCAGTGAAAACCACATCCGTGCCATTTGTATGCAGGAGGCGTAAGGCTGAGGCCCCACATTGCAGAAATGCAGCGTTTTTGATGCAGTTTATTTCAACCAAAGCTAAAAATGGCTACAGAAGGAATGGGAAATATATAGGAAACTTCTTATACGTCTCCCTTCTGCTCAATCCACTCCTGGCTTAGGCTCAGAAAAACACAGCAAAATATGTAACAAAAAAAGCTGTGTTCCCTGTGCCTCAGCCTTAGGCTAAAGCCCCACGTTGCAGAAACAGCTTTTTTTCGTTGCGGATTTTGCTGGTTTTTTTTGAGCCGAAGCCAGGAGTAGATTGAGCTGGAGGGAAACGTATAAGAAGCTTCCTATATATTTCCCGTACCTTTTCTAGCCATTCTTGGCTTTGACGGAAAGAAAAACGCAGCCAAATCTGCAATAAAAAAGCTGCATTTTTGTAATGTGGGGCCTCAGCCTTAGTGTGATTCTATTGGGTGGTGACACTGTAACTAGATGCAATTATAGCCAAATCCAGTTCCTGGGCACCAGTGCATTCACTTTGTTGTAAGTGTGACACCCATTAGTTCCTGGCAAGGGTTTTGCTGTTACTGCACCGCCAGGAACTAAAAGTGACAAATTAATCTGCGTTTCACTTAGGGAGCGTTCACACTACCGTTGGTGTCCGACAGGTAGTGTCCGCTGCTAATGTCCGTTCAAAATCTTGTGCGGATATTAGTATCGGACACTAGCTGTGTCTGTGACATTTTGCATTGATTTAAATGGACATCGGGTGCGTTCGTTTACTGTTCGTGGGTGTCCTTAAGTGTCCGTTCCCAAAGATGTCCGACTTTTCAAGCGGACAGAAAAACCTACATATCGGGTTTTGTTGTCCGCTTGAAAAGTCGGACATCTTTGGGAACGGACAGTTAAGGACAGGCACGGACAGTAAAAGCGCACCCGGTGTCCATTTAAATCAATGCAAAATGTCACGGACACAGCTAGTGTCCGATACTAATATCCGCACAAGATTTTGAACGGACATTAGCAGCGGACACTAGCTGTCAGACACCGACGGTAGTGTGAACGCTCCCTTACAGAAAACTGAAGTTACTAACGGTCAAGGACTGGATGGAGCATACAGGTACATTGTGTGTCAGCTCTTTACAGGTGTTACCTCACTCTGCTCCCAGTCACATACATTACCACTAATTGTGGGTTACGCATGTACTTACATTGCTTCTAAAGGAAAAGAACATGTGTATCCAGGCAAATAGTGGTAAGCGCATGTGGCTGGGAGCGCAGTATGACAGCACCCCTATGTTGCGGTTTGTGCTATATGACTTTAGTGTAGGTGTCGTCAGCTTTACAATTATTGACCGGCACTCCGAGGACCTCATCTTTGATTTTTTAATTTAAATCGGCATGCCGAACAGAAAAGGTTGCCTACCCCTGGTCTAGACTGATAGATGAGCCTGGCTGCTGCATTCAGAATAGATTGTAGAGGGGAGAGTTTAATGAGGGGAAGACCGATTAGTAAGGAGTTACAGTAGTCAAGGCGAGAATGAATCAGAGACAATAAGTGTCTTTAGTGTATCTCTGGTAAGGAAAGGGCGTATTCTGGAGATGTTTTTGAGGTGGAGGAGACATGAACGTGCGAGTGATTCAACATGAGGGGTGAAGGAAAGGTCTGCGTCAAACATGACCCCGAGCCAGCGGGCCTGCTGCCTAGGAGTTATAGTAAGGCCTGAGACTGCAATGGATATATATATATGTTCTGCATGAGTGCAGGAGTGATGTCACAGGAAGATGTGTATAATTGGGTGTCATCAGCATAAAGATGGTACCTGGAGCCAAATCTGGCAATGGTTTGTCCAATGGGGGCTGTGTAGAGAGAAAAGAGGAGGGGGCCTAGGACTGAGCCCTGAGGAACCCCAACAGCAAGGGAAAGAGGGGAGGAAACAGAGCCCGCAAATGATACACTGAAAGTGCGGTCTGAGAGATAAGAGGAGAACCAGGAGAGCGCAGTGTCATTGAGGCCAACGGAGCGGAGCATAGTGAGGAGGAGTTGATGGTCAGCAGTGTCAAAAGCTGCAGAGAGGTCCAGAAGAATAAGAAGAGAGAAGTCACCATTGGATTTAGCCATTAGGAGATCATTGGAGACTTTTGTGAGAGCCGTTTCAGTAGAGTGCAGAGCGCGGAAGCCAGATTGTAAGGGGTCAAGCAGAGAGATAGCGGATTAAACGAGAATAGACCAGGTGTTCCAAGAGTTTAGAGATGAAGGGGATGTTAGAGACGGGTCGATAGTTAGCAGCACAGGATGGGTCCAGGGAGGGTTTTTTCAGTAGCGGGGTTATAACAGCATGCTTGAAGGAGGATGGGAAGATTCCAGAAGAGAGAGAGAGGTTAAATATTTTAGTAAGGTAAGTAGTGACAGCAGGGGACAGAGATTGGAGAAGGTGTGAGGGGAAGGGGTCACTACTGCAGGTTGTGGGGCGAGATGAAGAAAGTAGCTGGGAGACTTCCTCTTCTGTGACAGGTTCAAAAGATGAGAATGGACAGTCTGAAGTGCGGCTGGTGAGGGGATCAGTACTATCGTAGGTGTGGGAGTCAATGCCACCTGGGGCTTGGGCAGTAATTTCCTGACGGATCTTATCAATTTTATCATGGAAATACATGGCCAGGTCATCAGCACTAAGGTCTGTGAATGGCGTCTGCACCTTGGGTGTGAGTAAGGAGTGAAAGGTTTCAAAAAGCCTTTTAGGGTTGCTGGAGAGAGAAGAGATGAGGGCGGTGAAATAGTCTTGTTTGGCGAGGTAAAGGGCAGAGCTATATGTTTTAAGCAGAAACTTGAAGTGGAGGAAATCTGCAGGTGAGCGTGATTTTCTCCAGAGACATTCGGCACACCTAGAGCAGCGCTGAAGAAATCGTGTCTGTGGCGTGTGCCAGGGCTGCTGCCTCCTATGTGGGACTTTACGAGTGGAGGGGGGAGCAACCTCATCCAATGCATTTTTGAGGGTTTCATTATAGTGACTGGTGGCCAGATTGGGACAGGAGATTGAAGAGATGGGGGACAGGGAGGACTGTAGAGTATCTGAGAGGTGCTGGGTGTCAATAGCACGCAAGTTCCTATATGTGTGATGGGTAGGGGTGTCTTGTGAAGGGGAGAGAGCACTGATGGTGAGAGATAGAAGATTGTGGTCAGAAAGCGGGAGAGATGCGAAGAAAGTAGTTGGGAGACTTCCTCTTCTGTAACAGGTTCAAAACATGAGAATGGACAGTCTGATAGATATTGGAGTTGCATCTCGACCTTGCACAGATCAGCCATGTTAGACAGCCTTCTGCAGGGTTCACTGTATAGTACTGCAGCTCTGCTCCTATTCAATAGGATTGGTCATCTGTATTAAAAATGCACCTTTTTTTTTTTTTACTTTTTTTTTTTTTTATTGTTTTTTTATTTTGTTGCTGCAGATTTTTGAGCTACAGCCAACAATGGCTGCAAAAGGAATGGGAAATATATAGATATATAATGTCTTGTACTTCTCCCTTCTGCTTAATCCATTGCTAGATTTGACTTAAAAAACAAAATTTGCAACAAAAAAAGCTGCATTTCCATAATATTGGGCCTTAGGCTGAGGCCCCACGTTGCGGAAATGCGGCTTCTTTTGTTGCGGATTTTGCTGCAGTTTTTTGAGCCAAACCTAGCAGTGGCTACAAAAGGAATGGGAAATACATAGGATGTTCTTATACTTCTACCTTCTGCTTGACCCATTTCTGACTTTGGCTCAAAAAACGGTGTTTCTGCAACGTGGGACCACAGGCTTAGGCCCCACGTTGCGGAAACACAGCTTGATTTTGTTGCAGTTTTTTGAGCCAAAGCCAAGAATGTCTACATATGGAAAGGGGAAATATATAGAAAGTTCTTTATACTTCTACCTTCTGCTCAATCCACTATTGGTTCTGGCTCAAAAAGGCACAACAAAATCTTCAACAAAAAAACTGCATTTTCACAATGTGGGGCTTTAATGGGAATAGTTTGCCTGTTCCCACGGAGTAACGCGCTGCTCATTCAGACACGTAAACGTGTGAGAGCGCGGCGCTTCAAAACAGATCCCATTGACTTCAATGGGTGCCGGCTTACACGCGCTACACATTGAAATCAATGGATTATAAAGCCTCCAGTTGATTTCAATGTGTAGCGCGCGTAAGTTGGCACCCATTGAAATCAATGGGATGTGTTTTGAAGCGCCTCACTCTGAAAAATGTTTACTTGTCTGAGCGGCAAGTTACTCCGTGGGAACGGGGCTTTAGGCATCTATAATGAAGACAATATTACTATTGTAATTGCTTATCCATCTATATGTTCCTATTATTTGGCCATGTATCTTTGCAATCATACATAGGTGGCTATAACTTTCTAACTAGTCCGTACGCAGGTAAGTGGCCGACCTAGCAGGTATTCAAGGCAAAAGTAAAGTAAGATCCGGCCTCACTTCAGCAAGCTAACTTCCTCCTATAAACATGAAGGGGCTGTAAAATGAAAGTCTGCGTGTCTTCCATCAAAACTTGTCTGCAGCGGCTGAGTCAAAGGACGGCATTATGTGGAGAATTAGGAGATGATAATAGATAATGGCGGCACTTCTGAGCTCGCGCTGCGTCCTGTAGTTCTTGTGTGAATCCGTTAATGCACACGTAGGAAAAGGGTTTCTTGAAATGTAATTTGATAGAAGACCCATTTTCTTCCCATTGGTATTGTTATATGAGGACAGTGGGTTATCTCTTCCCCAAAGCCTTTTGTACTTGGCTAATGTAGTCTTGGCTTTGTCATTGTCACACCAGTTTTTATGTACTCATTAGGCTATGGAAAGGTTAAGAGGTGCTCAAAGACATATCTGACATTTGGAGAAAAGCTCTTACGAAAAAAGAAGGGAATAACATTTTTAATTGGCAAGAAGCTACAAGGTTCTGGAATACCCGGGGCGCTGGCATCTCTTCTATGTGAAATACAACTTGGCTACTGCTGCAGAGAATGATCTAGAAACCGTTCACCATTTGTTCTGTTTAGTGGCTTATCCTGTACGACGCTGTGCAAAAGTTTTAGGTAGGGTATAAAATGATGCAAGGTGAGAATGCTTTCAGACTTAAAAGGGTTAATAGTTTATTTTGGGCAATTAGCCAAATTAAGAGAATGCACAAGAGAAATCTAAATCTCATCAATATTTTTCCCCTCTTGTCTTCCATCAGTTCTTCTCGGTACTTGGAGACAGTTTTTGAAGGATCTTGTAAGGCAGGTTGTTCCCGCCATCTTGGAGAACTAAGCACAGAGCTTCTGAGGATGTAGGCTTGTTCCAATCCCTCTGTCTCTTCATATCATCCTAGACAGACTGGATGATGTTGCAATCAGGGCTCTGTGGGGGCTGGATCATCACTTCATATTAAATGCAGAAGCCAAAGATATAACATTAATATATAATATTATTATATATTATAATATTAATATTCCTCTTCCATCACTATATACCGCTCGCTTGTATGAAAGCATCCCCATAGAGCTCAAAAAGCTATTGCTAAATGGAAGACACATCTAAAGAGTTGTCCATGGAAACAAATGGCAGGATTATAGACATATATTCATACACAGCAAATTTGTTACAGAAACTTATGTAAATTACAATGAGCACCAGTCATCTGAATAGTGTTGTCTTGGGAGCAAGTGTGTGGCTTTATGTGAACGCCAGGACAACAAATATACCACATGTGAACTCCTCTTTCGGCCTCCTGTGTTTGAGGAACACGGTCCAAAATATCATCGCAGCCATTATCCCCTGCAGATATTATTATTGTTTATTTATATAGCACCATTAATTCCACAGTGCTTTACATTTGGGGGTTACATACAGTACACAGAATATACAGGTAGATATAATACTAACAATGACTGACTGGCACAGTGGGGTAGAGGACCCTGCCCGCGAGGGCTTACAATCTATAAGGGAAGGGGGGTAGAGACAGAAGGAGAGGGGGGAGACTGTACAGATGGCGGTGTGGTGACAGTAGTGTTATTGGAGGTTGTAGGCCTTCCTGAATAGCTGAGTCTTCAGCGCCTTCTTGAAGCCTGTGATTGTGGGGTCAGTCTTATGTGTCGTGGTAAGGAGTTCCAGAGTATGGGGGATGCACGGGAGAAATCTTGGAGACAGTTGTGTGAGGAGCGGATGAGATATCTCTGCAGTCCACCTGCAGATTTCAGTTTTGGCTTTGTAAGGCTCAAACCCCCCCCCAAAAAAAAAAAAAAAAAAAAACACAGCAAATCTGCAACGTGGAGCCTTAGCCTATTACCACAATACAAGTCACTTTGCACTGCCTGTTGCTTATGCAGTGTGCAGATGAGATTTCTTGAATTCACGTCCAGTATGCTGCCACTGTCGGTGAATTCAGGATGTCTGTCCTGTGCAGTGTTGTTTAGGCTGAGGCCTCACATTGTGGAAACGCTTTTTTTTTTTTTTTGTTGTTGCAGATTTTGTAGAAGTTTTTTGAGACAAAGCCAATGACTACAAAAGGAATGAGGAATATAGGAAGATCTTAGGGCATGTTCACACAGAGATAAAGGTCCCGGAAACCTTTTCCGTGGTGTGAACATTCCGCGCCGCTTGCCACGACAGAATACCGATGCAGCATCCTGCTCCAGTGTAGGCCTGAATGAATGGGCATACACTGGAGCTTGTCTCAAGCCGCGGACTCTGCAGCTGATTCAGCTGCGGAATCCACGGAAAGATAGGGCATGTCGCTTCTTTTTTCCGCTACTAGCTAACGAAAATAAGAAGCAAGTGGCTACCATTAAAGTCAATGGGAGCCGCTTTTGGCAACAGATTTTGAGGCGGATTCCGCGTCAAAATCCACTGCCAAAAATCTCATTGTGAACATACCCTTATACTTCTCCCTTCTGCTGAATCCAGTCCTGGCTTTGGCTCAAAAAACCTCAGCAAAATCTGCAACAAAAGAAGCTGCTTTTTTGCAATGTGGGGCTTTAAGGGTCCATTCACACGGAGGAAACGCGCGCTCAGGGCTCGTGCACATAGAGTTAACGCAAGCGTATTTTAGCATAATACATGTGTAAAAATAAGACTCCCATTGACTTCAATTATATCTTTAACACGTGTAAAAAAACGCACCAAAAACCGCGTAGTGTTTTTTGGCACATTTTTTTAACACATGTAAAAGTTTTTATTGAAGTCAATGGGAGTGTTATTTTTACACATGTATTATGCTAAAATACGCTTGCGTTAAGTCCATGTGCACGTGCCCTCATTTTTGGCAAAATACATGTGTAAAGAATACACGTGTAAAAATAAGACTCCCATCGACTTCAATGACATTTTACACGTGTATTTTGACGTGTTTTTTGACACGTGTAAAAAAAAAAAAAAAATGTAATTGAAGTCAATCGGAGTCTTATTTTTACACGTGTATTTTGCCAAAATGAGGGTGCGTTTACTCCGTGTGAATGGACCCTAAGGCTTCATTCTTACGAAGTAATGCACCGCTCATTTAGACACATATACATGGGTCAGAGCGCGGCGCTTCAAAACAGCTCCCATTTATTTCAATGGGTGCTGGCTTACGCGTGTAACACATTAAAATCAATGGGTTACAAAGCCTCCCATTGATTTCAATGTGTTACGCGCGTAAGCCGGCACCCATTGAAAGAAATTGGAGCTGTTTTGAAGCGCCGCGCTCTAACACATGTATACGTGTCTAAATGAGTGGCGCGTTACTCTGTGAGAACGGAGCCTTAGGGTTGGTTCACACTAGCACTTGTATTCCGTCTGCATGGAGACCCCCCCCCCCCCCCCCCCGCCCAATTCATTCGTGTGGGCAGTGCATGGCCAGCACACGGAGCCCATTATAGTCTATGGGCTCCATGTGCTTTGCAAGCACATTGCTTGCAATTGCGATTGCATTCTGTCTGGGGGGGGGGGGGGGGTCTCCATGCGGACGGAATACGAGCGCTAGTGTGAACCAACCCTAAGACTTATTGTATCTCTGACCTCAAGAAGGAAACACCTTGGCGATTAGGTTTATTCATCTGACTAATCAGTGGCGGGGGTGCACCGCTAGGGGTCCACTCACACACAGTTTTTTTGAATCCACGTGGAAAAAAAGCCTCCAATTGACTTCAATAGGTTCCTTTTTCTGCTAGCTGATGGCAAAAATGGCTTGTTTTGGCAGAAAGCACATAGATGTCTGTACAATGCTGTATGTGACGGTATAACTGGTGTCTGGTGCTCTCTACATTTTATAATACAAGAAAAATATATAAGAATATCTAAAATAAGAACATGAGGAATATGTAGTCTCTGTCGTAAATAGTTAATATCGCGCCCCGTGTTTGGCATTGGCGACATATTCCCCATGCACAGCCGTAGACATCATGGTTCTGAAGGGACGGCTTCATTCCCTGCTCCTTGTTTTGCGCTCCCAGGGCGGATCAGCCTCCATGTCCTCTGACAGTTCTCTTTCAGTCTCTGCAGAATAAGAAAACAACAGGATGCCATTTATGATACCATCTCGCTCTGGTCTAAATAAACCATTTTTTCTTGTTTGTGTTAGGGAAACCACGGTCTGAAGAAAACAGGAACTTGTGGAGGAGTCGCTGTCTGTGATTCAAAGCAAGATTGATTCTTCTAGATGTAGAAAATACTTGCATGTTCTGCAGAATCTGCTGAGTCCTTGAATGGCGAGGCTAAGCAGCTACAGAAGGATAATGCACGATATATATATATATATATATATATATATATATATATATATATTTACATATATACACACACATCACAGCAAATGTCCTGGCACTGGGGCAAGTCTCTGCATCTGGTTATAATCAGAGGTGTAGGAAGGGGGGATGCAGGGGTAGCTGTCCGTACTGGGTCTGGACACTAAGTGGGCCCCAAATATCCCTCTCAGAGGTGTAACTGGAAGATCTTGGTCCCCAGTGCAAAATCTGTAATTGAGCGCCTGCCCTCTTTGTACTATTTAGAATTGTGCTATATTTTATGTGGCAGAGGTAACAAGGCGTAGCTATAGGGGAGTAGGGGTAGCAGTTGCTACTAGGCCCTAGAGCCTGAGGGGGCCCCAAGGGTCCGTCTGCCATGTAAAATATACTGCTATTCTAAATGGTGCAAGGTACGTAGAGACCTCATTACAGATTTTGCATTGAGGCCCAGGTTAGGCCTCTAGGTAGGGGGGTTATGTAAGTAGCACAGAACAGCAGCATTCAGTCGCCTCCACAACTCCCATAGAGGTACGTAGGAATTACAGACACCTCATAGCTCTATAACATACTCTTGTTTCCATAACTCCTGGCCTAGTGGTCGGGATAAGATGTCCCATATTCCCATCATGACCAAGATGAATACCCCTTTAAGAGCTCATTCACAATTGCATATCATGGATCCATATTGTTATGTTGTTAAATCAAATCTAATATCCTAAATCCTAGAATCTTATCTTTAGGTCAGTGACAATGTTCAGACATGACTATTTCAAGAGATTATTATATTCTTCATTCAATCATTTGGGATCTGCATGTTTTTGTGCAACTATGTGTTGTGCTGTTCCTCTGCCATTCTTCCTGGAATTTTCAAATAAATTGACAAGTGGGTGTAACTAATTGGAGGTGTGTCCCACACTATTCAATCACTGCAGACAGTGTGCGGCTGTGTAAGCACAAACCTCATTCATGAGTCGAATAGTAACACCCAGTTGTCATTTAGGTAAACCTTTCCAGGAAGAGTAACTGAGGAAGCGTGAAGTGCAGTGTGAATGGTTTCAAAATGATTCATTAGGAAATGGAAATATTTACTGATAAGTCGATACATTTGTTGTACAAGTAACAGAGAGAGTGTTTGCTGTGAGGTTTTATTCATGTGTGTGCTGCCATCTAGTGGTCAGATTGGAGAATGATTCAGTGCTCTGTTTGAAATAATTCTGTAAAATTGCTGAAAATTTTATTTATTTATTTTTACTTCTATTCTTTCTTTCTGAGTATTTTCACTGTGGCCAGGGCCTAGTCCCAACATCTTGGTGTAATTTCAGTGTCTTATAAAAGTGATCAAGTGATTGCAAGTTCAAGTCTTCTAGAAAAAAAATAGCCCGGACGCATGCGCAGTAGCCGTAGTAGAAACCGCGTGCTACTGCGCATGCGCCCGGGCTATTTTTTTTTATCAGTGTCCGCGAGCAAGCGCCGGAGGAGGACGGGACCCGAAGACGTCAGAGGAAGAAGAGGCGGGGAAGAAGATGAAGACACACCCTGAATGCCCGCCCAGGGTGCACGTTCCGTAAGTGGAGAACATTCTTTTTTAAGTTATTATTTTTAAAACAGGGGGGTAGTTTAATTTAACATTTACGGTGCCTGAATAGCCTTTTTAAAGTCTATTCACGCATATGTGGGGCTCTATCTGCAGGATCTTGCTGATAGAGCCCCTTTAAAGAACTAAGCACAGATCTTCTGAGGATATACGCTTGCCCCAATCTTTTTGTCTCTTCGTGTAATCCCAGACAGACTGGCTGATGTTGAGATCAGGACTCTTTTGGGGGTTATATCATCACTTCCAGGACCGGTCCTCCAAAGGGCAAAGGTCGCACCAAATATTGATGGGATTTACATTTCTTTTTTGCTCATTCACTTTATTTAAAAAATAAACTATTAACTCTTCTATTTCTGAAACCATTCTTACTTTCCCCCCCCCCATGCAGCTTACAGTATTTTGTTGCATTTTTTACAGCCAAAGCCAAGAATGGCTACCAAATGAGTGGGAAATATATAAGAAGTTCTTAAACTTCTACCTTGTGCTCAGTCCATTGCTGGCTTTGACTCAAAAAACCGCAACAAAATCTGCAACAAAAAAAAAAAAAAAAGCTGTGTTTCCGCAACATGGGGCTTCAGCGTTAAAGAGTCTACTTTGCAGATGGTAACCAAGCCTAGCTTGAGTAGAAAAAATATGAACAAATCCAGTGCCCAGGCATCCGATATGGTTTAAAAATAAAACGTAGCTTTTATTGCATGGGAGACATGTTCCAAGTAAAAATAAGCAGTAAATCCAGAGTGCAGGATGGTACTATCGCATTGCCTACGCGTTTCGGAGCGTAAAAAGCCTCTTAGTCATGGCATAAGAACGGAACATACCGTACATATCATGCTCATATATAAAAACAAGTTGAACAGAAAAAGACCCCTCCCATATGCACTTTGGATGGAAGTCCTGCCTAATTGCAAATTATGCACCACCTGTGTAGGAACTTTCACATGCACTATGTATGTCAAAGGATTCTTTCATTTGAGAGAACGAATATATATATGCACATGCAAAAAAAGAGAAAAGTGATACATTGTAACTAAATATGATAAAGCATGTGTCAAGACTCTTTTATATTGAAACACCATTATCTGTATGATCCGGGCAGAAAAAGAACCTTGTAATGAAAACAGTCGGATCTATACGAGTCATGATTATATTTGTGAGGTTGTACCGATGAATGAGACAACATAATTAAAAAGGTAAATTAAGGAAACCCTGTGGTGCTGCCCTTATGAAATATAATATATATATGTATATACAGGGGTGAACCTACCCCTTTCGCCGCCTGAGGCGAATGGCAAAAAGGCCCCCCCCCTCCCCGGGAGGAGGGGGCGGATTGGAGAGAAGGGGGCGGGACAAAGCAAAGGGGGCGGGGCTATGCTGCGTTCGCAGGCAGAGAGCAGGCAGGGAGAGGACCTGCTCTCTCTGCCTGAGCGTGAGGGGAGGCTGCTGGAGCAGCGCTGCTTCAGTGGCCTCCCCAATCCACCGCTCGGTGCTAAGCCAGTCCAGGACAGCTTGTCCTGGACTGGCTTAGGTAAGCAAAAATTACGCCCTCCCTGGGGTCCTGACATAGCGCCGCCTGAAGCAGTCGCTTCAGGTCGCCTCATGGAAGGTGTGGCGCTGTGTATATATATATATATATATATATATATCGATCTGGTCTATTACGTGCTGCTGCTACAGCTCAGAAACCATATTCAGTGTGACCAAGGCTTTGGGGGTGTAGCTTTTGCCTAAAACGCTGTCACTTGGTCAACAAGGGTTACAACTGTTGTATGATATGCGGGGGCATCTCATCTGCAGCATGCATCTTAACCAAATTGCATCTTAACCGAAGTGCAGATTAACCAAAGTGCACTTATACATGGCATGATTATGACCTTCATTCTTCCTCTCTTCATACAGGTATATAATCTGCTATTGAACCCACCTCTGCTTGCTGTCTGAATTCTCCCTTCGATCATCTGCTGTAATATTCAATGGTATATAATCTGCTATTGAACCCACCTCTGCTTGCTGTCTGAATTCTCCCTTCGATCATCTGCTGTAATATTCAATGGTATATAATCCTGTATTTCACCTCTGTATTTCACCTCTGCCTGATTACTGAACTATATCCTAGCATTTCATCCAGGCTGTATATTTTTTGCACTTCCATGTCTTCTTATCTGCACTAGTGTCAGTCTTTTGATCTTCACTGATTTTATTGGTGTTTCTGGCCAAGTGTTTACTTGGATCCACACTGCCAGTCTCCTCATGTGTCACAGTTTGTAGATTAATTAGTTAACGACTTAAATTAGTGCTAGTCTGAAGCTGTGCTTTCCTATATAAGTAGATATAGCTTATGGGGTGCATCTCATATGAAGGGGCATCTCATCTGTAGCATGCATCTTAACCAAAGTGCATCTTAACCGAAGTGCAGATTAACCAAAGTGCACTTATACATGGCACAAGTGCAGATTAACCAAAGTGCACTTATACATGGCACTTAAACAGGGCACGAAACAGGCTAACCATGGCAGAACACCAGGTAAATTTCAACCTAAAACAACAAGTTTTACCTCATGGTATCCTGTAGCTGCACTGTCTCTTACTATCTTAGCCATTGTCTTCCTGCAGATCTCTCCTCCATCTCTACCACCAGTACACACCATCCATATCAGTCCCTCTTTTCTTCCTTCTCCCATGTACAGCTCTCACACACTTTTCACACTCTGTAATCATCCCTTTATTTCTTTTAGCAGTGACACCAAACAGAAGCACCCACATAAATCCCTGAACCACCTTCTGTCTCTGTCCATGTTACTCCTCCTATCTGTTGGGGACATCTCTCCTAACCCCGGCCCTCCTTCCTTCACTAACTCTTCTCCCTGCACACATAGAAGGCCTACAAACCTCATCAATATTTACTGTGTTCCTTCCCCTCATCTCTCCCCTGTCTCTTTTAACTGCTCTCTCTGGAACGCCCGCTCAGTATGTAACAAACTAGAATACATTAATGACTTATTCCTTAGTAAATCCCTCGGCCTGCTCGCCTTTACTGAAACTTGGATACAGCAGGCAGACACGGCCTCCCCTGCTGCTCTGTGTCATGGTGGCCTACAATTCGCACACACCTCTAGGCCTGATAATAGGCAGGGTGGTGGGGTAGGATTACTGCTGTCACCGCAGTGCATTTTTCAGTCCATTCCCCCGGTCCCCTCACTCACGTTCTCCTCATTTGAAGTCCATGCTATCAGACTTTTCCGGCCACTCTCCTTACGTGTAGCTGTGATCTAACGTCCACCTGGCTCACCCTACCAATTTTTGGACCACTTTGCTTCTTGGCTTCCCCACTTTTTATCCAGTGACATTCCTACCCTCATCATGGGTGACTTTAACATCCCTATTGCCCCCCCTCACTCCCCGGCTGCCTCACAGTTTCTCTCATTAACCACTTCTCTTGGTCTCTCACAATGTTCTTCTTCCGCCACACATATAGACGGTAACACGATTGATCTAGTCTTCCATCGACTCCTCACAGTCTCTAAATTTTCTAACTCTTCTCTGCCGCTTTCTGACCACAATCTTCTATCTCTCACCATCAGTGCTCTCTCCCCTTCACAAGACACCCCTACCCATCACACATATAGGAACTTGCGTGCTATTGACACCCAGCACCTCTCAGATACTCTACAGTCCTCCCTGTCCCCCATCTCTTCAATCTCCTGTCCCAATCTGGCCACCAGTCACTATAATGAAACCCTCAAAAATGCATTGGATGAGGTTGCTCCCCCCTCCACTCGTAAAGTCCCACATAGGAGGCAGCAGCCCTGGCACACGCCACAGACACGATTTCTTCAGCGCTGCTCTAGGTGTGCCGAATGTCTCTGGAGAAAATCACGCTCACCTGCAGATTTCCTCCACTTCAAGTTTCTGCTTAAAACATATAGCTCTGCCCTTTACCTCGCCAAACAAGACTATTTCACCGCCCTCATCTCTTCTCTCTCCAGCAACCCTAAAAGGCTTTTTGAAACCTTTCACTCCTTACTCACACCCAAGGTGCAGACGCCATTCACAGACCTTAGTGCTGATGACCTGGCCATGTATTTCCATGATAAAATTGATAAGATCCATCAGGAAATTACTGCCCAAGCCCCAGGTGGTATTGACTCCCACACCTACGATAGTACTGATCCCCTCACCAGCCGCACTTCAGACTGTCCATTCTCATCTTTTGAACCTGTCACAGAAGAGGAAGTCTCCCAGCTACTTTCTTCATCTCGCCCCACAACCTGCAGTAGTGACCCCTTCCCCTCACACCTTCTCCAATCTCTGTCCCCTGCTGTCACTACTTACCTTACTAAAATATTTAACCTCTCTCTCTCTTCTGGAATCTTCCCATCCTCCTTCAAGCATGCTGTTATAATCCCACTACTGAAAAAACCCTCCCTGGACCCATCCTGTGCTGCTAACTATCGACCCGTCTCTAACCTCCCCTTCATCTCTAAACTTTTGGAACGCCTGGTTTATTCTCGGTTAATCCGTTATCTCTCTGCTAACTCTCTGCTTGACCCCTTACAATCTGGTTTCCGCGCTCTGCACTCTACTGAAACAGCTCTCACAAAAGTCTCTAATGATCTACTAAAGGCTAAATCCAATGGTGACTTCTCTCTTCTTATTCTTCTGGACCTCTCTGCAGCTTTTGACACTGTTGACCATCAACTTCTCCTCACTATGCTCCGCTCAGTCGGCCTCAATGACACTGCGCTCTCCTGGTTCTCCTCTTATCTCTCAGACCGCACTTTCAGTGTATCATTTGCGGGCTCTGTTTCCTCCCCTCTTTCCCTTGCTGTTGGGGTTCCTCAGGGCTCGGTCCTCGGCCCCCTGCTCTTTTCTCTCTACACAGCCCCCATTGGACAAACCATCGCCAGATTTGGCTTCAGGTACCATCTTTATGCTGATGACACCCAATTATACACATCTTCCCGTGACATCACCCCTGCACTCATACAGAACACCAGTGACTGTCTCTCTGCTGTCTCTAATATCATGTCCTCGCTCTATCTGAAACTAAATCTCTCTAAGACTGAACTACTACTGTTTCCACCATCTAACAGATCTGTCCCTGATATATCCATTGCAGTCTCAGGCCTTACTATAACTCCTAGGCAGCATGCCCGCTGCCTTGGGGTCAATATTTGACGCAGACCTTTCCTTCACCCCTCATATTGAATCACTCGCATGTTCATGTCACCTCCACCTCAAAAACATCTCCAGAATACGCCCTTTCCTTACCAGAGATACACTAAAGACACTTATTGTCTCTCTGATTCATTCTCGCCTTGACTACTGTAACTCCTTACTAATCGGTCTTCCCCTCACTAAACTCCTCTACAATCTATTCTGAATGCAGCGGCCAGGCTCATCTACCAGGCTAGACGCTACAGCGATGCCTCTGGTCTGTGCCAGTCACTACATTGGCTGCCTATTCATTATAGAATAAAATATAAAGTTATTACTCTCATCCACAAGGCTCTCAATAATGCCGCACCTCCCTACATTTCCTCCCTCATCTCTGTCTACCGCCCAACCCGTGCTCTCCGCTCACTCAATGACCTAACACTTACATCCTCTATTATCAGAACCTCCCATGCTCGTATACAAGACTTCTCCCGAGCTGCACCACTTCTCTGGAATGCTCTACCCTGGACAATAAGATTAACTCCCAACTTCTACAGTTTCAAACGCAAACTAAAGACGCATCTTTTCAGACAAGCCTATCACAATTCCTAATGCACAAAATTGTCTGAACACTGTATAAGCAATGCCGCCCCTGCTACCTCTTGTGTCACCCCCTCTACCTCATAGATTGTAAGCTCTTTTGAGCAGGGCCCTCAGTCCCATTGTGTGAAATGACGTTCTTTGTTATGTATGTCTGTATCTGAACCCTATAAATTGTACAGCGCTGCGGAATATGTTGGCGCTATATAAATAAAATGTATTATTATTATTATGATAGCAAAACTTTTCCATTGACTTTTGTGGATATCAATAGCAGGGGGATATTATGGTCTTAAGCAGTTTGCGTTCTTATCCATATAGAGAATCTATGGCTTGTCCAGTGATAACCAGCACACGGCAATGAACCTTCCATCTGATGACATAGGACTACATCAGCCCTAGCATTGCCATAGTGTTTTCTTGCAATAAAATCACATTTAATTGAACACATTAAGACCAGATGTATGTCATTTTCTTTTTTTATTGTTTATGCCACATTTTTAAAAGAACATAAAGTCAAGTATTCCGCCAAGAAAACATGATTACAAATAAGCAGCAATAATTGGAGGCAGAAACATGAGAAACCACAAGGAGCTGGAACTTTGTTTCCAATAACTACTTTCTCCAATAGATGGCGCTGCTTGATAATGCAGAAGTGAGATCGGACCGCGCGCAGCGCAACGTCTATCAATAACCAGGGCAAACAATAAGGCTGCAGATTTTATTTGGCTATGTTACTAGCATAGTTTGCTTTCTTGTGAATCAGCGCTGTGGTTACAACATGAGCGGTTACATTATGCAGGAATCCTTTAACAAGTCAAAATCAGTCTGTTTTACCTGTGAGCGATCAAAACATTCCAGCAAAATGCTGCTCTCAGCAGATCCAGATTGCAAAAAAAAAAGAAGTTGGACACGCCAGGTTTTGCAGCTGTTGTATATCTAAATGAAAAGCATGTTTTCTCCATTTAACAATGTGCTAGTAAGTTGTACGAAGGTAACAACATGTCAGCAGCTCGGAGATCTGATCCAGGTCCAGACGGCACGGAAGGTTTTTATGTTTTACTGGCAGAACAGTCTCCTAATGAAAAAGCGTAAAAATTTTAAAGAAGAAAAATTTTAAGATGTGAGAAATATCGCCCTTCATGGGTAAGGCCCCACGTAGTAAGCCGGGGGGGAGCGCTGCGGGAAAAACCGCCATGGTAGCAGTGCTCCTCAAAGAAAGTCCGCACGGCTTTCCTCTTCTGTTTCTATTATACCTATAGGCAAACCGCTGGCATTTCCGTAGGTATAATAGTCATGCTGTGATTTCCAAGACCGTAACGGTTTTGGGAATCGCGGCATATCTGCTGCATGTATTTTTCTTCAATGTGCGGATGGGATTCGCTAGACAGCGGCCTAAAAGAAATTTTTGTTTGCTTGCATATGGTTAAAGAGGACCTTTCACCATATCTGGGCACAGGCAGTGTTATATACTGCCAGAAAGCTGACAGTGCGCTGAATTCAGCGCACTGTCGGCTTTCCCGATCCGTGCCCGGTGTAAAGCGCTATCGGTCCCGGTACCGTAGCGCTTTACAGTCAGAAGGGCGTTTCTGACCATTAGCCAGAGACGTCCTTCTGCCTCGCGGCGCCAATCGCGCTGTGCTGTGGAGCGGGGAGGAACGCCCCCTCCTTCTCCTGATAATGCTAGTCTACGGATGAGCTGTGTGAGCAGAGGGAGGGGGCGTTCCTCCCCGCTCCACAGCACAGCGCGATTGGCGCCGCGAGGCAGAAGGACGTCTCTGGCTAATGGTCAGAAACGCCCTTCTGACCATAGAAGAGCTACGGTACCGGGCCGTAAGCTCTTCACACCGGGCACAGATCGGGAAAGCCGACAGTGCGCTGAAATCAGCGCACTGTCAGCTTTCTGGCAGTATATAACACTGCATGTTCCCGGATATGGTGAAAGGTCCTCTTTAAGACGGAACTGCTGATGGTATTTACTGTAACTTCTATGACACCAACATATTCCACAGCACTGTACAGAGATTGTCTCTCTTCGCATCAATCCCTGTATATACAGACCCCACGGGACAAGCAAGGGCCAAGGCTGCTGGGATAGTAGTGGCAATATGGCCAGAGGTATAACTTTAATCTCCTGGCCCCCAATACAAAATCTATACTGTGCTGTCTATAACACTGGTGTCCTTTTATGTTGTAGAGAGTCCTTTGGACTCCCTCAGACCCCAGTAATGACTGTCTCCTCTGTAGCTACACCCCTGAATATTCAGCTCCACCATACTTGATACCACTCTCCACTGCAGCCAGTGTAACACTAGGTCTTGTTCCGAGTTGCCACCCAGACAGTGACGTCACCCTACAGCATTAAGGGATATACAAGAACAGTATGTTCTCCATCGAAGTATACTGTGATGAGGTAGATGGGTCTCGAAAAAGATGTCAAACTTCAGTGGCATGCAAGTAATAGATCACAAGTGTTGAACTTAAGTCCAGTTTGTAAGATCTCAGGCCACCAGTGATGAACATTAAACTTCTACCGTCGCAGAGACTTGCCATCCGAGAACCTGTCCTCTTAATCTCTGTTCTTCTCTGGTGTGCTCAATTCTCAGAACCAAGATGGCGTCTTCAGGTAAGAGGAAGGTACCCTTCTCAAGCTGTCCAAGCTAGTGAAGGTCTAAGCCGTCCCCTACTCCTACAAGCAGTCATCCATACGAGCTGTTCTTAAAGCTGGCCCATTCCATCCAAGTAAAGGAACTTAAAGGAGTTGTCCAGGAGCTGGACAAACTATGGAGGGGCGTGAGGTGTAACATAAAATTAAAAAAAATATACTCACCTGTTCCCAGCTCTCCATTGTCTGCTGCTGCAGTCCATTTGGTCGCACGCGGTACCTCAGTCCACAAACAACCTGTGTCCCAAGCGACCACTGAGGCCATTAGACTGCATTAGAGGGCCTGTAATGTCACTTACACTGATCACCGATCCCTCTCCAGTGAAGGCCGAGGCTGTCGTTTGTCCTCAGTAGTCATGTGGTTCTTAGACCGTCCCATGACTGAGGCATGGTTCGCAATCAAACGGACTGCGGGGGTGACACTGGAGCGCCAGAGAGCAAACAAACAACTTCCACCATGGTGCAACTCTTAAACGTGACTTTGTTCTGCCTCACTGGCACTGACCAAGCAATGTCCTTCACCACTTAAAAGGGACATGAGCATATGACACAGTATACTACACAATGCAAGTACATCATAACATACAATACAGCGGAAGTCATTCGCAACACGTGAACAGTAAACCTTTTGTGCGCCTTTTGCAGGGCTCCCACCATAGCTGCATGTGCAAATGTGAATGGGGTTTTAGCCTGTAATAAGTCAAAAGTTTAAGGTGTCTGTCTGCACCACCTTAGACCTGTCCCCAATGAGCTCTCAATTGAATATCCCAAAGGAAACCAATGAACATATCAGTATATATTAGGAGTCTGGGAGGAAAGACAACCTCTATGCAGCTTCAAACCCAAGACCTCAGTTCTGCAAGGTAGCAGTGCCAACCACTGAGGCGCTCCGGTGCCCGGTACGTGCACATATTAATTATGCTCAATCTCTTTAGGGCAAGGAGTTGCCAGCCTTGGAGAGAGCAGCGTGCTCAGTATACATTGCATAATGTGCGCAAAGCTAATAAAATATTGTAATGGCTTTATATGAGGTTTGATTGAAAAACATGGCTGCCTTAATCCGATGGCGAAGTTTTCATGCAGAATTTGCTTCAAATCCGCACTTTACTCTATTCTATTACAGTCTGTGATGACATTCATGCGGCCACAGATTTTTCTGTGTGTCACCAGTACCCAGTGCAGCAGCCCAGCACACAGATAGATAGGTTAGGGTCACCTGAATCAAACAGTGGTTTCCCCTTGTGAATCGCGGCCTTGGTTGCTGACATATTGCTCTTTTTGTCAATATGATAATGAGCAATTTGGAGCACCAAGAGCGTTGCTGTTGCTCCAAAGAAGTATTTGGATATTGACAAAAATGGCAATATGTTTGCACCGATTCACAAGGGAAAAACAACATTTGTTTCAGGTGACCCTAACCTATTTGTTTTGGAGTTGGGTTCATATGCTGAATTCTAGTGACAGACACCCTTAAGGATAGGGCCATATGGCGACTTTAGCTGTGTCTCCAGTCACGCGACCAAAGATCACCATGTTGCTATTTGACTCTATGTTGCCATGTGATTTTTCTCTCTGCTGAATAAGGGATGGAAAATGGTCCCCGAATGCTAGCGTGGCTGCAGCTTAAGTCCCTGTTCACATCTGCATTCAGGTTTCCGTTCAGGGAGTCTGCTTGGGGACTCCCTGAATGAAAGCCTATATGCATTAAAAAGCGGTTTTCTATCCGCAGGTTTCATGCGGAAACCACACAGACCCCATTATGGGCTATGAGGTCTGTGGGTTTCCCAGGTAACCGCTTTCTAATACGTACAGGTTTCCATTCGGGGGGTCCCCAAGAAGACTGCCCGAACGGAAACCCGAAAGCGGATGTGAAAAGTTAAAAATGGAATGCCAAATGCAGATATGAACAAAGGCTGACACAATGAAATAATTGTTAAAATTCATTCCCTGAGTGTGCTATATACTGTGCTGTCAGTATGGACATACATGTGGCGTCCTGTCAATATCTAGATCAGCTGTTTGAGGCGATGGCGGTGCTCCAGACAGCTTTGCTTCCACATCACACACCATGTCATGTCATCTTCATTGGTCACATGTCCTGCTTGTCTGTTTTGCAACTGAATGGGGATAAAATTGTGTCACAAAATCTATAGTATGGTAAGTATGACACCTTTATTGACTAACCAGAAAATTACATTTGCAAGCTTTCAGGCTCCTTCTTCAGGTATTTACAAATGCATTCATCATACCTACAATACTTCTGAAACAAAAGTATCAGACATTGCGCTACGTTTGTGTAAAGCGTTACGTCACCATTGTTTCGGTGTCTCCTTTGGGTTATCAATCTACTGCTAGACTATGGAGGGAGTGCTGATAGTAGACAATAAAAGCTTCCTAGAAAGTTGTATGTAAAGGGCAGCAGAACAAGGGGTGGGGGCTACAGGTGATAGGAGCTACACGTGGGTGGAGGGTGCGGGCTGTGCCACATAACCGGTGTCGTAAGAGCTGATGAGTAACAAGTCATGATTCACTGTGATAGTAGGTAACCTCAACCTACAAGGACTGCTCCCGTCTTCTGTATCTTTCATATGGTTATCTGCAGTCTTTAAGGAAACCTCATTTTTTCTATGAGTCACATCATCGCCTTTGCACATGTTGTTATATTAAAGTGTAACTAAACGTTTGATTTTCTGGCAATATTTGTGTCCGAGATATAACCCCAACCTAATTTTCTCTCCATATTACACAGCTCCATCCTCCATACACAGTAACATTCAGTGACAGGCAGGAACAGCTCTCAATACAGAAACAAGGAGAAGAGTGAAAAATGCAGGATTTCACAGAAAGGAGACAAAATCTGTTAATAAAGTGTATTACAAAATGTATTAATGACAGAAATACCGCCAGAAAATCAAAAGTTGCTTGAAAGTTTAGTTACAGGTTAACCAGTCTGGCTTACAGTACTATGTAGTTTGGTTTTCTATCATATTTCTGTAATACGGACTATTCAGCACGGCCAGTGTCTATTAACCTAGCTGGTCATGCCAGCATTATTTTATCATTCCCCTTTGCTAATAGTGTGCCCGACACAGTACCCCAACACTGTTACAACAGATTAGGTAGCAGCAAACTGTGTAAATCCACATTCTACTGACCAGCAAAATAGTCAGTGGCGTAACTACCGCCATAGCAGCAGAGGCAGCTGCCACAGGGCCCAGGACATTAGGGGCCCGGTGACAGCCGCTACTGCTGCTATCATTATACTCGGGGGTCTTTTCGGACCCCCGAGTATAATGATTGGCGGACCGGGAGAGGTAAGAAACATAAAAAACACTGTTACTTACCTCTCCATGATCCTGCCAGGCCTCCTTCCTGTCGTCCTTTCTGATGTCTCTGACGTCACATGAACCCAGCCTGCATCCCGGGTCATGTGACATCCGACGTCATAGCAGAAGGACGGCAGCAGAGAAGACAGCGTAGGAGTCGGGGGACAGGTAAGTAACAGTGTTTTTTATGTTTTTATTCCCCCGGGTCTCCGATTATTATACTCTGGGGTCTGAAAAGACCCCATAATATAATAATTGTTTACGGGTGTCCACAGTGGAACATAATACTGTGTTCAGGGGCCACTATGGGGGATAATACTGTGTGCAGGGGCCACTATTGAGGATAATACTGTGTGCAGGGACCACTATTGGGGTTAATACTGTGTGCAGGGGGCCACTATTGGGGCATAATACTGTGCAGGGGCCACTATTGGGGCATAATACTGTGCAGGGGCCACTATGGGGGATAATACTGTGTGCAGGGGCCACTATGGAACATAATACTGTGTGCAGGGGCCACTATGAGGGATAATAGAACGGGCAGGAATGCGTAGGAGGGGGTTGGTCGAGGTCTTCGGTGTTGGTCGGGGGGGGGGGGCCCATGTCAAAAGTTCGCCACGGGGCCCCGCCGTTCCTAGTTACGCCACTGAAAATAGTATATCCCTATAGTCAATTTATTCATCCACTTCCAGGAGGATTAACAGAGGAACTGCACAATGCAGATTTAAAGAAAATAAAAGGTGCAACAGAGTTGTTATTTCAAAATTTAATAAAATAGGCAACAGAGACCGAATGAGAGGATCTCTTTAAGTGCCGTGTATTCATACTTGGCCATACTGTATCATCATGGGAAAGGAAAGCTCTCAGTTTCTATGGAAGAATATTGCATTATGTTACAGATGTTAATGTCATCTGAGGCCTCGTGTTAAGTGGAACTACAGCCTTTTTTTTTTTTAATCAATTGTAATGTATTGTTTATAGTTCTGGCCTCACTATAATGGGAAGAGACACTCCTGGACCCCCTAACGCTCCTTGGCCTGAATACATCCATACCCTTTGCACTCCTTCAAGTTACACCCATGGCTATCGATGAGGCTCATACTGAAGCAGAATATATGTATACAAATGAGATACCTCCAAAAGGTGGCACTAGAGCAAGTGTTACATTTCCTTTAAGGAGAACTTAGGCTACATTCACATGTACTCTGGAGCTTCCGTTGGAGACTCCCTCGCAGTGTCCACAGACTCTTTTCCTCTGCCGATTTCAGTTTTAGGCTAAGACCCCATGTAATGAAATGCATCTCCCCTTATTATACCTACAAGGAAAACCCCAGCATTTCCATAGGTATAACTGACATGCTGTGATTTTCCGCTGCAGATATTTTCCTGCAATGTGTAGGTAGGATTAGCCAGAATCCCATTCACTTTGCAGGCACAGTAAAACACAATGTGGGGCTTCAGCCTTAAAGTGACAGACAACAAACCTTATAGACAATGAGATTCGTTGGACCAAGTGCGTTACCGCTACTGTAGCAGTCTGCCTCTCCATTGTCTTGGTCTTCCAATGGACCAGAACAACGGAGAGGCCACACTAGTGTGAATCTAGCATAATTTGTATATTCTTTCCCCGCAATGCTTAGCAGAGCTTGTATGGCCTGTAATGCACCACACTGGAAGGTGCCCTACAAAGACAGACGTGCTACCCCTTCCGAGGTATCTGTGACGTGACATAGTAATCTAGGTCACATTGTTGTTGGTTTTCATTTTAGGTTTTAGAAATATTTTATCTTAATGGTGATTCAGTGTCTCATGAGCTTATGGTGAGTTTGTGCTGATACACGGCAACCAATCTGAACAGTCAGAGCCAAAAGTGTGACGGATGAATTAGCATTGTCTGAATTTATGGTAAACCAGGTGATGAGTTTCAGAAACATGGAATCACCTCTGGGACTTGCAACAATCACTAAAATATACCCCAAAAGCTTCCGTACCCGGCTCTTATAAGGCCACGATGGTCGTGATTACAAAAACAGTGTAGAACAGTGAGCTACATTGTCTCTATAACTCTCATTCACAGTTATGGGAGTTGTCGATACAGTGTAGCTCAGGGATTTCATCTTTTCTTTCCACCTTTTTGCAGGTGAAAACTCGGCAGAAACCTGCTTGATCCGATTATAGTCTATGGGGTCCAGGGGGTTCTGTGGGTAACGGCTTGTTAGCTAGATTGATTTTTGTTTTGAATGGAAACCTGAATACTAGTATAAGAGAAAATATCTTTGTACCGTGTTAGCCAGTGGATATGAAATCTAAAAAAAATTTTTGAGGAGTCTTCAGTAGTTGATCCCTTTTGGCTAACTAAAAATGATGACAGATTGCAAGCTTTCAGGACTATTAAAAAGGTCCCTTCATCAGGCTGGTGTCCCTTCATCAGACTAGTGTTATACCAGCCTGATGAAGGGACCTTTTTAGTAGCCCCGAAAGCTTGCAATATGTAATTATTTTTAGTTAGCCATTAAAAAAAGGTATCAACTACTGAATACTAGTGTGAACCTAGTGTCAATGAGGTCAGAATCAGGTAAGGGTCAGGGCATGGAGGTTAGTGGCATTCATAGCAGAGATACTCTGGGACACACACCTATGAGATATTATTGGATATGCCATAAATGTAATTTGTGGGAAATCAAGCTTAATGCAACAAATATATTTTGCAAGAAGACTTAAAGCAGGACCTTGAGCCTATTGAGATAACATACACAGTAACTGAGGCATCGCTATCATCAGATGCAGCATTTGTTATCTGTTACAGAACACGGAGCTGAGCTTTTGCAGGATGTGCTGTTTTCAATTTGCTTCTGTTTCCAGGAAAAAAAGCTCAGTCATCCAGAAAAATGCAGTTTTTCCTGCTCAGATGTGTAGTTATTATTAATGAGAGGTTCCAGAAGTTGTTGTATTACCGCCACCCCTATGCTAATTTTCCCCAGGGGACTCCCATTGTGTGGCAGACTTCACAAAGGGAGTAATTAAAGCTGAACCTAAGAATGAATAAGTAAATAGAAATAACCCACAGGAAACAGAAAAAGTGCACTTAATGGGACAAATACATGTTAAGTGCTATAATCTACTAGACCGACTTAAAGGGCTTGTCTGTAATGTTACTATTCATGACTTATCCTTAGAATAGGTCATCAATGTCATATTGAGGTGATTGTGACACTCAGAACCCCCACCAATCACCACCAATCACCTGTTCTCTGCACATTGTAGGGGGGCAGAAGCAGATGGCTCCTTATAGTGTGCACTGACCATACAACACACTCCAATTCCCCCAACTGCTACTCCAGGCTAGAATCACATCCCCCTACTCTGACCCACCCAAGGACAGGAAAGCTGGATCCCCACTTGAGTGTAATAGTGTTGAGGCCAAGAAATACTACTCATACAGGCACCTTGTCATTCAGAACTAGCATTGGCTGCTCAGCAGTAAGAAACAACCAGGATCAATGATGATGGCAGACATGTATAATGCACTTTTTTTGCACAAAGGGCTAAAAGTGGAAGGAATGTTGTGAAGTAGGGGAGATAATGGCTCATCCCCAACTCCCACAAGGGTCCACTGTTTTTATGGGAAGAATATACCTATTAGTTTAATTTGGCATGTGAGAAGAAACCCACACAAATACAAGGAGAACATACACACTCCATGCAGATGTTGCCCTTGGTTGGATTTGATCTCTGAACCCCAGTGCTGCAACGCAAAAGTCGTAACCACTGAGCTCAGTGGTTTGGTAGTCAACATTGGCAGTTCAACATAACAGGAACAGAATACTTCTCTCGGTGTAAGAATGACAGTCCCATGGCACACGCAACAATTGGCATTTTCTTGCAGGTGTTTTTGCTCAATACTCACAGTAATAGAGTCTTACGTATAAAATGGATTCACCACACAAGCTCTCAGAAAGAACAGGCTCAAGTCCAGAACGGTAATGCACAGACTCAACATTGGACTATTGGCAATGGCTGTCTGGATGGAAAACACACAGGAATGGGAAAAACCTCCATTTCATATGATGGTTTTCCTACATGCCATGGCTGTGAGACATCAGGCTGTAGCGCATGAAGATGAACATTGCGTGACGCCACTTGCTGCATTTATACAACCTGTGTTAGAGAGTGATTGTGCTAGTTTCACCTGTATTGGGGTGAGGGAGTAGTAGTAGTGACGTTCCATTACCGGAAAAGGGGAAACGGATCGAAACCAGCAAATGTCCCTGAGGAGGTCACGTGACTGCCCCAGGGATATGGATAAATATACATTTTTGATAAATTCTGTTATTTAGAAAGTAGGCGGGGGAGGGTGTTTAGATTAGCATAGTAATTGGCTTTTATGCCGGACAATTCCTTTAATGTAGGTCTTGAGCAGTACAAGAGGTCCTGGAAGAGAAGTGATCTAAGTAACGGTTTTCTATGAGCCATTATCTGTCCTATGTAACTCCTTATACCCGCTCTGGTGCTCTCCATTAGGAGAAACAATACTCCCCGAGACCTAGCATGCACCAGGTCCGTCTTGAAGGACTGCACTTTGAAGACTGAAGAAGTTTCTGCACATGTATATAAAGGCAGCATGCAGACAATGAGAGGGGTAATATAGTCTGCTGAAATGTGAGGAAGATGTAACTTCCCCTTAATAAGACATATTACAAAGTAACAAGTTATAATGATTTATCAGAATGTTCTTTTTCTAAAAGATGGTATATGGCGTGTCCCGGTAGGGAAGAGCTCCCAACAGAACATGGCACCTCCGAAAAAGTCGCTAAATCTTTATATACAGTGTAGTCTTGTCACACTGTAGTCAAAGAATTATATAGCACATTGTACAGTATTTTAGTAAGTTTTAGGCAGGTGTGGAAAAATGCTGCTAAGCAGGAAGGCTTCCACAAATAGACATATGGGAAGAATATGCAAATCTGACTTCCATGGTGTAATTAGGATGTCAGTGCCTCAAGTATGCACACCAATATTATGCACTAATATGCCATGAGCGCTCCACTGTGGAAAGGCTTAAAGGGGCTCTATCAGCAAAATCCTGCAGATAGAGCCCCACATATGCGTGCATAGCCTTTAAAAAGGCTATTCAGGCACTGTAAAAGTTAAATTAAACATTAAAATAATAACTTAAAAAAGAATGTTCTCTACTTACGGAACGTGCACCCGGGGCGGGCATTCAGGGTGCGCCGTCTTCTTCTTCCCCGCCTCTTCTTCCTCTGACGTCTACTGCGCATGCGCCCGGGCTATTTTTTTTTATCAGTGTCCGCGAGCAAGCGCCGGAGGAGAACGGGACCCGAAGACGTCAGAGGAAGAAGAGGCGGGGAAGAAGAAGACGGCGCGCCCTGAATGCCCGCCCAGGGTGCACGTTCCGTAAGTAGAGAACATTCTTTATTAAGTTATTATTTTAAAACGGGGGGTAGTTTAATATAACTTTACCGGTGCCTGAATAGCCTTTTTAAAGGCTATGCACGCATATGTGGGGCTCTATCAGCATGATTTTGCTGATAGAGCCCCTTTAATAAGACTCCACACACCTATATGGTGGTCTCTCCCTATGGAGTGACGATATCCCTTCAACCCTGTCTAAGCCTCTCACCTCTACCAGATCAGTCCTCTCTGCGCCAAGCTGATGAGATGCAAATACATTGAAAAGGCTGTCCTTGGCTGAGGGACTACCTGGTATAATCCCAACATCATTGCAAACAAAGGCCTTTGAGAAGGTCGGCATGATGTTAAAGGGAGCGCCCTCTATTGGTTTGCTTGACTGAGACTCTGTCTTCCTAATTACATCATAGAAGATAGACTTGCACATTCTCAGTCAGCGCCCTCTATTGGTGTGCATACTTGAGGCACTGACATCCTAATTACACCATGGAAGTCAGATTTGCATATTCTTCCCATGTTCCTTTGCACAGTGGAGCGCTCATGGCTTAATAAGACTCCATACACCTTAATGGTGGTTCTCTCCTTATGGAGTGACGATATCCCCACAAATAGACATATTAATAGTGAAGTGAATGAAAAAAGAGGAATGTACACTCACCGGCCACTTTATTAGGTACACCTGTCCAACTGCTTGTTAACACTTAATTTCTAATCAGCCAATCACATGGCGGCAACTCAGTGCATTTAGGCATGTAGACATGGTCAAGACAATCTCCTGCAGTTCAAACCGAGCATCAGTATGGGGAAGAAAGGTGATTTGAGTGCCTTTGAACGTGGCATGGTTGTTGGTGCCAGAAGGGCTGGTCTGAGTATTTCAGAAACTGCTGATCTACTGGGATTTTCACGCACAACCATCTCTAGGGTTTACAGAGAATGGTCCGAAAAAGAAAAAACATCCAGTGAGCGGCAGTTCTGTGGGCGGAAATGCGTTGTTGATGCCAGAGGTCAGAGGAGAATGGCCAGACTGGTTCGAGCTGATAGAAAGGCAACAGTGACTCAAATAGCCACCCGTTACAACCAATGTAGCCAGAAGAGCATCTCTGAACGCACAGTACGTCGAACTTTGAGGCAGATGGGCTACAGCAGCAGAAGACCACACCGGGTGCCACTCCTTTCAGCTAAGAACAGGAAACTGAGGCTACAATTTGCACAAGCTCATCGAAATTGGACAATTGAAGATTGGAAAAACGTTGCCTGGTCTGATGAGTCTCGATTTCTGCTGCGACATTCGGATGGTAGGGTCAGAATTTGGCGTCAACAACATGAAAGCATGGATCCATCCTGCCTTGTATCAACGGTTCAGGCTGGTGGTGGTGGTGTCATGGTGTGGGGAATATTTTCTTGGCACTCTTTGGGCCCCTTGGTACCAATTGAGCATCGTTGCAACGCCAAAGCCTACCTGAGTATTGTTGCTGACCATGTCCATCCCTTTATGACCACAATGTACCCAACATCTGATGGCTACTTTCAGCAGGATAATGCAATGCCATGTCATAAAGCTGGAATCATCTCAGACTGGTTTCTTGAACATGACAATGAGTTCACTGTACTCCAATGGCCTCCACAGTCACCAGATCTCAATCCAATAGAGCATCTTTGGGATGTGGTGGAACGGGAGATTCGCATCATGGATGTGCAGCCGACAAATCTGCGGCAACTGTGTGATGCCATCATGTCAATATGGACCAAAATCTCTGAGGAATGCTTCCAGCACCTTGTTGAATCTATGCCACGAAGAATTGAGGCAGTTCTGAAGGCAAAAGGGGGTCCAACCCGTTACTAGCATGGTGTACCTAATAAAGTGGCCGGTGAGTGTAAATCCCATCGATATTTGGTTTGACCTTTGCCCTTTGGAGGAGGAGTCCTGGAATTAATGAACTGGCCCCCACAGAACCCTGAATCTGTCTGAGATTACATGAAGAGACAGACGGATTGAAGCAAGCCTACATCTACAGAAGATCTGTGCTTACTTCTTCAAGATGGTTTGAACAACCTCCCTGCCAAGCTCCTTCAAAAACTGTCTGCAAGTACCGAGAAGATTTGGTGGAAGACTAAGGGCAAAGGTCACACCAAATATTGATGGGATTTAGATTTCTATTTTTTTCATTCACTTTATTTTGTTAACTGACAAAGACGAACCATTCTTACTTTGCAGCAATGGTTCCCCACTAACCTAAAACTTTTGCACCATACTCTACATTTTAATCATTCCATGGAAGTAATCTGCATTTCTAGCTTGCAATTTCCCCTTAATACTCCACATACAGAGAAAAAATCTTTTGGTTTGGGTTTTCCAGGCATCGTGACATCCTTCCCGCTATTACTGCTCTGCTTGATTTATTGGTGTACAAGTCTATGTCTTGTCCCTGTAGGCAAGGAATAGAGTCTATGAAATCATCTCTTATGGCGAACAATCCATCATGTCTGTTCTGTGGCCACACATCTCACTAAACACGTGATAAAGACCAAAGACTTCTAGCGACTCCTCCGTAGAAATCCTTCGGAAGATCTTATTGTACAGACTGATCAGGTACAGTTTTGTTTGATGGACAACTTTGGTGATAACTGAGTTTCCTATAGTAAATATTCATTTATGGATGATTTATTCGTGCGCTGTGTGTTCGGCGACATCCAGATACAGTGTGATTGGTAATTCTGTAGGTCGGGGCCTGTGCTGCATTTCTTGGCTCCTGAGATCAGTTCGTGTAGGTTCATATCTGTGCCAGGCTCTCCATTTTTCGGCTCTGCTGGGGGAATCCAATCGGTGGAGAGCTGGACCGCTAAAACAGCCATTACCTGCAAACAGAGACATTATTACAGTAAATTAATTAATTTAGTATTTTTATCTATATTTTTTGTTATTTAATAAATGAAGCGACTAAAGCCACACCATACAAGGGGGAATAAAATACTAAATGAACCTAAATGGAACCATGTGGGCACAACAATATTGATAAAACAGAGGCAACCCTCATCTGCCGAAAGTCCAGGATGCCTCTGAAATTTAGTATTAGGTTAATTTCTGAGTCGTTAGAAGACCCGTTAGGGATTCGTTCAGGATAAGTCACATAAAGGAGAGTTATTCTATGGACCAGAAGAAGGTTTTAAGGGATTACGTAGTAACTAGCACTTACAGCACTGAAAGAGATTAAGAAAAACTATGCTAGTTATTCCTAAAATCCTCAAGAATTACAGGTCTAGGAGCGCATATCTGTAACAGAAACAACCAAGACAATACTTGCTATGGAAGCCAAGCTTCACCTCTGAATGACATTGGCTACAGTCAGCAAATGTACAATCAGACAAGTTTCAATCATGTTGTTTATTGAGTGTCGTGTTCTTTTTGTTGCACATTGTATTAAATGTAATACAAGTCATAACTAGAGATGAGCGAACAGTGTTCTATCGAACTCATGTTCGATCGGATATTAGGCTGTTCGGCATGTTCGAATCGAATCGAACACCGCGTGGTAAAGTGCGCCATTACTCGATTCCCCTCCCACCTTCCCTGGCGCCTTTTTTGCTCCAATAACAGCACAGGGTAGGTGGGACAGGAACTACGACACCGGTGACGTTGAAAAAAGTAGGCAAAACCCATTGGCTGCCGAAAACATGTGACCTCTAATTTAAAAGAACAGCGACGCCCAGCTTCGCGTCATTCTGAGCTTGCAATTCACCGAGGACGGAGGTTTCCGTCCAGTTAGCTAGGGGTTAGATTCTGGGTAGGCAGGGACAGGCTAGGATAGGAAGGAGAAGACAACCAACAGCTCTTATAAGAGCTAAATTCCAGGGAGAAGCTTGTCAGTGTAACGTGGCACTGACGGGCTCAATCGCCGCAACCCAGCTTTCCCAGGATCCTGAATGGAATACACTGTCAGTGTATTCCCGTATACCCGATATATACCCCCGATACCCGTTCCAACGGTGTGCCCCCCCACCTTCACCCCAGAAATACCCTGCAAGTCCCCTAGCAATAGGATTGGGGCTATATACACCCACTATTTTTGCTACTGCCATATAGTGCCATTGTCTCACTGGGAATTCAAAGAATATATTGGGCTTACATATAACTTCAATTCCAGGGAGAAGCTTGTCAGTGTAACGTGGCACTGACGGGCTCAATCGCCGCAACCCAGCTTTCCCAGGATCCTGAATGGAACACACTGACAGTGTATTCCCGTATACCCCATATATACACCCCAAATCCCCGTTCCAACGGTGTGCCCCCCCACCTTCACCTCAGAAATACCCTGCAAGTCCCCTAGCAATAGAATTGGGGCTATATACACCCACAATTTTTGCTACTGGTATATAGTGCCATTGTCTGACTGGGAATTCAAAGAATATATTGGGGTGACGTGCACCCACAATTTTTGCTACTGCTATACAGTGCCATTGTCTCACTGGGAATTCAAAGAATATATGGGGGTTATGTGCACCCACAATTTTTAATACTGGTATACAGTGCCATTGTCTGACTGGGAATTCAAAGAATATATGGGGGTTACGTGCACCCACAATTTTTAATACTGCTATACAGTGCCATTGTCTGACTGGGAATTCAAAGAATATATGGGGGTTACGTGCACCCACAATTTTTACTACTGGTATACAGTGCCATTGTCTGACTGGGAATTCAAAGAATATATGGGGGTTATGTGCACCCACAATTTTTAATACTGGTATATAGTGCCATTGTCTGACTGGGAATTCAAAGAATATATGGGGGTTACGTGCACCCACAATTTTTACTACTGGTATACAGTGCCATTGTCTGACTGGGAATTCAAAGAATATATGGGGGTTATGTGCACCCACAATTTTTAATACTGGTATACAGTGCCATTGTCTGACTGGGAATTCAAAGAATATATGGGGGTTATGTGCACCCACAATTTTTAATACTGGTATACAGTGCCATTGTCTGACTGGGAATTCAAAGAATATATGGGGGTTATGTGCACCCACAATTTTTAATACTGGTATACAGTGCCATTGTCTGACTGGGAATTCAAAGAATATATGGGGGTTATGTGCACCCACAATTTTTACTACTGGTATACAGTGCCATTGTCTGACTGGGAATTCAAAGAATATATTGGGGTGACGTGCACCCACAATTTTTAATACTGGTATACAGTGCCATTGTCTGACTGGGAATTCAAAGAATATATGGGGGTTATGTGCACCCACAATTTTTAATACTGGTATACAGTGCCATTGTCTGACTGGGAATTCAAAGAATATATGGGGGTTATGTGCACCCACAATTTTTAATACTGGTATACAGTGCCATTGTCTGACTGGGAATTCAAAGAATATATGGGGGTTACGTGCACCCACAATTTTTAATACTGCTATACAGTTCCTTTGTCTCACTGGGAATTCAAAGAATATATGGGGGTTATGTGCACCCACAATTTTTAATACTGGTATACAGTGCCATTGTCTGACTGGGAATTCAAAGAATATATGGGGGTTACGTGCACCCACAATTTTTAATACTGCTATACAGTTCCTTTGTCTCACTGGGAATTCAAAGAATATATGGGGGTTATGTGCACCCACAATTTTTAATACTGGTATACAGTGCCATTGTCTGACTGGGAATTCAAAGAATATATGGGGGTTATGTGCACCCACAATTTTTAATACTGGTATACAGTGCCATTGTCTGACTGGGAATTCAAAGAATATATGGGGGTTATGTGCACCCACAATTTTTAATACTGGTATACAGTGCCATTGTCTGACTGGGAATTCAAAGAATATATTGGGGTTATGTGCACCCACAATTTTTACTACTGGTATATAGTGCCATTGTCTGACTGGGAATTCAAAGAATATATGGGGGTTATGTGCACCCACAATTTTTAATACTGGTATACAGTGCCATTGTCTGACTGGGAATTCAAAGAATATATTGGGGTTATGTGCACCCACAATTTTTACTACTGGTATATAGTGCCATTGTCTGACTGGGAATTCAAAGAATATATTGGGGTTATGTGCACCCACAATTTTTACTACTGGTATATAGTGCCATTGTCTGACTGGGAATTCAAAGAATATATTGGGGTTATGTGCACCCACAATTTTTACTACTGGTATACAGTGCCATTGTCTGACTGGGAATTCAAAGAATATATTGGGGTTATGTGCACCCACAATTTTTACTACTGGTATACAGTGCCATTGTCTGACTGGGAATTCAAAGAATATATGGGGGTTACGTGCACCCACAATTTTTAATACTGCTATACAGTTCCTTTGTCTCACTGGGAATTCAAAGAATATATGGGGGTTATGTGCACCCACAATTTTTACTACTGGTATACAGTGCCATTGTCTGACTGGGAATTCAAAGAATATATGGGGGTTATGTGCACCCACAATTTTTACTACTGGTATACAGTGCCATTGTCTGACTGGGAATTCAAAGAATATATGGGGGTTACGTGCACCCACAATTTTTAATACTGCTATACAGTTCCTTTGTCTCACTGGGAATTCAAAGAATATATGGGGGTTATGTGCACCCACAATTTTTAATACTGGTATACAGTGCCATTGTCTGACTGGGAATTCAAAGAATATATTGGGGTTATGTGCACCCACAATTTTTAATACTGCTATACAGTTCCTTTGTCTCACTGGGAATTCAAAGAATATATGGGGGTTATGTGCACCCACAATTTTTAATACTGGTATACAGTGCCATTGTCTGACTGGGAATTCAAAGAATATATGGGGGTTATGTGCACCCACAATTTTTAATACTGGTATACAGTGCCATTGTCTCACTGGGAATTCCACAAATAATTTGGGGATTCATTCACCCTACATCTCAGGCTCTTGCCATATTCACCCAGGTTGTCAGTGCTGCACCAGCTCGTTCCCAGACAGCTCGGCCCGAAAAACACGTTACCTATATAGAGGATTTGGACAATGAAGACAACATGTTCTAAATCTAATGTCTGCACCTTCTCCAGAATTAAAATAAAGGCAGCGTTTAACTTTCAAATAGCACTGCACAAAGGAAGAGCTTATCAGCTTGTCTCATGACATGCTACTGAAAAGTTTCATTTGTGTATCTTAATGTAAATATAGTTGTATAAGCTTTTTGGGTTTTAGGCACTGCCAAGTTATTTATTACCACCCGCTCCCTTATAATGATGATGACGCCAAAGTCACTGTGGGTGTTCAGAGCTCACAGCTTTGGGTGACATTTGTCTTGCTCTCTGTCGGTACCAGCTGTCTTTTTGGATACCGTAAAGTTATGTTGACTTTATTAACAGCTATAGAAGCTTTAGCCAGGTTGTGACGGTGTGTAACCCTAACAACACTAAGTGGGATACACATTAATAGTCAGTCTATGTACGCTAAACGTATCACTGAAGTAATTTTTTTTCCCTCTCCCCTAATATAAGAAAGGAACAGACATTAGACCTAGACCGGGGTTCGAGGCTTGAAAAAATCCAGTATTATTTGTTCTTCATGATGTGAAATATGTGTTGAAAAGCAACCCAAGATGAAGTCAGCCATGTGTGCCAGTGTGTTACTTGGCATGCCTTTGCTGGCCCCAACTGTAAGGGTCACTCTCCATTTCCTCCATTTTCCACTCCCCTTCACACCATTTGTGGTGAAGCAATGGGATGCACTGAAGTGCACCCTCTAGCCTCGTGTGGGATAGGGACATCAGATGCCACTCCAACCCCCTCGTCTTCCTCCGCCAGCCAACGGTGCGAAGATGAGAGGAGTGTGCTCTGAATGTTTTCTGCCTAGCAGAGGCTAGTTCTCACTTACGAAAATGGCCCCACTTTGACCTGTATATCAGGCACAATGGTGTAGGTTTCAAAGAAACATGGCACCAACAAGTTGGAAAACGTGGGCCATGCGTGGACCGTGTTTGAGTCTGGCAAGCTCCAGATCTGCTACCAGGTTCCAGCCATTATCACAGGCGCAAAAATGCCAGGCCCCAGGTGTAGCAGGGAAAAAAAAATGCCATCTCAGCCAGGATGGCATCCCTGACCTCGGAGGCACTGTGCTGTCTGTCCCCCAAGCTGATCAGTTTCAGCACGGCCTACTGACATCTCCCCATGCCAGTGTTACAGTGTTTTCCGCTAGTAGCTGGGGTGGAGGTTGCAGCTTCGTAGGGTTTCAGTCTACTCCTGCCATGAATTTTGGCCTGGGAGAGGAGATAGGCCACCCCAGTTTGCACCCGGGGAACAGACTCCACCACATTCACCCTGCCTGTCATTAAAGATAAGCACTGCAGCATCCCTGACCACAGGCGCTTGTCCATGTGTCGGTGGTCAAGTGGACCTTGCAGCAAAGCGCAGAGCTCTGGGCCCGACTGATGTTATGGGACACATGCAGGCGCAAGGCAGAGACAGCACACCAAGAGAAGTAGTAACGGCTAGGCCCAGCATAGGGAGGTGCCCCAGCTGCCATCTGCTGACGGAAGGCCTGGGTCTCCAGAAGCATAAACAAACACCAACATCTCCAGGGCCAGCAGTTTATCGATGAGGCTGTTACAGGCTTGGGCATGGGGGTGGGTTGTATTGTACTTCTGCCTGCAATGAAAAGCTTGGGAAATGTGGAGTGGCTGGGAAGAGGCGCATGATGGTGCAGGCCAAAAGGGCGCATGAGGGTGAACTCCCCAATGTGTCAGAGATAGGTGTGTAGGTGTCCTTGCATCATATACTTGCACCATATTTGGCTTTGGAAGTTAATTTTGTGCCAAAAAGTGGTTAAGACAGCGATCCCTCAGCTACTCCCGTTACACTGTCTATTGAAGTTACCATCTGTGGAAGTGGACCACCATTTCTAAGATCCCAAAGGAAGCAGGCAAGAGATGTGCAGTTCAGAAAAAAAGATGAGAAAATAAGTTTAGGCTGTAGAGCACAGAGGGATCGGAGAGGACAGAGCTGGTGTCGGCCAGGTATTCCCACAACATGCGCCTATACTTGTCCCTCCTGGTGACACTAGGCCCCTGAGTGGCAGTAATTTGTCCAGGGGGGCCATTAACGTGTTCCAGACCTAGGAATAAGTCTTCCAACAGGGTAGAGTTTTGCATGCCTTTGCTTCTACCCACTGTTTTTGCTGCTTAGCTTCCCTCCACATCTACTCTGCTTTCACCCCTAAACATCACCCCAGTTTATGCCTTTGCTTCTACCCAGGTTTTTTGTTGATTTAGCTTCCCTCTACATCTACACTGCTTTAGCCCCTAGACATCACCCCTGTCCATGTGGGGTCGGTGGCCTCGTCATCCACCAACTCCTCTTCCAATTGCGCACTGCCCCCTTACTGCAAACCGCACATGACCACAGCTTGCCTTGATGGCAACTGTGTCTCATGATCCCCACTTAGGTCCAGACAAGTCGGTGGCGGGTCCAAAACCCCAAAATTGGAAGGAAATGGCAGATGCTGCAGTATTTCTAACACCTGTTCCTGGTGCTCGGGCCTGGTCTGTGTTGTACCCTGCACCCTGCTTAACGCATCTGCCATATCCGAAGTTGTGCTGAGCGCATGCTAATGTTTCGTGTCCAGTGCAATGGATGGGATGGGATTTCACATAAGTCTGCCACCCATGGCCACTCATGGTTGAGCAACTGAGGGAGTTGACTTTGACGAACCCGAGGGTTTTGGAGTTGGAACTACATCAAAGGTCTGTGCTGCTCACACACTCTGCTCAACACATGATATGTTTAGTGCCAGCAGTGTGGAGACGTCGCACAACAGCCGTTGTTCCAGCAGGTACAGGCGTTGTAGGAGTGCATAGAGGCTAGCAGCGGCAACTATACACTTTAAAAACTATCCGCACAAGCGCCACACTTTCACCAGTAGCTCAGGAACATTGGGGTACCTTTTTCAAAAGATTAGCAGCAATGAGTTAAAAACGTGGCCCAGGCATGGAATATGTTGCAGGCTGCCAAGCTACAGAGCCAATCCCAGGTTATGGCCATTATCACACATGACAACATGCCTGGGCCCAGGTGCAGTGGCAAAAACCACATTGCCGTCTCATCGAGGATGGCATGACTCACTTTGTAGGCAGTGTGCTGTCTGGCCCCCAAGCTGATGAGCTTCAGCACGGCCCGCTGACGTCTCCCCACACCAGTGTTGCAGCGTTTCCAGCTCGTAGCTGGGGTCAATTTAACAGCGGAGGAGGGTGGTGTTTCAGCCCTCCTCCCAGGAATGTTGTGTGGGGAGACAAGTCAGGCCACCACATTTTGCGACCCGGTCCACGCCTCAACTACATTCAACCACTGTGCCCAAATTGAAAGGTAGCGTCCCTGTCCGCATGCACTTGTCCATTCGTAACTGGTCACATGGAACTTTAGGGCTAAGCGCTGAATTTAGGGACCGCCTCATGTTTGGGGGAAAGTGCTGGTGTGGACGGCACAGTGCGGTGGCGCAGTAGACACTCTGCCCAAAAAGGGCAGAGTGTCCCCCAGCCGGGATTCCAACATCTCCTGGGCCAGATTTCTTGAGATGAGGCCGTTGAAGCCTTGGGCATGTGGGTGGGTTGCGCTGTACTTTAGCATGAAATGAAAGGCTTGGGAGATGGGGAGTTGCTGGGAAGAGGCGCATGATGGCGCGGGCAAAAGGAGAAATGGCAGGAAAAGGTGAGGATAAGGGTGAACTCCCCAAAGTGTCAGAGGCAGATGTGGAGGTGTCCTGGCTCCTGGTCTGGACTGCAGCGCCAGCCCTGTCAACAGTGGAAGAGGCAGTGGCCGCCAGGCCAAACGACGATTATCCTGCGCTTGCTCTCACCCCAGCCCAGGGCTTGCCTTCCAAATGATGGCACCCGCAAGAGGTGGTGAGATTCCTCTCCGCAGATCTCCAAACCATCTTGGACTTGCAAATTGCACTAAATTTGTCATGTAACTGACATGTATATGATGAGTCTATCCATTGTCTGTTCATTTTGGTGAAAGTCAGCCTGTCAGCTGACAGACAGCTGTGCTTGTCAGTGATGATGTCACCGGCTGCTTGTACCCCCAGTTTTTGCTGCTTAGCTTGCCTCCACATCCACACTGCTTTTGCCCCTACACATCACCCCTATCCATGCCTGTGCCTCTAGCCATAAGTCTGCCACCCATGGAAACTCATGGTGCAGAAAGTGAGGGAGCTGACTCTGAGGAACCCTTGGGTTTTGTAGCTGGTACTCCATCAAAGGTCTCTGCTGCTCACACACCCTGCTGAACATACGGTATCTAGGGTTAGAGCGTGTGGTGACCTCGCACAACAGTAGGTGCTTCAGGCAGATGTAGGCCTTGCTGGAGTGTATTGCGGCTAGCTCCAGGTACTGTAGACTTGGGAAAGTGGGTGTCCAAGTGCCGCACTTTCACCCTTAGCTCAGCTAATTTGGGGTATGTTTTTAAAAATCATTGCACCACTACATTGAACATGTGGGCCAGGCATGGAACGTGTTGGAGGCTGGCAAGCTCCAGAGCCCTCCAACAAGCTAAAAAACCTGGCCCCAGGGGCAGCGGGGATAAACAAATTGCCATCTCATCCAGGATGGCATCCCTGACCTCAGAGGCAGTGTGCTGTCCGTCTCCCAAGCTGATGAGCTTCAGCCCAGCCTGCTGACGTCTCCCCACACCAGTGTTGCAGCGTTTTCAGCTCGTAGCTGGGGTAAATCTAACAGCGGAGGAGGAGGAGGGTGGTGTTTCAGCCCTCCTCCCAGGAATGTTTTGTGGGGAAACAAGTCAGGAAAATTCTTGAAACGGGAGAGTTTTGCATCTTTGCCCTTGCTGCCTATGGACATCCCTTTGCCTCTAGCCACCATTTTCCCTGCTTTGCTTGCCTCCACATCCACACTGCTTTTGCCCCTAGACATCACCCCAGTCCATGCCTTAGCTTGTACCCCCAGTTTTTCCTGCTTAGCTTGCCTCCACATCCACACTGCTTTTGCCCCTAGACATCACCCCAGTCCATGCCTTAGCTTGTACCCCCAGTTTTTCCTGCTTAGCTTGCCTCCACATCCACACTGCTTTTGCCCCTAGACATCACCCCAGTCCATGCCTTAGCTTGTACCCCCAGTTTTTCCTGCTTAGCTTGCCTCCACATCCACACTGCTTTTGCCCCTAGACATCACCCCAGTCCATGCCTTAGCTTGTATCCCCAGTTTTTCCTGCTTAGCTTGCCTCCACATCCACACTGCTTTTGCCCCTAGACATCACCCCAGTCCATGCCTTAGCTTGTACCCCCAGTTTTTCCTGCTTAGCTTGCCTCCACATCCACACTGCTTTTGCCCCTAGACATCATCCCTATCCATGCCTCTTCCCCTAGCCATAACTCTGCCACCCCTGGAAACTCATGGTGCAGAAACTTTGGTTGCTGACTTTGAGGAACCCTTGGGTTTTGTAGATGGAACTCCATCAAAGGTCTGTGCAGCTCACACACCCTGCTCAAGATATGGTATTGTAGGGTTTCAGCGTGTGTGAATGACGGACAACAGCCTGTGTTTGGACAGATGTAGGCCTTGCTAGAGTGTTTTTAGGCTAGCAGCGACTCCTGTGCACTTGCAAAAGTGGGCGCACAAGCGCCGCATTTTCAACAGTAGCTTCGGTACATTTGGGTATGTTTTTAAAAAACTTTGCACCACTAGGTTAGACGTGGGCCAAACATGGAACGTGTTGGAGGCTGGCAAGCTCCAGAGCCGCTACCAGGTTCCAGCCATTATCACAGGCGTAAAAATGCCAGGCCCCAGGTGTAGCAGGGAAAAAAAAATGCCATCTCAGCCAGGATGGCATCCCTGACCTCGGAGGCACTGTGCTGTCTGTCCCCCAAGCTGATGAGCTTCAGCACCGCCTGCTGACGTCTCCCCACACCAGTGTTTTAGCGTTTGCCGCTAGTAGCTGTGGTGGAGGTTGCAGCGTCGTAGGGTTTCAGTCTACTCCTGCCATGAATTTTGGCCTGGGAGAGGAGATAGGCCACCCCAGTTTGCACCCGGGGAACAGACTCCACCACATTCACCCTGCCTGTCATTAAAGATAAGCACTGCAGCATCCCTGACCACAGGCGCTTGTCCAAGTGTCGGTGGTCAAGTGGACCTTGCAGCAAAGCGCGGAACTAAGGGCCCACCTGATGTTGAGTGACACGTGCTGGTGCAAGGCGGGGACGCCACACCGGGAGAAGTTGAGACGGCTAGGGACGGCATAGTGAGGTGCCACAGTTGCCATCAGGTCCGGGAAGGCGGGAGTTTCAACAAGCCGGAACGCCAACCTCTCCTGGGCCAGCAGTTTAGCGATGTTGGCGTTCTAGGCTTGCGTGGGTGGGTGGTTAGCGGTGTATTTCTGCCGGCGCTCCAATGTCTGAGAGATGGTGGGTTGTTGTAAAGAAGCGCCTGATGGTGCCTTTGATGGTGCAGGAGAAGGAGATAAGACAGAAACAGGGGAGGATGAGGGAGAAGTCAACAAAGTGGCGGAGGCAGATGAAGTGATGTCCTGGCTCGTCCTCTGGAGTGCATCGCCAGCACTGTGAGCAGAGGCAGTGGCATGAACGGCGGGCGACGCTTGTCCTGCCGTTGCTGCCTGCCACTGATTCCATTGCTTGGATTCCAAATGACGGTGCATTGAAGTGGTGGACAGGTTGCTCTTCTCAGGGCCCCTACTCGATTTCGAGAGGCAAATTGTGTAGACGACACTATATCTGTCCTCGGCGCATTCCTTGAAAAAACTCTACACCTTCAAGAAACGTGCCCTCGATGGGGGAGTTTTTCTGGGCTGGGTACAAAAGGGAACATCTTCGGACATTCCGGGTCTGGCCTGGCTTCGGCAAAGCAGCTGACCTCTGCCTCTGGACATGTCTCTGCCTCTAGCTACCCTTTTTGGTGCTGCACCTGCCTCAACATCCACACTACTTTCCCAGCTTGACATCTGCCTTGTCCAGGTGGGGTCGGTGTCCTCGTCGTCCACCACCTCCTCTTCCAACTCCTGTCTCGCCTCCTCCTCCTGCACAATGCGCATGTCAACTGGCTGCCCTGACAGCAACTGCGTCTCATCGTCGTCGATGAGGGTGGGTTGCTGGTCATCCGCCACCAAATCGAACGGAGATGGAATGGAGGAGACTCTAGTGTTTGAGCATCTGGACACAGATACTCGTCTGTTAGGTCCGTGGAATCGCGAAATGGAGGGGCAGGTTGCGGTACAGTCAAAGGAAGGGAGAACAGCTCTGGGGAGCAGGGACAGTTGGGGTTATTGTTCTGAGAAGATTGGGAATTTTGGGTGGAAGGAGGACAAGACTGTTGGGTAAGAGGAGGTAGAGGCTGACTGGCTGGTGGACAATGTGCTTTAAGCGTTATCCGACAGCCATTGCAAGACCTGTTCCTGGTTCTCGGGCCTACTAATCTTTGTACCATTCAGCCTAGTTAATGTGGAACTTTTGTGCAAAGCGCAGAACTTAGGGCCCGCCTGATGTTAAGGGACACACGCTGGTACAAGGCTCAACTCACCCTAAGTGCCAAAAACACTGCTGGTGCAAGGCTCTACTCATGCCAAGGGCCTCAATCTCTGCTGGTAGCTCAGCTTAAGGTCATGTAACTTTGTTTGGAAGGGCTCATGTTAAGGGCTAGAAAAGTGAATTTTGGAAGGTCTTACCACATCACACACACACACACACACACACACACACACACACACACACACACACACTCAAAATGACAGTTAAGGGTGAGGGCTTTTGGAATTCCCATTGCCTATTCCATTTGTGGTTGTCATGGGGAACGTGATTTAAAGGGGTGGTTGTTACTGTTTGTTGAGCTTAAATTGGGGTTTGTGTCCATCCATTTGGGGAGTAAAGAAGGTTTCCAGGTATTTTCCCACTTTGATAGAGGTTTTTTTGAATGTGGAAAGTGTGTAGTTGTTAGGCAGTGATGTTGGGGTAATAGAGGGTCTTTGGTGTGTTAGATGCCCCCAGGCATGCTTCCCCTGCTGTCCCAGTGTCATTCCAGAGGTGTTGGCATCATTTCCTGGGGTGTCATAGTGGACTTGGTGACCCTCCAGACACGGATTTGGGTTTCCCCCTTAACGAGTATCTGTTCCCCATAGACTATAATGGGGTTCGAAACCCGTTCGAACACACGAACATTGAGCGGCTGTTCGAATCGAATTTCGAACCTCGAACATTTTAGTGTTCGCTCATCTCTAGTCATAACCCTCCTACCCGTTGTGCTCCTAGGGGGATCATGACAGTCTGTCACCCGAAATCTCCCATCCCCTGCCCACAGGATATGTAATAAATGTTAGAGCACTGGAGGTCATGAAGGCTTCCCTAACCCCTACGAATTGTACGAGCATGGCCGTATGCATGCACAACACTGCTGGCAAGCATGTAAAGAGGAATGCGGACCCATCACCAAGTCTTGCCCAGTACATAGAATATATATGGTGTTGTCTACGTCCCGATCACTAGAGGTCTACAATGCCAAATTCTTGATAGACTATTGTGCCCAGCATGCTCTCCAATGCTCATGTATTGTATATTAGCTCTGTAATATCCCAATCATATAGTCCCAATCCCATGCTGCTTAGTGAACTGCAGATTACTTACTCCCTAGTGGATAATAGTTCATTTGTCTTCCATGACTTCTCATTGGCTTCCAGTCCATCACTAACCTCAGTCAAACAAATCGAGTTCAATGAAGGACAAGAATCTTATTATGTCGTCCACTTAAATGAAGTCCCTGAGCTAAAATACTGCAAATGACATATGGAAATAGTGTAATAAGTCAGGTCTGTGAACACTGGGTCAGCAATAGCAATAAGTAAGACAATGTGGATGAAGCCTGACAGAGCCTTGTCCTATCCCTGAACTGGAGATTTGACATACAGATTGGAGTGCAGGAGACCTCCTTCCATTACTCTCATTGACCTTCCCTTGACTTTGTTTCATATAGTCTCTGTTCATCCAGTGGTCGTCTGCTACCAACAATCTATAGTCTGACCGTAATGTCCACTGCAATAAATATAAAAAAAACAGGTCATGTGTGTATTACCAAAAAATGCTAAATTATGTTTTTTTTCCTGTAAACCCAATGTCATGATAGTGTAACAAAATCCAGACCACAACATAAACTATACCAGAAATCTGATCGCTTCTACCTACCATTCCAAATAACAGCATTTGTATTATATAGATATTACTTATATCATTGTTATTATAGGACTGGATACTTCATTACTTACAGTCATTATTTCATTTATTCCATATTTCCTGTTTTTACAAAAAAAAATATATATATTTCATTTATTCTATTTTACAGCAACTCTTTTTTCAGCCTGAAAATGACAAGGGACCGGGACATATTTCAGCTTAAATTGTTTTGTTTTGTTTTGCAAATTTTCTATTCTTCATTCATCTTTTAAGTTCCAAATCTGATTTCTTAAAGGAGTTTTCTATTTATTTAAAATGAATGGTCTTTTTTTTTTTTCTTTTTTTTTTTACCAAAGGCCATCAATTTGCAAAATTGATGGCCTACACTTTTCAAGTCCTTCTACATGGGGTGATCATCAACTGAATGGTTATTCATAGGAAGGCTCATTCTCAGTTCCTTCCCAGTGTTATGTTGGGTTTATACTTTGAACATACAATTTGTAGAACAGGCACCTGTTTATTTTTAATGGCCATGGGGTACAGGCCTTCACTTCACTGTGAAAGAACAGCAAGATCCCTTGCTATGCCGGGCATAGGCACATACTAGTCACAGTATAAAGCTGCCCCTTGCTTATGGGAATACTAGTTGTAGCTGTTCTTGTGTTTACCAGTATATGTAAACCTCAACTTCCACCGCAGGCCACTTTAATAGCATATATTTGATAAAGTTAGGGAGAGATTTGAACCACCAAGGAACCTTGGGCCATGGGTGGACGTCCAAAAAGACCATATTATAATCCGCTATTGGATACATCTCACAAGCTACACACTGTAGTACTTTGCAATTATTGTCATGTACCATTCAGTATATATAATTTAGCCCCACGTACCGTATGAGGTCATCACCTTAAAATGTGACCAGGCTAGAACTAAAATAGCATTGCATGTTCCCTATCAGTCATAAGCAGGGAGTAGACATGGCCAGGGCGAATAGATCTTCTTCATCTGTTGCAATTGGCTTCAGCTGAGTGCGTCCAAGGGAAAGGTGAAAGGTCAGGGGATATCAATAATTAAATACAAGGACATGGAGGCAGCTGCTCAGTTTCTGTGTCAGAGATTTCATTCTGAGCTCCCGAGGTCTTTGCTGTGTCCCTTTGTGTAAGGCCGGAGGGCTGACAGCAACATAACGAAAAAGGTCATTTCTATTCTGTGTCCATCAGTTGGAGCGGCGCTGACAAGGACAGGAGGTTTTCTCCTACCTAAATTTGTGTCTATTCTATTGTTCAATAAATAAATAAATATTAATCATCCTATTGTACAGTCACACAATAGCGGGAATCTCATTGTCTCCTGTAGGGTATGATTCACACAATCATTCAGTATTGTCAGCCTGCATATAGATATCGAGTCTATCACTGTATTCCTTATACACACAATTTCATTAAAAGTATTTCTAACACGTACAAATGAATTATTAATGGATGTTGTTATTTATTATAATGCAAGTAATAAAGATTTTACTCCCAGCTGCTGTAGAGTTCAGGCTGAGATGTCCTGGTGGTCCGGAGAGAACGGAACATTTATGACAAGGCTGCTCGCTCCTGCGGACCTTAATATTAATACTGGCTTATGAAATGTTTTAGGAAATTGGGCCTCCAGTTTCAGGGCTGTTTTTTTTTTCCTCTGTAGATTGTGAGCCCCATATTTGCATTTTTTTCCCACCAGTATGTCTTTGTAGAATGGGAGAAAATCCACACAAACACAGGGAGAACATACAAACGCCTTGCAGATGTTGTTCTAGTGCTCTTCAATGTATAATACACACTGATGATGCCCCTCCATAGTTCCCACCACATTATAAATTCCCCTAAGCGGCCCCACTCTGTATAATGCCCCCTTGGTGCCCCCACAGTATAATGCCTCCTCACTGGCCCAGGTGTATAATGTCTCTTTACAGTCTCCATCAGGGCCACATTAACCATAGGGCCAATGGCGCATCTGTATCTTACCCTATGGGTGCAGGGACCCCCTCCGCTGCCCCAGGTTGAGCAAGACAGTCCCGAATTTTGGGTGCTGTCCTACTGTTCTGGGCAGCAGGCAGTGGTTTCATCTCTATGTGTGTCCCCAGGCCCTGGTCCCCGTACAATATAAAGCTTTTCAGTAGTCCATCCCACAGTAAAATGCTCCTCAGTTGCCTCCATATAACATAATGGCCCCTCACTAGCCCATCACACAATACAATACATAGGGGGGAAAAACTGCACACCTAGCCCCTGTTCCCAAAGATCTGCCTATAGACTCCGTCTCTTATGTCTCTATAGCTCAGCACATGTTGCTGCCACAGACAGTTGAGGCCTGAGGACACAGCTACTGTAGAGATGATATCAGGACCCACCGCCCAGAACAATGGGACAGCACCTGAAATAAGGGACTGTCTTGCTGGATCCAGGTTGACAGAGGGGGCCCCCTGCTGCCATATAGGGTCCACTGCATGTGCACTACTTGCCCTAGACCTGCTCAGTTTTTTCATTATTTTTAGAATTTCTTTTTAAGGTTTGGAAAACTGAACAATAAAAACATTCATGAGATCACAGAGATGGCAAATAAAGATGAAAAGTGCATCATAAAGAAATGACGTAATAATGGAAGTAAAATGTATTACTCCAACTGGACACGCCAGACATGGACATTCGAGGCTTATGTGTGAATACTTTGTCATTTTCTATCAGACAATTCCCGGAACCTGGCGACTCATAGCAAATACTGTGTGATCAATGTCCACCGATATCTGAGCCACTCATGACCATAGGATGTAAACTCACTATACAGTGGACATATTACATCCCATCTCGTGTTAAACTATGAACATTTACACCGTCCACTGCGTTGTCAGGACTTCAGGACTCTATCATAGCCATGTCTTGCATTGCTTTGTCCTTACAAGACCCCAAGATCTAATTTTACTGTTATCCCTGTTCACTATTACCCAGGGGAAAACCTACGACCACTGAGCCTTGTGTGCCAAGTCAGCTTTCTAGACCCATCTGGCTCCTTTCTAGTTTATTTGCACGAGATGACATCGAGACAGGGAATTTGCCTTATTACTTTGCGCTCCTATTTCTGAGCGGTGACCTCATCCGAGCTCTTGGGACAAGGGGATGGAAAGTATATTTCTGATTAGATTGTCATTGTCCGGGTAGACCGCTGAGACTGAAATAAGTATATGTAATATGTGGTTACATCACGCCTCTTCGGGGACAACCTCACAATATTCTGCTCCTGTTTGTCAGCCAGAGGATTGTGTCATATGAGGAGAGAACAGGAGATGTTGGCGTTTACATAAGACACAACAACGAATTCGCCTGCAGCACTCTCAGCACCACTATTCCAACTCAGCTGTTGTATGTATGTAGGTCAAAGAAAAAGTATCTTTGTATTTCACTTCTTGGATAGTGCACAGCCTAAAGTGGCGCAGATGCAATTGAGCAATAACCAATGGATCAACACTTACGGGTTACGAAATACACAGCTGATTTCTTCTAAAAACATCACCACACCTGTTCACAGGTTGCATTTGGTATTGCAGCACCAGATTTATTCACGCCAATGGAGCTAAGCTGCAATATCCAACACAACCCATAGAGGTGCTGCTTTTTGAAAAAGCCAGCCATGTTTTTCTAATTCTGGACAACCACTTTGGAATCATTTTCCAAGGACCTAAGCTGTCCATGTTCAGTACACTCAGTGTCTAATTATATATAATGTCTGACTCTTTATCTCCACCTATTTTATTTATAGCCAGTGGTTAACATGAACTCCACCCAGGGCAGTGCCTCTCCATTTTGCTGCCTGCGGCTTCAGCTGGACAGGTATAGTTCTGGTTTGCGTGTGCCGTAAACATTTATATATGATTCATGGTAACATTAAAGAAGAAAGTTATTTTTAAACATTACTCATTGTATAAATGGAGCTTATAATAAGGAGTAGTCTGCATCAAGGACACGGACTTATATCAAGTTTATGTTTTAATGCAGTGGAGGAATTTATTAAGACTGGCGTTTCCTATGCTGGTCTTAAGTTATTCCTCTGCTGGTGCAAAATGCATCTGAGTTATCAAAAGGCTCCAACCACTTAATATTACAGGCACATCTTGCAGGGTCCCGTGGGACAAAATGAAATTCTATGTCAGTTGGGATTAGTTTAGACTTCAGTTGTAATTTATACCAGTATGATGGGTGAGTTGAGATCTCCCCGCTCGTCCATCATGATCTACAGTATGTCTTGCTCTACCCACAAGAAGTGGCGAGCAGTTCAGAAAATTATAAAAGTGGTGCATTTTTGACAAATTTTTTGGAACAAACAGAGCAGCAAAAATTCCCAATTTTTGCTCCAGAAAACTCATTATTTTAGTAAATACCCAACGATCTTACAGTCTGATTAACCTCTTCAGGGACCAGTTCAGCAAAAACACTTTTCCATGTCTGTACCCCTAACCTGACTTTCACGTGCTGCACTTCTGTATATTACATTCATATCATTGCAGATCGGCTTTTCATCTGATCTGATCAGACAACATCTGATCACACGCATTTTCCCCGATCCCCCTATAGGTGTGCGGCCCCTGCCTGTTACGAGTCCCCACTGCCCTGCCACCATTTCTAGCAAGATCACAGGAGTTGTCCTGGTACTATAACAGCTGGGAGCCTTATGAAGGCTCCAGGCCTGTCTTCACTATATCTCTTTTGGGGGTTGCCTGTGGCAATCCTCAATAGAGACAGTGATTTCCTCTTAGGCTGCAATACAGTTGCCGTATTTTTCCCATTTCACTTTGCAAATAAATTTAGATAAAAAGTGATCAAAATATCAGACGTTTCCTGAAATGGTATGAATAAAAAGTACATCTGGCCATGCAAAAATTTCGCATTCTGCAACCCTCGTGTACAGAAATAGAACGAAAGATTGTGAATGACAATCTGTTTTCCCTTAGCCCAAACAGCAGCACAACTGGGGTAATCCTGCCCCTATGAGCTGTTAGGACAGGTGGAATATTTAATTACCTAACAGCAATCAACCCCTATAAGAGGTCAGAGGACCAACTCCCCTTTGTGTTAGTAGCAAGTAAAAGGTTTTAGACATCTATTTAACAGGAGTAATATGACATAGTACAAACAAATAGTACAAATACAGCATAGGGAGGGAGCCTTGTGCTGCTGTTTGGGCTAAGGGAAAACAGATTGTCATTCACAATCTTTCGTTCCCCCTACGCCCAACAGCAGCACAACTGGGGATTTAGCAAGTATCGCTTTACCCTAGGGCGGGTGATTCTGGCAAGCTGATGCCAATACTGAATGTCCAAATGCTGTGGACTCCCTTGTTCGCTACTCAAGTCTATAATGTTTGGCGAAAGTTAGCTGAGAACTCCAAGAAGCTGCTGCACATATCTGTTCCAAGGAAAGAAAACGTCTCTCGGCCCATGATGTCGCCACTGCTCGGGTGGCATGGGCACGGATAAGGTCTGGTACCGGGAGGTCCTGAGCACGTAGGGAGCAGATAATGGCTTCTCTAATCCATCTTGATAGAGTTGGTTTGGATGCTTTGGTCCCCTTGGTGTGGCCAAACACATTGATCAGCAAATTCTCTGACTTCCGAAAGGACGCAGTCCGCTCAAGATAAATCTGCAACGCTCTCACCAAGTCCAACTTGTGCATCCTTTCTTCCCACTCAGAGGTGGGAGAGGGGAAAAAAACGCTGGTAAGATGATTGCCTGGTTAATACTCTGAGGTGTGGGTACCTTTGGCAAGAATCCTGGGACGAACCTTAGTTGCACTCTGTCTGGAAAGAAGGTTATAAATGGCTCAGAAGCCGCTAGGGCTTGTAGCTCACCGACCCTCTTGGCGGAGGTTATTGCCAACAGGAAAGTTATCTTGTATGCTAGGTACTTCAAATCCACTTCAGATAGGGGCTCGAAGGGAGGCGCACAGAGCCCCTGCAGAACTGCGGCCAGGTCCCAGCTCGGGACCGAAGACTGCACCTGAGGACGAAGTCTACTAGCCCCTCTTAGAAATTGCTTAATCAGAGGATCTAGTGCTAGCCGGGTCTCCAGGAGTGCGGACAGAGCTGAGACTTGGACTTTCAAGGTAGCAGGTGCTAGCCCCTTCTCCAGGCCGTCTTGTAGGAACTCCAAGACTGCATTCCTATCAGGGTCGCACTGGTTACTCGAACACCAGTTCTGAAAGATTCGGGCGACCCTCCGGTAGCTCTGGTTAGTTGACTCCGCTCTTGAGTGCTCCAAAGTTCTTAGCACTCCCTGGGATAATCCTCTTTCGCCAGCTAAAGGCTGGCTAACCTCCAGGCAGTGAGGTTGCATCTGTTCAGGCCTTGATAGGGCCGACTGTTCCGGATTACCAGAGTTTACACTGGTGGAAGCCTCCAGGTGTTCCTCCGTCTCATGAGAGTGAGGACGGTGAACCATGCCCTTTCTAACCAGAATGGCAAGCTCCTTGCCAAGCTCTGGTTCTGCCTGCGTTTTGTCAATACCTTCCGAATCCTCAGTTGATGAGGGTAGACGCACTTCCGTCTGAACCTCCCTGGTATTGACAGGGCATACAGCGCCGGAGGACTGTCTTCCCGAACTGGGGAGCAACGTTCCTCTATTGCGGCGCCGTTTGAGGTGGCCATCAGATCCACCTCGGGGAGACCTCATCCTTTGGTAGGATAGTGGAGAGCACCCTGGTCGGGGGATGACCTGGCTAAGGTCATCCGCATTCTGGTGAGTCAGTCCCGCAGACTGTAACCTGGAATTTGAACCGCTGGCCGCTGGGAGATTCATAGATCCGAATAGATGAGGATCCTGGCGTCTGGTAACGTGGAGAGGGCTCTCATCCTCCGTCCGGAATGACCGTAATCGGCTGTGATCAGGCTGTCCGTCCTGGTCCTTTACTCCCGAAACTGTGGAGTCCACGTCAGAAGCTTCACTTGAGCTCTGGTAAGCTCTCGCCAGCTGGGTAAGCACGTTCTCTTCAGGTAACGCCAGGTGCTCTGTACCAGGGTCTCCCCCAGATGAGCTCCCCTGGACAGGGAGGCATCTGTGGTCAACAGGGTCTAGGTAAACCTGACCGAGGACCTGCCATCACGAAGATGGGTCTGCCGGGCCAATCATGGCCGGGCACTGATGGTTCACTGGATAGGCTTTTTTAGTCCCTAGAGACAGCGATTCCGGACTCGCAGCTTCTTGACATAGAGAAGGTGCCTCCAGGTAGGAGAGTCCCTGGTGAATCCCCGGAACTGGATTCGATTTGATGGAATCGTAAAAAATCCTAACGGGTCTTCCTTGATCCTGGCTCAGAGAAGCCCTCTGTCCCATTAAAGGGCTCCCCAGCCTTACTAGGGGGCTGGGGGAAGACCCGTGGATACTACTCCCCTGGAAATAGGAGGGGCTGAAGTTCTGCCATCTGGGAGGGTGGAAACTTGAGGACAAGGTTTTCCATCTGGGTGTTCGTCCCTTTGATCTAAGGTCCTGGGCCGAGCTATGAGAGATCCTGCGAGTATACCTGGCCTGAAGGTCCCCTAAGGAAACCGCATCCCGGGACGGAAGCGGTCTAGGTCGAAGATGAACCTGAGTCCTTCGCCCAAGATTCTGGAAACCAAGAAGCCTGGAGAGAGATCCTTCTGGACGGGTACTCAAAGATGAAGTTGTTTGGGGCCCTAAAAAGGGCAAGATGTTCTCTCGGCCGGTGGAGCCTTGATGTAGCAAATGACCCTGGGACCTTTGCGTCAGGGCCCTAGATGGACGGGCCCGATTTCTCCCAGGATGGCAGACCACTGATGGGTCAGGGATCCTTCTTACGATCGCGGAAAGTGCCGTGTCCTCTACCTCTGCCCTGGGGAGCGGAGCGTCCACGCCCCCTGAAACCTCTGGTGGAGGATCCTCAGCCCCGAAAGGCAGTTCTCCTTTCAGGCGGCTGCGGCAGATTTTTGGTTTTAGTGTCCGCCAGATCCTCCATGATCTTGTCCAGGGCTTTACCAAAAAGCCTACCTGGCTCAAAGGGCAGGGTACAAAGCCCTAGTCTGGAGGCGTTGTCCACCCTCCATGGTTTAACCCACAACGGTCGCCTGGCCACAGTGGTGAGGGCCATAGATTTGGAGGCGAGTTTTAGTTGCGACCTGGAGGATTCAGCCAAGTGGTCCACCAATAAATTAATATCGGTCATAGCCGATAGGAGGTCGTCCCGGTGGACCCCCGTGTCTATATCCCTAGCAAGGGAAGATAGTTCGGCCTGTAGGGCAGAGACCACCTCATTAGCCAATATGGCCACGGAGGCCTGTGACGAGGCGACAGAATATGCCCGCCTCAGGGACCCCTCTACGCGGCGGTCCAACGGGTCCTGCAGGCTGCGAGCCGTCCTCGGCTGGCAGGACTGTCCGGCGGGATAGTTTGGCAACTGCCACGTCAACTTTAGGCGGTGGTCCCCAGGCACCCTGCTGGGACTCTGACATAGGGAAGAGTGCCCTGAATCTAGCGGAAGGTGTAAATGCTTTCTCGGGACGCTTCCACTCGCCTTCCATTACCTGGACCAGGTCAGTATTAGCTTTAAAGGAATTCGCCCTCCTGCTTGGCCCTTCCCCTGCCTCCCGCTCACATGATCTGAGGACTCTGAAAAGTCTGCCCATCTTCTCGAGGGGAAACACTTTCTTCTCCACCTCCACAGGGTCCTCCTCAGAGGACTCAACCTCCCCAATATGAAGCCTCTCAAGAGGCGGGAGGGAGGGCTCCGAAGCCTCCAGCCGGGGCCTCTTGGCGAGGTGGGAAATGGTCTCGTCCGCCTTTCTCATGGACTGGGACATGAAGTCCTTAACCCAGGAGACCATCTCTCTGATCGGGGTATCCTCAGAGGGAGGCACTCTGCATCCCTGGCAGTACCTGTATTCACAGGCATCAGGGAGGGGGATTTTACATCGGGCACAAGACAAATGTCTCCTCTTCGCCGTGGTTTTCCTCCAAGAGAGGGTCGAGGATGAAGAGGAGGACATACTAAAGGGAGGAAGGAAAAGAGACAAGTACCCAAGGAGTATAAAAAAATCTGGACCTCAGTTACATCCCCAGCCCACTCTCCCCTCCACCAACCTTGATAGCAAGAACTAGCAGTTCCAGCTCTTGAGCTTTTGAATCCTGAGGCAGCAATGCTTCAGAAGTACCTGTAACCGGAGCGACAGGTACCATCTTGTGGTGGAGGGGGTTTAAATAGGCCGGCTGGGGGAGGGACAGGGGGCGGAGCCACGCCCCCGCCACCTGGGTCCGAGCTACTTCCTCCTATAAGCCTCAAATTAATTCACCCCCCCCTCCCCGAGCACTAGGGGGGGGGGGGGCTACATCACCAGCAGTGGCTTACCTGCTGATCTTCACTGTCTTCTGACAGCCGCGGCATCTAACTCTGGCCGCGCGGTCTGCGCATGCGTGGTTTCCCCGGAAACGGTCCCTGGCTCGGGCGGAACCCGGGAACCAAAAAACTAGTTCCCAGGCTCTGCCGGCAGACGAACGTTCCTACCTGCCGGCTCCTGCAGTATCAGACGTCCGCGATGCCGCCGCACTCACGCTTCAGCGGGGGACCTCATCCGGACCACGCAGCAAGGTAAAAACTTAGGGGGGGGAGAGGGGAGCCCTGTAAGAGGCCAGAGCACCTCTCCCCCATCCACCTGTCCTGTCCCACAGGACAGAAAAAAACACAAAGGGGAGTTGGTCCTCTGACCTCTTATAGGGGTTGATTGCTGTTAGGTAATTAAATATTCCACCTGTCCTAACAGCTCATAGGGGCAGGATTACCCCAGTTGTGCTGCTGTTGGGCGTAGGGGGAAAAAAGTTACAGGTGTCAGAATATGGCAAGTCCAAGAATTTCTTTTTTTTCAAAGTTTTATTTTTTTTTGTGTTAAAAATAACAAAAACTCTATCTACTTAGTAGATCCACTCAGCAAGTTGTGGATCAGTACAACAGTCAAGCTAAAGTGTGTGGAGACAAATATAAGGTTTATACCTATACATAATGTTCAGGGTTTCTTTTTTGTTTGCCTTGTTTACTTTTTTTGTTGGACATGACCCTAAAAAGAGGAAAGTGAAGCCTTTTACTAGTTTTATTGGTTTGGGCTGAAGACAACACATAAAGACACAAAGAATACACAAAGACACAAAAGATGCTTTGTAAATATGCTGGTTACAACCCAACAGAGCACTAAAGAATACACTGTGAATATATACAAAGTATATATATAGATGGTACTATGGCCAGTGTTGATACCAGGCTAATGTTACTGTATGTTGTTACTATGTTGCAGAATATTTATAGAAGCTATACTATTATATGTAATGTTAGGATTGTTGGATATATAATTATCATGGTGAATAGAAACTCTGAGATTATCCGGTGTGTGAAGGAAGATAATGGCATTCCAGTCTGTATCAATGGTCCTTTCATTGCTGGCCTTTTATGACCCCTGCCCTCTTAGTGTTAGCTCGCAATCAGTGGGGTCAGCGGGCTCAGTGATGTCACAGACAAGAGGGCTTTTTTAACTTCTTACATAGAACAATTGATGGAGCCAGCAAAGGCTATAAAATAATAAAGAGTAACCTGTGTGTCTACGTCCGCCATGACGTCAGTTCAGTTTACTACCTAAGAAATTAGCAGCACTTGATAAGTGACGGCTCACGTCTCATGGGCCAATTTACCTGGTATTTAGCACAAGTCTGGTAATAAAGCGGAAAATTTGTTTTCAAGTTAATGTACTTTTCTGGGCACAGTCCCTTCTATATCTTATTAATGATTCCTATTTAATCTGAATATAGGAATAAGACTGAGCTCATATCTGTGCTTGCTCACCGTGCGGGGTTTCTATCCCACATTCTGCTTGACGAATGTGAGAAAAGTCCTTCAAGCAAGACTTTACTCTGCATTTTTTGGGTGGAAACCCACCAAACTCCATTATACTCTATTTGGTCCATGGTTTTTCGTGAGTAACCGCTTTTTAAGCAGATTGGGTTTCCATTTATTGGGTCCCCATGCTGACCCAAAGAGTGTAAACCAGAGATCAGGTGTGAACCTAGTGTAAGAGTTAAGGGGATATCGTCACTCCTTAGGGAGAGACCACCATATAGGTGTGTGGAGTCTTATTAAGCCTTTAGCACTCCACTTTGCAAGGGACCATGGGAAGAATATGCAAATCTGTCTTCCATGATGTAATTAGGAAGTCAGGTTTGCAACACTGAGGCACCTGACTTCCTAATTACATCATGGAAGACAGATTTGCATATTCTTCCCATGGTCCCTAGTGTAAGATGCAAGGTATATTTTTCAGTTCCCCCTTAAGATGTATCTCCAGTTATAAACAACTTTTCATAAACGACTAGTAAATTTAAATGTAATAAACCTTGTAATAGATCTTATTAATTTATTTTATAGATTTCTTTCCTTCACAATTTATTAAGCTCTTCTCCTTCAGTCTGACTGGTAGTTTACATTATACCTCTCTCTATTTTCAGCCTCACACACAAAACTCTGTACAAGGAGGGGTTTATTGTCTTATTCTGTGTCCTAGCAGCCTCTGATCTAAAAATAAAAATAAAAATACTGTTAAAAAAAAGAAAAATACAAGGAAAAGCAGAGTGTAACAGCAGCAATTATTTGAGTGCATTTTATCTCTTCCCCTCTTCATAGACTAATATGGAGAAAATAACTGCCAGAAAGTGGAGAAGAGAGCGTATTTCTTTAATAAGATATACTACATTTTCACATGTACTGTTCATTTATGAAAAGTGGTTTATAACTCGAGGTACGCTTATGCATAGTATGCACACTGGCATGGACGAATGGGTATCTTATGTCTATGGAAGGGGATAAGCTGCTACCAGATATTTCTGATGCTGCTTATTTCATAGACAACAGGTATGAAAGCTGAACTACAAGGCCTCATGTACATGACCAAGTGTGCAGACTAAGGGGCAGTAGCGGCGTTACTGGGCCTGTGACGTAGTGGGCCCCTGATTTTATTTGAAAATAGGCTGTTTCCTGTTGGACTAACCCCAGCAGGTATTGTGCCCTCTTTTCTTACGGATCCCTGTTCCTGCTCAAGGCCACCTCCGCTTCTCCTTCTGCCCACCATGGGGACCCATGCGTCAGCAACCCATGGGGCCCCCTGGAGGGTGGAAGTGGAACTTGAGGTGGCTGTGAGCAGGAGCGGAGATCGATAAGTAAGGTTGAGAACTATTGCTATACTCTGGGGTCTCTTCAGATACCAAAATATAATGATTGGAGGCCCAGGGGAGCTGACAAACATAAAAAAACAATCTTACTCATCTCTCCTGGACTCCGGTGTGACTCCGGTGGCCTCTATAATGACGTCACAGATGTCAAGTGGGTCAGGACAATGTCCTGATGCATGAAGCCGGTGTATCCCACATCTGTGATGTCATTGAAGAGGGACAGAAACAGCAGGGAGTCGCTTCGGAGCCCTGGACTGTTTTTTATGTTTGTCATTTCCCTAGGGCCTTTGATTATTATACTCTGGGGTCTGAAAAGAACACAGATTATAATAATAGTTTGTGGGTTGTGCGATGAACACTATTAGGGCCACTATGGGACATTATATTGTGTGAAGGCGTGACTATGTGACATTACACCATGTGTAAGGGCTGCTATGGGACATTATACTGGCTGCAGGGGCCGCTAAGGGACTTTATACTGTGTGGAAGAGTCACTATGGAACATTACACTGTATGGAGGCCGCTGTGGAACATTATACTGTGTGCATGGGCCACTATGTGACATTATACTGTGTGGAGTGGTCACTATGGGATGTTCAGCTGTGTGGTAGTAGGGGCGGGGGCCCAAGTCCAAAGTTTGCTATGGGGCCGAGTGTTTGCTAGTTACGCCTCAGCTGAGGAGGCTTCTGATTCACCATTTAAGTCTGAAGATTATGGAGCATGTCCTATCCAGCTTTGTCAAAATAGATCGGAACATAACTGAACCCACAATGAAATCAGTGTAGTACGGAAGAAACTTGGATGACACTCGGATATCATATAAATGTCATCCGAGTGCCTTCTGTTAAAAATTCAGAACCCACTTGGCCTGTACACTCGGATGTGTTGTATATTCCCTGACACCAGACATGTGGGAACTGTTTAATTCTTTCCATAAACTGTATATAGTTGATGGCTCGTAAAAGCAGAATTCTCTTAGAAGCATCTCACGTCTGTGGCAAGAGGTAGACAATAAATGTGCTCCACTAACGTAAAACTCTGAAAAGAATCCAAAACTGACGTAAATGCATAATGGACCAGTCAATGTAAGTTAGGTTGGGTTCACCTCTACATTATTGTTTTTATTCCGAGGGACACTACTCTTTGTACTATTTTCAGAGCACCATTTATTCCATGGTGCTGTACATTATTATATTAATCCCATGGTGCTGTACATTATTTTATTAATTCCATGGTGCTGGACATTATTATATTAATCCCATGGTGCTGTACATTATTATATTAATCCCATGGTGCTGTACATTATTTTATTAATTCCATGGTGCTGTACATTATTATATTAATCCCATGGTGCTGTACATTATTTTATTAATTCCATGGTGCTGGACATTATTATATTAATTCCATGGTGATGTACATTATTATATTAATTCCATGGTGCTGGACATTATTATATTATTTCCACAAATATGTTTGTTTACCTTTGTAATGGAGGTAAAATCCTGCATGCACAACTTTTTCTTGCACCAGAAAAGTAAAAAACATGATGGAAGAAATCTTCTGTCATGTTTTTACAATGGGGTGAATATAGATGGGCACCCAATGGCTGTATAATGGCCCAGTGGTTGGCCTTGCAATGCTGTGGTCCTGGGTTCCAATTTGACCCAGAACAACATCTTCAAGGTCCGGATCGACTGATCCAAACAGTACTCGCTCATCTCTATTCATGGAGTTTGCATGGATTTCCTACAAGTTCTCTGGTTTCCTTCCATGTGCCAAAGATATATTGATAGGTAAATTTGCTGTACAAACAACTGACTCTTGAGGGTGTTGTGGATGGGAGCCTAATGGCAGCCACCCAACTCGCCTATTTCACAATGTCATTGAATCTGTGACAGCAGAGAACAACGGACATTAAATAATGGTAGTGTGAACTTAGCCTAAAACGTTCTATAGCACTGACCCTACTGCTATGATGTAAAATAATAGGAGCCCTACAATTATGGGATCATACGTCACTTCTAGTCTTTGTGAACCGTCTCCTACACAGTGATGACTTCTTAACTTGGTTGTACAACATCTGGCACAGTCTAACCCTGTCCTGCATAATCTCTTGTCTTTATCATGCTTTTTGTACCCTTTCTGTCTTTTTATTTAACCTTGTAATCTCCGCTTTCTTCCTTACATCCTTCACCTTTCTTCCCTCTCCCTTTCCCTTCCCCAGTATCCTTTCATCTTGTCTTGTGGCACTTCTCATCTGTCTGTCACTGCCTTTAATAGAAAGGATCATCTGGCACTTGTGTATTTGATCTGTCACATATAATCACACCTCACCGGCAATTACATTATTAGTCTGACAGGCAGCATTTTCTATGGCTGCAGAATGAAGAATCTCCTGTGATCTGCGTGAGACTGCAGTCAAAAGGAAAAAAAATGTCAGACGCAGCCGAGTAGACGTCGCCTGTTTAATGGTAGACATTATATAGGTAGAGTATTGTGCATGGCCATGTAATGAAACTTCAGTGTATTAGCTGCTACTGGAACTCAGAGCCTGACTATTACAAGGCCGCTCACCTCACAAGACCCAGATTGCTTCAGCAATATTTTCCCACTGGGAGCCGTAACCTTGGAGTAATCACACTCAGCCAATAAGAGGAGCCTTGAGATGGCCAGAATCATCCGGAGAAGGCGGTGATGAGATGTTATCTCGCATCTTAAGTATCGTCCTGTAATTTAATAAATGGATAGATGTTTCACTGTACTAAACATTACAATTGAACATAGTTATCTTATTGCAAGTCTTCCCCGGGGAAGACACAAGGATTTCATTATAAAGTTCAGTATTTGCCAAATGCACCAGCAAAGGGTGGCTGTTTTTTTTGCTTTTGGGTTATACACGTAGGCCAAGGCTGACACAGATGTAATGTCATTTTTGCAGACTTTAGTTTCAGCTACATGGATAATGGATTCGCTTCTGGTTCTCTTCTTCGGGTTATGACTGCAAAAACACATGTAAAGCAGAATAAATTATGTTGTATGCCAAGTAATAGGCTGAGGGATCTTATGTAATAGTTATACATGTGCAGCCATCTATCACTATCCTAGTGGCATTGCTAGGCCTGGACATCAGGGCTATGAATATATATTATGCAGGACTGTGCAAAAATATTATACAGCTCCAGCTGTAACCTAAAATGGAAACAGTGGATGAGCAAAAAAGAAATGTCACCTTTACCCCTTTCCTAATATCATCTTTTCTCAATATACTTGCAGACTTTTTTTGAAGGAACTCAGCAAGGAGGTTGTTCCCGTCATCTTGAAGAACTAAGCACAGATCTGTGGATGTAGGTTTGCCTCAATTCAGTGGCGTAACTAGGAATGGCGGGGCCCCATGGCAAACTTTTGACACCCCCCCCTCTTCCTGACCGACACCGAAGACCTTGACCGACCGACCCCCCCACACACACGCTGCATTCCTGAGCGCTCTATTATGTCCCTCAGTGGCCCCTGCACACAGTGTTACACCCCTTTGTGGCCCCTGCACACAGTACTATGTCCCACTGTGGACACCCATGAACAATTATTATACTCTGGGGTATTTTCAGACCCCAGAATATAATAATCGGAGACCGAGGGGAGATACAGACATAACAAAAAAGTTACTTACCTGTCTCCGGCTCCGCTGCAGTCTTTGGTGGTGTTGGCTATCTTTACTAATGCACGGATGTCACATGACATTTCATGCCCTCACTCTATCTGCCCCCAGTTTCATGCACCCCTCATCTCTACCCCCATTTTCATGTCCTCCCCTCTATCTCTGCCCCTAGGTTACTGTTGTTCTCAGTTGCTCCACACCACACATACATACACACTCACACTCTGACTACTATTAGACAGTCATTAGTAATAGCAATTGCAGGCAAGTCTGAATACAAACAAAGTGTAGATTACTGATCCATCTACTGACACTGACCTCCCCCTCCTCCTCATACACAGATATCAGGACACTGTCCTCTCCCCTCCTCCACACCACACATACATACACGCATACACATACACACATACACACACACACACACGCACACAGAGACTCTCCATCCTGCATCTCACATTCCCCCTCCCCTTCATTACCCAGCACCACATCTCTCCTTCTCTTCATCTCTTGCAGGACTGCACGGGCTATAAAGACACGTCCACCTAGTCATGTGACGGCTGACGTCACACAAGGTCCTTCATCTACAGGTCCTACAAGCTTTCCCCCGATCTTATCGCAGTTACAACAGTTTGTCTGTGATAAGAGCGGGAGTAGCAGAGGTAGCTGTTGCCGGGCCCCCTAATGTCCCGGGCTCTGTGGCAGCTGCCTCTGCTGCTATGGTGGTAGTTACGCCACTGCTTCAATTCTTTTGTCTCTACATGTAATCCCAGACAGACTGGATGATGTTGAGATCAGGGCTCTGTAGTCACTTCCACTTCCAAAGGGTGGTCACACCAAATGTTAATGGGATTTAGATTTCTCTTTTCTTCGTTCTGCAAATTGGTAAGAGTAATCTATTAACACTTCTATTTTTTTTTAAGCTTAGACAGCCCTGGACTGTTTAAGGAAAGGGCTTTGGACTCATTGGCTGGTTGCTTATTTCTATTTTCAAAATATTGGTGACGTTTTTTGTATTAGTCCATAAAAAGGGGGCACGTAGGCGGGTTACTCACCTTCTACCAGGACGAGTGGTGAGAGGAACAGTACCTGCGATGGCGGACTCTTTGGAGCTTTTGGTGCGGGAGAGGGTGGCCAGCCAGGGCCCTGGCTGGTTGCTCAGCCTCCTCCAGCAGTCGTGCGATTCCGGGGTTGGCAGTTCGGTTCCCAGGGCTGATGGCCGGCCGCAGCGGGTATCTCGCCCGCCGTCGCGGCTGAGTCCCAGCCCGCCAGTGCGGGGAGGCTCCGGCGGTTCCAGGCAGAGGAGGGAGGTCCGGGCTCATGGTAGGCGGACGGCTTCTAGGAGCGGTGGTACAGGTGAGCGCTCCGGCGGACTTTCCCAGGGTGCCCGGGGGGGCGGGGGGGAGGAGGGGGTCGGGTCCCCAGCTCCTGCTAGGCCTGTCTCGTGCGGCGCCAATATGGCCGCCGCCACGAGGTCTGTTTCCTCAGCGGTCGCGGCGGCTCCAGTGGGAGGGGCTTCTCCCCTGCTGTTTGATGACGCGCCGCCGGGCGGGGCTCCCCCGGCGAGCGTCATGGGGACGGGCGTCTGCGTCGAGGCGGCCGCATGTGACGTCGCGGAAGGGGCGGGGCTTAGCGCAGCTCGTGCCGGAGCTGCCAAGCCTGCAGTTCCGGCTGTTTTTTCCCCTGCCTTACCTGCTGCGGGATCGTCGAGCGGGGAGGCCGGCGCTCAGCTTCCTCCTGCTGCTTCTGCTGCCTCTCAGGTAGGAGTCGGTACTTTAAGCGGCGTGGGTCGGGGGGGCGTGGTTTCGGGGGTCGGGGGGGTGAGGGCTCCTCCCATGTCCTGGCTGTCCATCACAGTGGAGTGGTGCGTCGGGCCCCGTCGGTGGGGGCCCCTGAGGGTCGTAGGGGTCAGAGGGTTGCATATGGGGTTCGGTCGTCCCCCCCCCTTGGCAGGGCGTCCACAGGGGTGGGGGTTTGGGAGAGGGATCGTGGGGGTTTGGGTCACCGCTATAATGTTTCCTCTTTCTCTGAGTCTTCTTCATCAGAAGACGACAGGTACCGCCGCGGAAGTGGGCGGCACCTGGATTCCCCCGGAAGACACAGCAGCAGGAGGATCTCCCGTAGCCGCAGGAGCCGGACAAGACGTCGCACCCCACGCAGTCGTTCGTCCTCCAGGTCGAGACGGAGCTACAGTCGTTCAGACCGAAGGCTGCGGGACGGGTCGCATCGTTCCTCTACCTCGCGCAGAGTGAGTCGTCGGGGATCCCCGGTTGAAGGCCGTCCGGAGAGGGCTACATCGTCCGTGGCTGGATTGGGACATCAGGACGCACAGCCTCTGCCGACCACTCCTGTCCAGGCTGCTCCTCTTCCGGTCCATCCTGGGCCGCAACCCGGTGAGTACGCCTGCCGCACGGCTTGGGCACCTCACACCACGACACCTACACAGTCACTTGCACCTGTTCAGGATATTCCCTCGTTCATTAGGCAGTTGTTAGAAGCTTCAGGTACTTCTCTGGTTAAGACGGACGCGGTGTCCGCCGCTGCACCCGGGGGGGCTGCTCCTGCCCCGGCCACGGATTTGGCTTCGGGTTGTATGCTCCGGGACACGATGTTCTGCGGAGTCGCTCCGCTAGGGACGCACGTCCCGGCGGAGGTTAGGGATAAGATAATCAAGGGAGAATTCGTAGATATCTGGTCCTTATTGTCGGCAGACCATATTGCCGTCGATAAGGAGCGGACTTTTGAAAAAGGTTCGGACCGTAAGCAGCGAGTGGCGAAGACTTTTGGCAATTGGTTGCAGGCCTTCGCCACACTTGCGTATATTACTTGTCAGGCTTCCCCGATGAAGGGCCCGGAGCTCTTCGTTTATATGGACACGGTCTACAGTGCTTACAAATTGCACGGAGGCTCGGCCTGGTGGCGTTACGATGAGGAATATCGTCGCCGCCTGGCCCTGACTCCCGCCGTCGGTTGGGCCTCTAAGGCTACCGACGTTTGGATCCAGCTGATCCTTTCCCAACGCCCCCAGCGGCCCTTTCAGTCCGGTGCCGCCGGTGCGGGGCAACAGCCCGCAACGACGGCACAGCGTCAGAGTGGAACCTGCTGGCTCTACAACGAGGGCCATTGCCGGTTCCACTCTTCCTGCCGTTTCAAACACGAGTGTTCGATCTGTGGCGGGTCACACTCGGCCTTGCGCTGCTTCCGCCGTAATAGGCAAGGTGGCAAGCTGGGTGCTGCCGGCGCCACAGAGAACGCCGGTGAACGTGCGGCTGCTGGAACAGTGGCTCGCTCTCTACCCCAGGAGGCGGGAGGCAAGCCTGCTTCTTGAGGGTTTCTCCGACGGTTTTTACATTCCCCACGCCCCGTCCTCTGTTATGTTTCTTTCCCCTAATTTGAAGTCTGTCAGGGAGGATGAGGAGATGGCGTGGGAGAAGGTCATGAAGGAGGTGATGTTGGGCCGGATGGCCGGCCCCTTTTCCGATCCCCCGCTGTTGAATTTAAGGGTCTCCCCCTTGGGCTTGGTACCCAAAAAGGAGGCGGGCAAATTCCGGCTCATACATCACCTCTCTTACCCTCCCGGGTCGTCGGTTAACGACGGCATTTCGAAGGAGGATGCGGCTGTCTCGTACACCTCCTTCGACAGGGCTGTTTTCCTGGTTGGTAGGGCTGGTCCGGGGGCTCTGTTGGCTAAGTCCGACATTGAGTCGGCTTTCCGGCTGCTTCCGGTGCACCCCGACTGTTTCCATTTGTTAGGTTGTAGAGTTAAGGACAGTTTTTTCGTCGACATGTGCCTGCCTATGGGATGCTCTATTTCATGCTATTATTTCGAGCTCTTTAGCTCCTTTTTGGAGTGGTCTTTGCGTTATGAATCGGGCATCCCATCGGTTTTGCACTATCTCGACGATTTTTTGTTCGTTGGTCCGGGTGGTTCGCCGGTTTGCGCGTATTTGTTAGCTACCTTTAGGTCCTTGATGTCCCGGCTGGGCGTTCCCCTTTCAGCCGAGAAAACAGAGGGCCCGTGTACAAGGCTGTCCTTTCTCGGTATAGAGATAGACTCGGTCGACATGGTGTTCAGGCTCCCGCCTGACAAGCTCGACCGTCTTCTGGGTATGATTGGGGATTTCCTTCTCGCCAAAAAAGTTACGTTGCACCAGATGCAGTGTCTCCTCGGCCTGCTGACATTCGCATGCCGGGTTCTGCCCATGGGGCGCGCCTTTTGTCGCCGGTTGTCGCTGGCTACAAAGGGCGTGCTCCACCCCGACCATTTTATTCGCATTACGCGTACACTGAAGGAGGATTTGCGCGTTTGGAGCGTTTTTCTTTCTCAGTTTAATGGTCGTGCTATTTGTCAGCGGGAGGAGGTTACTAATGCAGAGCTTTCTTTGTTTACGGATGCGGCTGGGGGCGACGGTTTCGCGGCTGTTTTCGGGGATGAGTGGTGCAGGGGGTCTTGGCCTCTGCAGTGGGTTGAGTCGGGCCTGGTTAAAAACATGGCCTTGTTGGAATTTTTCCCGATTGTGGCCGCGATAGAGCTTTGGGGTGATGGGATGTCCAACCGTAGGATAGTTTTTTGGTGTGATAACCTTTCAGTAGTGCAGGTTATAAATAGTCAATCTTCCTCCTCACCTCCGGTGCTGGCGCTGCTCCGGCATTTAGTTCTAGTTTGTTTGCAGCGTAACATTTGGTTTAAAGCTCGCCATGTGCCTGGGGTGCGGAATAGGATTGCTGATGCTTTGTCTCGCTCACGTTTTCAGGTCTTCCGTGCCCTGCATCCGTCGGCGAAGACAGAGGGTCGGAGTTGCCCCGATTCCTTGTGGAGCCTGGTAGGGAACAGCTGCTAGAGCTCGTTCGAGGGTCGGTATCCGCGCCTACGTGGAAGAGCCACCACAATGCCTGGATCCTCTGGTTGTCCGTGTCTGGCGGTTCAGTACCCGCGGACGCTCAAAAGTTGTTAGATATTTCGTTGGAATTTTTAGTTAAATTGAGGAGCCAGGGGCTGTCTTACTGCGCGGTTGTGAAACGGTTAGCTGGGGTTGCGTTTATGCTCAAGTTGTTTGGTCGTTTGGATGTTACGAAACACTTTGCTATCAGACAGGTTTTGAAGGGGTGGAAGAAGGAGAGGTGTGGGGGGAATCGGCGGCGGCCGGTCTCTTTTAGTTTGTTAACTCGTTTGTTTGGGGTTTTGGCAGTCGTGTGTCCGGATGATTTTGAGTTGGTTTTGCTGAGGGCCGCTTTCGCTTTGGCCTTTTTCGCGGCCCTCCGTATCGGGGAGTAAGTCAGTCCCAGCAAAACTAGGCCCGGGGGTTTGGGTGCGGGTGATGTGGTTGTTACTGATGCGGAGATTAAGATTTGTCTTCGCCGCTCGAAAACGGATGTTTTCGGGCGGGGTACTTGGATTACTATTGGAAGCACGGGGTCCGAGTTTTGCCCTGTGGCTTTGATTCGGGATTACCGTGCTAGGCGTCCCGCAGGGGACGTCTTCTTATTGCATGAATCTGGTTCACCTCTCACTCGTTTCCAATTCCTGTCTGTTTTTCGTGCGTGTTTAGTTGCTGTGGGGCTGGAGCCTCGGGACTTCGGCACCCATTCCTTCCGCATCGGAGCCGCCACGACGGCTAATGCTTGTGGTTTGGGCGATGAAGCGGTTAAGCGCTTGGGGCGCTGGAGATCCGACTGCTTCCGGTCCTACATTCGGCCCGACCTGATGACTCCCTAAGCCTCGGCGTCCGCTGAGTGTGATGGGGTGCTGATCTGGGCCTTTATGTCTTTTCTTGCATTCTCTTCTATGTCTTGTGCTTCTCCTTTCTGTGTTTTTTCTCTATAGAGGCTGTTCCGGTGGTGGTGTGGCTCATCGGCCACTCCTTCCTGTATTGGGCGGAGAGGAGAGCGGCGGTTCGGCCGGGGGGTCTACATTTCGGCCTGGACGGAGTGGACGTTCGGTGGAGAGGTCGTCGAGGGCTGCAGTGGCGGCAGGTTCTGCCGGAGATAGTGGCCGCAAGCCGCTTGACGGCGGGTCCTGCAGTCGTTGCAGTCCATGCCGGAGGTAACGATCTGGGTCACGTGAAACTAGCTGAACTCATTACTATGGTGAAGCAAGATCTCCGTCGCGTATATGACTTTTTCGATAAGGTGGTCCTGGTGTGGTCGGAGGTCGTGCCTCGCCTTTGTTGGAGGGGCGCGCGCGACGTCGCCGCGATTGATAGGGCTCGGCGGGTGCTGAACATCAGGGTTTCCAAATTTGTTAGGTCTTTGGGTGGAGTAACCGTACGACATTTGGATCTGGAGGGTAACAATGAGAGGTTGTTAATGAGGGACGGGGTGCATCTCAACCCCATAGGGTCGGATATTTTTCTTTCCGGGCTGCAAGACGGGCTTGAGAGGGCTCTGGTTCTTTTGGGTGGGGGGGCCAACAGGCAGGTGTAGGGGGGAGCAGTACACTGCCTGTTGTGTGGCGGGGGTGTCCATGCCCAATTTTGAAGTATGGTAACCTACATGCTCGCTGGATCGCAGCGGAGCATTCAGGGCGAATTAAGAAGACAGGAAGAAGAAGAGCCGGAGGCGGGCATGGACGGTTTATCTGTTTGTTTTCATTGTGAGGTTTTTTATTTACCTCTTGTTATCAGGTATATATAAATAAAGCTGTGGCCTACCCCACTTATACCACACTTAAGTTTTCTTGACGTTTTATTGTTAGTGAGAATAGTCACCAAAAAAAGGGGTGTTATACACAGAGATGGGTCCAATGAGTCTTCTTACTTTGCAACATTTTGTAACAGCCCAAACTTTTGCAGAATACTGCACATGTATATAGGCCAAGATATTCCGGAGTGGTTCACAGACATATCACACACAGTCTGCAGGAGTTCAGTTACTTATCAGTCTTTGGAGTGTGGGAAGAAACCTGAGAACCTAGAGAAACCCTACACAAACACAGGAAGAAAATACTAACTCCATGCAGATGTTGCTCACCGCTACTGAGTCACTATATATTATATCTAGATGTTTTTGTCTCTTCTGCCTCTCTCATTGAAATAAACATGAACTGAGGGAGGTTGTAAGGGGATGGGGGGAGGGGGGCTGTCAACTGACCAAGTATTTGGCGTATATTTATGTCATTTTTATGGACAGATTTATATTTGCCCAGTTTGTGCCAATGCTTAATACTATGTGTGGGCATATATACCACTCTGCAACTAGTGCAATGAACAAGCTATACCTAGAGAACAAGCTCTTAGGGTCCATTCAGATGTGGAAGATCTGTTGTAGAAATGTTTGTGACTTTCCCTTTCATCTAAATGGGATTTGCAGAAATCCATGTAATGCCAGCAAAAGGACTCCATACAAATAATTGGGACTAAGACTAAGAAATTTCTGCAAAAATCTGCCACGTCTGAATACACTCTTGTAGATGTTAAAAACTACTCATAGGTGTTGCTGTTTGAATCTATAAGGGACCGCTATGGCTTTAAGGTTTGGTTGGAGGAATTTTGAGTGGTATATATTGAGGTGCCTATAGACAGGACTTACCTTCTTAATTCTGCTGTTAGTCATGGTGAGAGGAAAAAGTTGCTGTGAGGATGCCATACAATTTTTGGTTGTGTTTTTTTTTCTTACCTGTTCTGGTTTGTTCTTTTGGACAGGTCACAGCTTGGTGGGCACTCCATACCTTAGTTGACAAGGAAGATGGTCTGACATATCCACTGACTCACAGTATTAAAGGGGTATTCCCATAACTCTTGTTCTGCAGCCTGCAGGGCTGTGCTTTCTTCACTTCCTGGATTTCTCGGACATTGGTGGGCGGGGTTTCACTTGCTCTGCTATCTGCTATGTTTGCAGTCAGTATTGAGGGATTGGTTGTAAATGCATTACCACAGTATAAAGTTGATGTGGAAACTGATGTAGCAGAGCTGGATTTGAGTCAGCTTGCATTACATACAGAGGTAACGGACTCCTTATCTCAGCCCTTATCAGCCAAATTCAATTAAACCGGCTGATAATTGGAAAAGCTGAATATAGACAGCACAGTAATCCCGGAGCTCTCACCTCCCCCCTGTCCTATCTGAGAGCTCCGTTGCTTGTCAGCCCCTTCCTCCCCCCCTGAGAGCAGGCAGCTACCTCCCTTGGGAATTAAGCAGATAATCCCAGTGGCCATAGAAACGCAGTGTCAACAATGAAGTGAATAAATTAAGATAGTGGTCAAACAAAGCAGTTTTGATAAAGCAATGTATTTAGGAAAAGTCTTAAAACCACATAAACTAGCAGTATAGATAGGATGCTTTTCATGGGACAACCCCTTTAAGGTACAGTTGGAAGAAGAGAAGATTATCCTAAGCATGGAAGGATTATTCGGACTTCTGCCTCAAGTTCTTCTTCCATTTCTGCCCCTCCCGCCTTCCACAGTAGAAAGCCAAAGCTGGACTTGGGCTGAGGTTCCACATTGTAGTGGATTTCATAGAAGGGAGCCATCTAAGAACTTCCCTTACATTTTCCATGCCTTTTAAAGCCACTCCTTACTTTGGTGCAAAAAACTACAGCAAGAACTGCAACAAAAAAATACTGCATTTCTGCAACATGGAGTCTCCGCTTTCCACCACAGCTTTCCCCGACTGAATAGACTCATGCCATGGATTCTGTGGCTGGATCAGCTGTGGGATCTGCAGAAAGCTCACGAAGAACGCTTATTTTTCAGCATCCTGCTTTGCACTCTGCCTCAGCGCCAAGTTCCGCTGTATGAACATACCCTTAAGATATTAAAGCTGAAATGTTTAGTTAATAGAATAAAGCTGTGGCCAATCGTACTTAACCCATTCCTAGGTCTGGTGTCATTACTTATGTGGTTGTCTTATGGTAAAGGGGAGTCACCATGGGAGGTAAAAGGTTTTATGCCTTTCAGTCTGTGACATTATATCAAGGTCTAAAATTCTATAACATTTCCCACAGATTCAATTTTTTTTTTTTTTTTTTTTTTTTACATAACACATTTATAGCATACATGTTCACCTTTGGGATCCTTTTTGCTGACCTTTATTCTAGAATGCCCACTTTACTGATAAATAAACATTTCACGCAGTTACATATTATGGGAAACTGTGATATAGGAAGCGCATATGGTTACACCAATGAAACAAATGGAGGTATTGGTTACAAGGTTAAATTCACAAGGTCAAACATTATTAAGTTACCAGCTGTGGGATTTTCAGCTCTTATTACTCACCCTCCTTCTGGTTTGTCATGACATCACCCGCCGTCAGGTTCTGTACAAGCTTGGACAAAAGAAATCTCTTATTTTCCTGTAAAACTGTAATAAATTGATTGAAAACATAGACAGTTCTAGCAATAATGGCTTAAACAGGATTTCATCGCCCCCAGAATTTAACAAAATCTTATAAATCATTTGCACTTAAAGATGAAGTCCAGAGAAGATGTTTAGCAGAGGTTCTTGTATTAGGCAGATCTCACAAATGTATTATGTTTTTCATTGCGATTTTGCCGAGTTTTCTTCTGTGGACCTTCTGCCTCTATTATATCTATAAGGGAAATGCCAGCGTTTCCATAGGTATAATTGACATGCTGCGATTTGCCACTGCAGATTGTTTTCTGCAATGTGTGAATGGGATTATGCCGTCCACTTTGCAGGTAATGTAAAACGCTGTGAAATTGATGCTTTCTTTATCAATTCCTCACAGTTTTCTCGGTCTCTGCTTGCTGCTTATTTCTAGTGCATAAAAGTCAGAGCATGGTCATGTGAAATACAGTATATCACATGACCACCGACTTTATATAACATGACCATGGACTGTACATCATATGACCAAGGACTGTGCATCACATGACCAAGGACTGTATATCACATGACCCTGTACTGTACATCACATGACCCTGTACTGTACATCACATGACCAAGGACTGTATATCACATGACCACGGACTGTATATAACATGACCATGGACTGTACATCACATGACCAAGGACTGGGCATCACATGACCAAGGACTGTATATCACATGACCAAGGACTGTACATCACATGACCAAGGACTGTATATCACATGACCACGGACTGTATATCACATGACCAAGGACTGTATATCACATGACCATGGACTGTACATCACATGACCATAGACTGTACATCACATGACCATGGACTGTATATCACATGACCAAGGACTGTGCATCACATGACCAAGGACTGTATATCACATGACCCTGTACTGCACATCACATGACCAAGGACTGTATATCACATGACCATGGACTGCACATCATATGACCCTGGACTGTACATCACATGACCATAGACTGTATATCACATGACCATGCACTGTATATCACATGACCAAGGACTGTATATCATATGACCATGGACTGTACATCACATGACCATGGACTGTATATCACATGACCATGGACTGTACATCACATGACCACAAACTAATTTTAATCCACTGGAAGTAAACAATGAATGACAACAAGCAGAAATCTAGAAAACTGTGAGGAATTGATACAGAAAGCACATTAGTAAATTGTACAACTTTTTTATTATACAAATAATAACATTTGTCTCTCAATATTGGTCTGATACTGGACAATCCCTTTAAAAATGGAAAACAGAACAGATTAGCAGTTGTGACATATACAGAATAGAAATGTCTATTATAAATGTGAAAAATATTACTAAACATACTGTACATATGAAACTTCACTTATTGAATTCTGACAACTGGATGCTTTTGGAATTTCAGTTTAGAAACGGCGGCCAAACATCAGACCCCATTATAATCAATGGGGTCTGCTGGTTTCCATGTGTAACCCCGATGAACCTATCATTATGGAGAATGTCATAGAAAAATCCTATAGGTCTTCTCTGAGAAAAGCATATGCAAATAAGCTCTCTTTCCAAGGGCCTGGGGAATAAGTCGGTATCTCTAGCACCATCTATTAGGATGTGACTATTCATAAGCCACAAACAAAGGCATCCAAAAAATGCAGTTTCAATTGCACCAAACCTGACCATCTGAACGTGTCCTTCATGAGCACAAGATCATGACTCAAGGTTGGAGATATTAAATATAAAATTGCTCAGATTTGATAAAAGTGATACTTCACAGATCCCTGCACTGATCCAATAGACCTGGTGTCTCTCAATGCTGGCTGAGCAGACATTTCTAGTCTTTTCTTGTGTGGTGACTCCAGTGGGGACCCAGCGGCCTCGAAACTGTTAAGATCGGTAAGGGTGAGACTTTTTATGTTAGGACCCCCATTCTGTGCTGCTTTAAACATTCATTTAACTTGCTGGGGCACCACGTTGCAGAAACGCACCTATTTTGTTGCAGATTTTGCAATGGTTTTTTGCGCCAAAACCAGGAGTTTTTCGAACAGAAAGTAGAAGTATAAGAACTTCCTATATACAGTCCTATGAAAAAGTTTGGGCACCCCTATTAATCTTAATCATTTTTTGTTCTAAATATTTTGGTGTTTGCAACAGCCATTTCAGTTTGATATATCTAATAACTGATGGACACAGTAATATTTCAGGATTGAAATGAGGTTTATTGTACTAACAGAAAATGTGCAATATGCATTAAACCAAAATTTGACCGGTGCAAAAGTATGGGCACCCTTATCATTTTATTGATTTGAATTCCCCTAACTACTTTTTACTGACTTACTGAAGCACAAAATTGGTTTTGTAACCTCAGTGAGCTTTGAACTTCATAGCCAGATGTATCCAATCATAAGAAAAGGTATTTAAGGTGGCCAATTGCAAGTTGATCTCCTATTTGAATCTCCTCTGAAGAGTGGCATCATGGGCTACTCAAAACAACTCTCAAATGATCTGAAAACAAAGATTGTTCAACATAGTTGTTCAGGGGAAGGATACAAAAAGTTGTCTCAGAGATTTAACCTGTCAGTTTCCACTGTGAGGAACATAGTAAGGAAATGGAAGACCACAGGGACAGTTCTTGTTAAGCCCAGAAGTGGCAGGCCAAGAAAAATATCAGAAAGGCAGAGAAGAAGAATGGTGAGAACAGTCAAGGACAATCCACAGACCACCTCCAAAGAGCTGCAGCATCATCTTGCTGCAGATGGTGTCACTGTGCATCGGTCAACTATACAGCGCACTTTGCACAAATAGAAGCTGTATGGGAGAGTGATGAGAAAGAAGCCGTTTCTGCACGTACGCCACAAATAGAGTTGCCTGAGGTATGAAAAAGCACATTTGGACAAGGCAGCTTCATTTTGGAAACAAAAATTGAGTTGTTTGGTTATAAAAAAAAAGGCGTTATGCATGGCGTCCAAAAAGAAACAGCATTCCAAGAAAAACACATGCTACCCACTGTAAAATTTGGTGGAGGTTCCATCATGCTTTGGGGCTGTGTGGCCAATGCCGGCATCGGGAATCTTGTTAAAGTTGAGAGTCGCATGGATTCCACTCAGTATCAGCAGATTCTTGAGAATAATGTTCAAGAATCAGTGACGAAGTTGAAGTTACGCCGGGGATGGATATTTCAGCAAGACAATGATCCAAAACACCGCTCCAAATCCTCAGGCATTCATGCAGAGGAACAATTACAATGTTCTGGAATGGCCATCCCAGTCCCCAGACCTGAATATCATTGAACATCTGTGGGATGATTTGAAGCGGGCTGTCCATGCTCGGCGACCATCTAACTTAACTGAACTTGAATTGTTTGTCCAAAATACCTTTATCCAGGATCCAGGAACTGATTAAAAGCTACAGGAAGCGACTAGAGGCTGTTATCTTTGCAAAAGGAGGATCTACTAAATATTAATGTCACTTTTCTGTTGAGGTGCCCATACTTTTGCACCGGTCAAATTTTGGTTTAATGCATATTGCACATTTTCTGTTAGTACAATAAACCTCATTTCAATCCTGAAATATTACTGTGTCCATCAGTTATTAGATATATCAAACTGAAATGGCTGTTATAAACACCAAAATATTTAGAACTAAAAATGATTAAGATTAATAGGGGTGCCCAAACTTTTTCATAGGACTGTATTTCCTATTCCTTTTGTAACCATTCTTGGCTTTGGCTCAAAAAAATGCAGCAAAATCTACAGCAAATAAAGCCGCATTTCTGCAATTTGGGGCCTCAGCTGAAATGCAAGTTCTGTGTAAAATCCTGAAACTTATGAATCCGCCATGCTCTATGCATTAACCTTGACGGTAGCTGTAGTCTTTTATATGTCTCACCAAGTTCAGGCGTAAAACATCTTGTCTGTAGCAATGGTAATAAAAGCAGTAAGTGGTCTGAATCACGGCCTGATGGAGGAAAGCTGACCCACATATTGCATTTCAGGATGTGGTTAATCTCCTAAATGTGTTCCAGGTGTGGATCATAAAATGCCGATGTTTACTTGTATCGTACTTGAGCTGTTTGGCGCATTAATTCTGCATTTGCATTATATTAGTATTACGTCTTTAGATGAATTTTCTCCTTAAACTTTTTAGACTGTTGTAGCTATATGGCTTTATCCGCAAGACATTGGCAGTGCTAGTGATAAAACTGTATGCAGTGTCATAGTGAAGCTGGATATATATCAGATAAAGGCTAGCTGACGACTAATGTGTATGGAGGCCTACCCATAGGCGCACACAGCTTGCAAATCAGCATTGCTAGTCATTGGATTAATGTAAGTCAAACCGGGGGATTTCAGTTGGATTGTTTAAACATCTAATGTGTAGGGGACATCCATACTCTCCCCTGATGGTAGAAATGGGGGAAGGTAGGGTCGGAATATTGGATTTCAACAATCTTAATTGCTTTGTTCCCAAGGATGATAAACCACCAGAGGTGTCTGGGAGCGCCTTACCCTTCTTTCCCCATTTAGAACGCATGTACACTAGGTTGACGCAAGTGTTCGTATGCATGGAGGCATTGTAAGGGATAGCCATCAGCTAGACATCCATCTAAATTATATGACCATCCCATAACTTGGCAAATGACCTATTCTCTAGAAACTGGAATAGTGTGCGGTGCGTCCCATTGACCCTCTCAGCATAGCATGAGAGTTGTAATACTGCATCTCTTTCCCCATGACTGGACATCCAGTTTAGCAATAATGTGGTTGTGTTGTGATGGGTTCCTTTCCCATTATGACATAAAGACATACTTGCCAATATTTGGGAATAAATTTCCAGGAAAACCGCATAGCTCAGTTAAAGTCGCAACTCTGTGGATAGAGCCACACTCCTTGTGTGTAGGGCTATGTCTCCTTTTTGGGCCTCGACACCTTTCTTGCAACGTGGGAACTTTATATGCTGTTTGCTCCCATTTTTCAGGATGTAATGGTCACATGAGCTAGCCCACATCACTCCACTAGGCTGGGAAGATTTGACCCCTGTTCTGGGAGTCTACAAGGTCCCACTCTTTTCGGGAGCCCCCTGGAAATTTGGCAAGTATGACTAAATGCAATGTCTTTCCCAATAGGGATCTTGTAACACTAGTTGCTTGCCTGGATAAGTAACTAATATGTCAATCAAACTATCAAGCTAATTTAACGTTTACTCCTACATGCAGAGGTGTACAGAAAGGGGAGCTCATGCTAAACATCAAAACAGGGCTCATTTCAGGTACTCAATGGCAGTAATACAACCCTTATCACATGGGAGAGAAAGACTTGATGCCAGTTTGCCTCCTTCTTCCTTACTATGGTCCATGGTTAATTCACTCCCATACACCCGTTTTATTTTAAATATGATTTTTATTGAAAAGAAGAAAACTTTTACAATACAATAAAAAAGCAATTACAAACATAAGAAGAATCGGCATACGTCCAAGCAGTAGAATAGGAATCGCAAGCTAGAACTCCGGGCTGTAGCTCAAATACATGAATGACACAAACACGACCGAACATACAAAGACCAAAGGACCAGATACACAGACGCTACAAAGACACCAATTCTACAAGAAGACAAGAAAGGAATGAAAAGGGGAACACAACCAGAAGGGAACAGGAAAGAAACAAGAAAAAGAGAAATAAGGGAGACGGAATAGGAACAGAAAAGAACAAGAAAACCAAACAATGACATAAACAACATAACCATACACCCGTTTTAGATCTTGGAACCTCTGCACCAAATAAAGGGGTTTTCCATGTCTATGATATTGATAACCAATCCCGGGACTAAGCTGCAAACAAGTCATGTGGACAATAAAGGTGACTTCACATGACCTGGGAACCAGGAGCATTGCTCACTTTCGGTGGGAAGGGGGGATGCCGAACCCCTGTTGATCTGATACTGGTGACCAATCCTTGGGATGGATCCTTAATATTTAGGTCCCCGAAAACCCTATTAAAGTAAAGCATTTGGCTAACCTTGGCTGGACCCTCCAGAAGCCCCTTAGCGGCTGCGGTACCATTACCTCCACAGTATGGAAATTATTCTACGTGTGTTTATCCAATTTTCCATTGATTCATCTGAATATTTGTGAATGTCACCTTGTAATAAATCTTGCAATTATTCTTTCCCTGATGGTTAGAAAGTTTTTGTAAAGCCCGTGTAAATTGAATCAGTGGTTATTCTTAGTGTCTTTGAAGATGGATTCTACTTTCCTTGCAAAAACAGAGTTGCAGGATATGAGGCCCCCCTCCACTAGAAATAAGGATTACAGGAAATGAGGCCCCCTCCACTGGAAATAGGGATTACACCGTGTGATTATTTATCTATTTTTTCCGGAGTCACATCCCGGGATCTTCAGTGTTGAATGCATTACGGCATCCTGAAAGCTCAGGACATGGGAAACATGTTAGATTGTGGATATTACAGGCGCTCAGAGATATCTTTCAGTCATTTTCTCCCACTGCTAATTGTCCTACAGAGACCCTGAACAAATATAGACTTCCTCTCTGCTTGTAGGATACATCCTCTGTAGACAGGGAAAGTAGATGCATCTGGCCAGCCACAGGAAATATACTCTGCCTCGTACTATAGTTAGAGCCTGCCAGGCCTATCATTTCTGTCAAACTGCTTGGAGTATATTTATAAGAAGTGTCATGCTGAAGACTGTTGGCAAAACTGCTGCAAAATGTGCCAGAATCACAATATAAGGTCACAGATGTAAGTGCATTCAATACAATACACTGTTCACATCTGGATTGGCTGTGTTACTTCGTCCTTCAAAATGCTGGGCTCTCTGACAGACCCCCGACAGACAATGGGGTCCATCAGGTGCTGTTTGCGTCTGTTATCAAAATGAATCTGGCGCTTTCGATATTTTTCATTATTCTGTTGGACAAGACTACAAAAGTATGAGCACAGATGTGAAAAAGGATTGAGATATGTATCTAAATATGTGCATTGTATATGTATAGTTTGTATAAATATGTATATTGTGTTCATATACAGAGATATATGCAGGGGTGTACACTATGGAGGCTGGGACCTATAGCAAATTATAATACACTCTCTATATGGGTCACCCAGCCTTGCTTATCCACGCTTACTGCCCAAGTTCATGTGGCTACATTAAGAGTCAGACTGAGGACCAAGTATCATCTGGACCAGAGGCAGACTGGCCTGCTAGAGGACCAAACATCTTCTGGCCCAAAGTTAGACTGGCCTACTAGAAGACCAAACATCTTCTGGCGCAGAGTCAGACTGACCTACTAGAAGACCAAACATCTTCTGGCGCAGAGTCAGACTGGCCTACTAGGGGGTCGAACATCTTCTGGCCCAGAGTCAGACTGGCCTACTAGGGGGTCGAACATCTTCTGGCCCAGAGTCAGAATGACCTACTAGAGGACCAAACATCTTCTGGCCCAAAGTCAGACTGGCCTACTAGAGGACCAAACATCTTCTGGCCCAGAGTCAGACTGGCCTACTAGAGGACTAAACATCTTCTGGCCCAGAGTCAGACTGACCTACTAGAGGATCAAGCATCTCCTGGCACAGAGTCAGACTGGCCTACTAGACGACCAAACATCTTCTGGCGCAGAGTCAGACTGGCCTACTAGAGGGTCGAACATCTTCTGGCCCAGAGTCAGAATGACCTACTAGAGGACCAAACATCTTCTGGCCCAAAGTCAGACTGGCCTACTAGAGGACCAAACATCTTCTGGCCCAGAGTCAGACTGGCCTACTAGAGGACTAAACATCTTCTGGCCCAGAGTCAGACTGACCTACTAGAGGACCAAACATCTTCTGGCACAGAGTCAGACTGGCCTACTAGACGACCAAACATCTTCTGGCGCAGAGTCAGACTGGCCTACCAGAGGATCAAGCATCTCCTGGCCTAGAGTCAGACTGACGTACTAGAGGAAGAAACATCTTCTGGCCCAAAGTCAGACTGGTCTATCAGAGTTCCAAGAATTTTCTAGCCCACAGTAAGACTGATACAACAGAGTACTAAGCATCTTCAGGTCCACAGTCAAACTGGCCCACCGGAGGCCCAAATATTTTCTGGTCCAGAGTCAGACTGGATTAACAACCAAATGTCTTCTGAGCTAGAGTCAACCTGACCCAGAAGAAACAAAAAAGGGGAGAAAACCGAGCTGACCCTAGTGTAGTATTTTTAACTTCCTTTGACAAAAAAGGTGAGCAGAAGTAAAGACTCTCACCTGGTGGGGTTGTGTGGGACACAACCACCTTTAAGACAAAACACTGACACCGCGAGAGCAGCTGCTGGTGGATGACGTCCCGAAGACGTGGAGGCAGAGGAGGAACAACAGACCGGCCCGCTGGAACAGCCGGGCCACAAAGGATTACCAGCGCTCGCTCGATGTGGTGTCTGACGTCAATGTTGTGCACTTGATAAAGAGCCATGTAGGGCTCGAAACGCGTTGTGCAATAAAGTTTATATTACACCACATCGAGCGAGCGCTGGTAATCCTTTGTGGCCAGGCTATTCCATCGGGCCGGTCTGTTGTTCCTCCTCAACCTGACCCAGAAGTCAGCCTGGCCTGTTGCAAAAATATCTTCTGGAGGGCCAAGACCCTGACATAATAATGGCCCAAAAGGTCAAATAAAAGGCAACCCATTTTGGAGTTGACTTTGAAGGTAGTCACTTGCATCGTAAATGAGATATGTGGATGGAAATACCTATAGCATAGATAGATGTTTTCGTCTCTTTAAATTGTGACCCTCCGCCTGCCAGTGTACTAATATACAGATAGTAGAAGAGTAAATTAATTGGAGCAATACATATGGCCGTAAGGGTGGATATACTGTGGTAAGGTTCATTTACATCTTTTAATTCCCTTATTAATTCTCTGCTAATTAATCGCCCCCAACTCCAAAAACAAGACATAGAGAGATCAAAAGATTTCACAGGGCATGGAAAGTGCAAAACACTTGTGGCGTTCACTCATAGCCTATATGGAAATAGCGAAAAACTGTAACGAGTCAATTGCAAGAGTTTAATTACTATGTATCTAAATTACAGGCTCTTCTAATGATAGCCTTCCTTAATAACTATCTTTTTACATTGGCTTGCTGATAGTTGACTCTAGTGACATGTAAGGGTTATTGTTATCAGGAATGGCATACTCTATGGACAGCGTACCTCGCTTCTCAGACTATTACATGACCCTTAGGAGCAGCTGCTGTACATTATACTGCTCTAGGGAGTCTGTCAGCAGTTTTTGACAGCACTAGATAGGCAATAGGAAGTCAGTTAGATCATTTACTTAGCAATGTTCGTCTTGGCAAAGTCTTAGTACGCCAAGTACCATGATTACAAGCGCTTTCTGGGTGGTCCCTTCCTGAGTTGTAACTTCTCTGCACTGTAGGCTCTCACATCCCATTCCCCTGTTCTTAAGTGACAACTTTAGGAGCAAATCAGGAGACAACTACAATCTTCACTCAAACAGCAGAGAGGAGGGGTTAGGGACAGTGCTGGACTGGGGCTCCTAGGGTCCACCAGATAAAATGATTCTTTGGTCCCACTCTCTAGGTCTCACTCTCTAATAACCCCTAGGAATTAGATCATAGTACCCTTCAAAGTTGAGTGTCTTCTTCTTCACCATTATTGTGTTAGAGGCTGGGCCCACCAATGGATCATCTGGTACAAGTCCAACGCTGGTTATGGAGCTTTAAAGGGGTTGTCCCATCACAAGGATCCTATCTATACTGCTTGTTAATGTGGATTTAAGACTTTTCCTAAATACACTGCTTCAGCAAAACTGCTTTGTTTGTCCATTATCTTACTTTATTCAATTCATTGTTGACACAGCCCTTGACTTACCTGCTCAAAAGTTAAGTGATGTAGCTGCTTGCTCTCAGGGGGGAGGGAGGAGGGGCTAAGTGCACAGGAGCCATCCTGTGTCTACACCACGTGACCTAGCTTCCTGCTCTCAGATAGAGGAGGGGAGCTGCTTTCATTTCTGAACTCGTCTTCTGTTCTCTCAGTTATCAGGCTAGCTAATTCAATTGTGTTCATTATGGCAGAGACAGGCAGTCTCTGTATGTAACACAGAATGGAGTTGCTCCTGCCTGTACTTCATAGTTCAATATTGTGCATATAGTGTTGTTTGAGGACCTTTGATGACCTCACAGGCCCTTCAGCCGCCCCATAGGATCACGCTATGCGGTGGGTGGAGCTACATGCTAATTTGGGGGAGGATGAAGATTTTACAGCAGTGAAGACTGATGAGTATGCGACGTGGGAACACCCCTTTAAGAGCAGAGCTTATAAGGGGACCACCCAGTTGACACCTGCAATTTTGACATTTAACATGTAACAAGTATATTAAAACTTCTATTTATGGTATAGGCTACGTTGACATTTGTGACGCCATCCATCCAGCGCAAAGTACATCTAAAATTGCGTTTAGAAATGTCCAGCAAGCCTGATTGTATCATCCAGCAATGTGAGGGAGAAAATGGCAGATACCTTAAGGTTCCAATTGTAGTCAATTGGGCTCTTCGAGGTTTGTTGCTATCTGTCATTAAACATATCCATTTCATTGTCTAGTGTTCTAGGCCAGAACTGCTGACAGTCTCCAGACCAGTGTCCCCTTTACCCTGGGGTTCAATGGGCTAGATTTGTCTGACAGTGAATTATATGCTCACGTTGTATTGAAATAATTCACGTTTGATCAGATACATACTAATAATACAGGTTTGATCACTTCACTCAGATTTTAATAGAGGGGTCAAGGTAGCAGATTGGCTGTCAGGTATGTAATGTATACACATAAGAATGGCGGATGACTGACCATTGTCTGCCTGCTCAATCTAGCAGGTTGATGGGACAGATTCAACATACGATGAATTAACCAGATTATGGCTCATCCTGATCTTATGTGTTTGGTCTTCTTATAAGCATTGATTTTAGCTAAACCCTAGAGTTAGATTTGCAGCCTGCTGTGCCCACAGATAAAGACAACTTGGCCCAGGATGAAGAAATATTTAACAAGTAGGGTGACCAATAATCCTAAAGCGGCAGTAAAGAGTTTACAGTCACAGTCGGGGCCGGTATAGTAGACCTCAGGTAGGTGCTAATGTATCTATGGCTCACAAACATCTGCCTTTATGCCTTCCGCAAAAATGGGGGAAAATGTGGACAGTCCTGTCTGAGATCATAAACCTTGCCATAAATGACTTGTAATGGGAGAATTAGTGACAATTTGTTAAAGACGTTTATTGTTATCTAGGAACACTCTCAGCCTACAAGAGTATATTATCGTGCACTAACAATTCTGAGAAATGCAAAGTGCACACACACCCTACGGGGCTCAGGGGAACAGTATAGCACGAATGTGTGGACATACATATGGAAACTTCCCACATGGAGGTGAAGTCTTTAGAGGAGTAGTTGGATTAAGAAAACAAAAGTGTTCACAACAAAAAATGTCTCCAGAATTCTGTAATTGATGTGACATGGTCAGGATGGATTTATCTAACATATAAGCAAAACTGAACCCTAAAGAGGATGAAGGTATATTCCCTGCACTACTATAGTTGGAGGCCTTATATAGCAAATAGTTCAGAGCGTACAGTAGAAAGCTTGGACCAGGAGGTGACGATGGAGAAGGTTGGATGACTGGAGTCCATACCCAAATCCATGGCAAGTTCCTTTGTGTGAACGTACCCGTAGGAGTAATCATGTTTCATGGCTCTTTGATTGGTTGGACATGGACGTATAGGATCTATCTATCTATCTATCTATCTATCTATCTATCTATCTATCTATCTATCTATCTATCATATCTATCTATACATCATGTTCGGTTCTGGCTAGATGACAAGTTTTGAGGGTTTTTTTTATTAATGGTGCGGGCAGGAGATTTTATATTCCCTGTCAGAGCTTTTCTTGAATTTGTTTAAGCTACAGACTAACCAAGCTTAATGTTCTTTTATCTAATCTTCTATCTCAATAATCCCTAAAGTACTTGTCCTGCAGTCTATAGATTTAAAGTAAAGTTAGTTTGATTTTTCAGGAATTCCTTGTAAGACTCCCCAAACTGAATGATCATTTCCCTATGTCCTAATATGCCGCTTATTTTATGATGGAGAAATCTAAGACTTATAAAGCCATGGACACATCTGGATGACGGTTCATCGTGAGCTCCTAGAATAGTAGACAAGTCTGTGTCTTTTATATTGTCATCCATCTTCAGAAGTCACCTTCCATTTCCACTTGTCAGCCTGGCGGTTATATCATGTCACGGCCCGGAGGAAGGTGCGTCATACATTTATTCACATCAGAAATCCCTTTGGAGAATAGATCTCAGGTCATTGTATTAGTTACACTCCCTGGTTTAACTGGTTTGATGCGAGTGGCCGGATTCTTAAGAAGAGATTACAACAAAACAAGCTTATTTCTGCAGCAAATCCTCATTAACAAAAGATTTGGCCTCCTCCCTGGTCAGACTTTGCCTGTAGTCCTATATGTCGGCAGTAATGTCTCTGAATAAGATATAATGTGATAAATAATTTATAAAAACAGTATATACAGTACACACTGGTTATATCCAGCCCTCAATGAATAATTCACAAATGCTGGTTCATCCTTCTTACCTACGTGGCAAGCCATTAGTCACTTTGTGTAATTTCTGTTTGGGGGTTGTTCCAACAGTAAATAATATTTTTATTGCATATATTAAGAAAAAGGAATATATCAATGTAAGAGATATCACATTAACTTACATAGTATGTTGCCACCTAGTGTTTACAGTGTGTATTGATGTACATGTCCACCTAATGAGCGGATTGCTGGTGGTCACACGTGCTTACTCACTTTCTTCACTGCTGGATCCTCAATCACACTATAGCACCCTATATACATTTATTCTACCCTGTGTGCTAGACAAGGACCAGGGCCTACACAGCAATATATAGCAAAATTTAGAAGACGTCTTCTGAGGATTGACTTATGAACATGTAAGTAGTAAATAGCTGCCAGAGGGGGAAGGAGACTAGCTGGGGAGTCTACAGGGGTCCATATTTATGCTTGCTTATCTATCTATCTATCTATCTGAAGAAGAAGAAGAAGAAGAAGAAGAATGTTAAGAAATACTCTTTAAGAGAGCAGATAGCGGACACTGATATAAAAAAAATGGCCTGGGCGCATGCGCAGTAGCATGCGGCTGCTACTACGGCTACTGCGCAGGCGCCCAGGCCATTTTTTTTATATCAGTGTCCGCTCGCGAGCGCCGGAGGAGGACGGGACCGGAGGACATCGGAGGAAGAAGAGGCGTGGATGAAGATGAAGACACACCCTGAATGCCAGCCCACCGTGCACGATCCGTAAGTAGATCACATTCTTTTTTAGGGTATTATTTTAAAACGGGGGGATAGTTTAATATAATATTTACGGTGCCTGAATAGCCTTTTTAAAGGCTATTCACGCATATGTGGGGCTCTATCAGCATGATTTTGCTGATAGAGCCCCTTTAAAGGGAGTCTACCACTACCAAAAACACTTCTAAACCCCTTATATGCTTTTGTATGATAGTGAGATATTGAACATATATTTCTTGTATCAAAGAGTAATCTTACTGCTGAGAAACTCAACTTTTCATCCATATGCAAATGAGCTGTTTGGTGCACTTGGGGAGGAGCCACATGTGCTGGTGCACCTATTTTCTTTTGTGATTGCGCCTACTACTGACCCCAAAATACAAAGATTGACTTGTGCCATGGACAGCGATTTGCAGTGACCACAAATGAAAAAGCCGCTCCGGTAGACTGGCCCCGGCCAAGCGCACCAAATACCTCACTCATGTTGAATTTCTCAGTAGCAAGAGACACGTAACACATAAAAAGTATGATCACTAACCAGTCCTACAACAGCATATAAGTGGTTAAGAAATTATTTTGGTGGTAGTAGACTAGCTTTGTACAAGGCAGCTATATTCACTATGTCACTAACCGGCCCTACAAGAACATATAAGAGGTTTAGAAGTGGTTTAATATCTTGGTGAAGAAATGGGTTAATAGCCTGAGGCTGTACTACTGAAAGAGTCCGGCAGCTTCCCCGTAGATATAATTGTAACAGAAAGTCAGCGGAGGAAAATTTCACGAACCTTCTGTTCAAAGTGCTGCGGGAAGAACCGTGAAGCATTCCTGCTGCGGTTTTTCCCGCAGTGCTTTAGCACCGCGGCTCATCCTATAAGGCCTTAGCCTTAACATTACATATTATTCTCATACACATACACATACAATAAATACTCATATAGACAGTGATTTTTATCCATCCAAGGCATCTTTCTGGACCTGTCAGAAGCCACAACTGGAAATATAACTCCAAATATATGACCGACCAAGGTAGAAGAGAGATCCAAAATCATGCATTAGTGGACATCTAACCTTGTATATAGAGAAAAAAATAATATAACAATATAAAAGGAACAACTCCTATCTATTAGTTACATAAAAAAGACATAAATGGATATAAATAACACATGGGACAGGGAGGAAACCACATAAAAAGAACATATCAAGGAGGGAGGTATAGGGTAGTAATAGTGAAAGAAGGCTAAACTCACCTGCCATAATAGAGTATATACTAGAACAGTGTGCAAGAGACATGATAAAGTGTAGAGATGAGCGAACAGTGTTCTATCGAACTCATGTTCGATCGGATATTAGGCTGTTCGGCATGTTCGAATCGAATCGAACACCGCGTGGTAAAGTGCACCATTACTCGATTCCCCTCCCACCTTCCCTGGCGCCTTTTTTGCTCCAATAACAGCGCTGGGTAGGTGGGACAGGAACTACGACACCGGTGACGTTGAAAAAAGTAGGCAAAACCCATTGGCTGCCGAAAACATGTGACCTCTAATTTAAAAGAACAGCGACGCCCAGCTTCGCGTCATTCTGAGCTTGCAATTCACCGAGGACGGAGGTTTCCGTCCAGCTAGCTAGGGCTTAGATTCTGGGTAGGCAGGGACAGGCTAGGATAGGAAGGAGAAGACAACCAACAGCTCTTGTAAGAGCTAAATTCCAGGGAGAAGCTTGTCAGTGTAACGTGGCACTGACGGGCTCAATCGCCGCAACCCAGCTTTCCCAGGATCCTGAATGGAATACACTGTCAGTGTATTCCCGTATACCCGATATATACCCCGATACCCGTTCCAACGGTGTGCCCCCCCACCTTCACCCCAGAAATACCCTGCAAGTCCCCTAGCAATAGAATTGGGGCTATATACACCCACAATTTTTACTACTGGTATACAGTGCCATTGTCTGACTGGGAATTCAAAGAATATATTGGGAATACAAATACCCTCATTTCTTGCTACTGCCATATAGTGCCAGTTTCTGACTGGTAATTCAAAGAATATATTGGGGTTACGTGCACCCACAATTTTTACTACTGGTATACAGTGCCATTGTCTGACTGGGAATTCAAAGAATATATTGGGGTTATAAATACCCTCATTTCTTGCTACTGCCATATAGTGCCAGTTTCTGACTGGTAATTCAAAGAATATATTGGGGTTACGTGCACCCACAATTTTTACTACTGGTATACAGTGCCATTGTCTGACTGGGAATTCAAAGAGTATATTGGGAATACAAATACCCTCATTTCTTGCTACTGCCATATAGTGCCAGTTTCTGACTGGGAATTCAAAGAATATATTGGGGTTACGTGCACCCACAATTTTTACTACTGGTATACAGTGCCATTGTCTGACTGGGAATTCAAAGAATATATTGGGGTTATAAATACCCTCATTTCTTGCTACTGCCATATAGTGCCAGTTTCTGACTGGTAATTCAAAGAATATATTGGGGTTACGTGCACCCACAATTTTTACTACTGGTATACAGTGCCATTGTCTGACTGGGAATTCAAAGAATATATTGGGGTTATAAATACCCTCATTTCTTGCTACTGCCATATAGTGCCAGTTTCTGACTGGTAATTCAAAGAATATATTGGGGTTACGTGCACCCACAATTTTTACTACTGGTATACAGTGCCATTGTCTGACTGGGAATTCAAAGAGTATATTGGGAATACAAATACCCTCATTTCTTGCTACTGCCATATAGTGCCAGTTTCTGACTGGGAATTCAAAGAATATATTGGGGTTACGTGCACCCACAATTTTTACTACTGGTATACAGTGCCATTGTCTGACTGGGAATTCAAAGAGTATATTGGGAATACAAATACCCTCATTTCTTGCTACTGCCATATAGTGCCAGTTTCTGACTGGGAATTCAAAGAATATATTGGGGTTACGTGCACCCACAATTTTTACTACTGGTATACAGTGCCATTGTCTGACTGGGAATTCAAAGAATATATTGGGGTTATAAATACCCTCATTTCTTGCTACTGCCATATAGTGCCAGTTTCTGACTGGTAATTCAAAGAATATATTGGGGTTACGTGCACCCACAATTTTTACTACTGGTATACAGTGCCATTGTCTGACTGGGAATTCAAAGAGTATATTGGGAATACAAATACCCTCATTTCTTGCTACTGCCATATAGTGCCAGTTTCTGACTGGGAATTCAAAGAATATATTGGGGTTACGTGCACCCACAATTTTTACTACTGGTATACAGTGCCATTGTCTGACTGGGAATTCAAAGAATATATTGGGGTTATAAATACCCTCATTTCTTGCTACTGCCATATAGTGCCAGTTTCTGACTGGGAATTCAAAGAATATATTGGGGTTACGTGCACCCACAATTTTTACTACTGGTATACAGTGCCATTGTCTGACTGGGAATTCAAAGAGTATATTGGGAATACAAATACCCTCATTTCTTGCTACTGCCATATAGTGCCAGTTTCTGACTGGGAATTCAAAGAATATATTGGGGTTACGTGCACCCACAATTTTTACTACTGGTATACAGTGCCATTGTCTGACTGGGAATTCAAAGAATATATTGGGGTTATAAATACCCTCATTTCTTGCTACTGCCATATAGTGCCAGTTTCTGACTGGGAATTCAAAGAATATATTGGGGTTACGTGCACCCACAATTTTTACTACTGGTATACAGTGCCATTGTCTGACTGGGAATTCAAAGAGTATATTGGGAATACAAATACCCTCATTTCTTGCTACTGCCATATAGTGCCAGTTTCTGACTGGGAATTCAAAGAATATATTGGGGTTACGTGCACCCACAATTTTTACTACTGGTATACAGTGCCATTGTCTGACTGGGAATTCAAAGAATATATTGGGGTTATAAATACCCTCATTTCTTGCTACTGCCATATAGTGCCAGTTTCTGACTGGTAATTCAAAGAATATATTGGGGTTACGTGCACCCACAATTTTTACTACTGGTATACAGTGCCATTGTCTGACTGGGAATTCAAAGAGTATATTGGGAATACAAATACCCTCATTTCTTGCTACTGCCATATAGTGCCAGTTTCTGACTGGGAATTCAAAGAATATATTGGGGTTACGTGCACCCACAATTTTTACTACTGGTATACAGTGCCATTGTCTGACTGGGAATTCAAAGAATATATTGGGGTTATAAATACCCTCATTTCTTGCTACTGCCATATAGTGCCAGTTTCTGACTGGTAATTCAAAGAATATATTGGGGTTACGTGCACCCACAATTTTTACTACTGGTATACAGTGCCATTGTCTGACTGGGAATTCAAAGAATATATTGGGAATACAAATACCCTCATTTCTTGCTACTGCCATATAGTGCCAGTTTCTGACTGGGAATTCAAAGAATATATTGGGGTTACGTGCACCCACAATTTTTACTACTGGTATACAGTGCCATTGTCTGACTGGGAATTCAAAGAGTATATTGGGAATACAAATACCCTCATTTCTTGCTACTGCCATATAGTGCCAGTTTCTGACTGGTAATTCAAAGAATATATTGGGGTTACGTGCACCCACAATTTTTACTACTGGTATACAGTGCCAATTTCTAACTAGGAATTCAAAATGCGCAAGGCTCCCGGAAAGGGACGTGGACGAGGCCGTGGGCGAGGTCGGGGGAATGGTTCTGGGGAGCAAGGTAGCAGTGAAGCCACAGGGCGTCCCGTGCCTACTCCTGTGGGGCAGCAAGCATTGCGCCACTCCACAGTGCCAGGGTTGCTTGCCACATTAACTAAACTGCAGGGTACAAACCTTAGTAGGCCCGAGAACCAGGAACAGGTCTTGCAATGGCTGTCAGAGAACGCTTACAGCACATTGTCCAGCAGCCAGTCAGACTCTGCCTCCTCTCCTCCTATTACCCAACAGTCTTGTCTTCCTTCCTCCCAAAATTCCGAAGCTTTACAGAACAATAACCCAAACTGTCCCTGCTCCCCAGAGCTGTTCTCCGCTCCTTTCATTGTCCCTCAACCTGCCTCTCCACGTCACGATTCCACGAACCTAACAGAGGAGCATCTGTATCCAGATGCTCAAACACTAGAGTCTCCTCCATCTCCGTTCGATTTGGTGGTGGATGACCAGCAACCCACCCTCATCGACGATGATGTGACGCAGTTGCCGTCAGGGCATCCAGTTGACCGGCGCATTGTGCGGGAGGAGGAGATGAGACAGGAGTTGGAAGAGGAAGTGGTGGATGATGAGGACACTGACCCGACCTGGACAGGGGGGATGTCAAGCGGGGAAAGTAGTGTGGATGTTGAGGCAGGTGCAGCACCAAAAAGGGTAGCTAGAGGCAGAGGCAGAGGTCAGCAGCTTAGGCGAAGCCAGGCCACACCCGGAATCTCCCAAGATGTTCCAGTTCGTACCCAGCCCCGAAAAACTCCCACCTCGAGGGCACGTTTCTCGAAGGTGTGGAGTTTTTTCAAGGAATGCGCCGAGGACAGATATAGTGTTGTCTGCACAATTTGCCTCTCGAAATTGATTAGGGGCTCTGAGAAGAGCAACCTGTCCACCACTTCAATGCGCCGTCATTTGGAATCCAAGCACTGGAATCAGTGGCAGGCAGCAACGGCAGGACAAAGGCCGACTGCCGTTCACGCCACTGCCACTGCCTCTGCCTCTGCCTCTGCCACTGCCACTGCCACTGCTGACTGTGCTGGCGATGCACTCCAGAGGACGAGCCAGGACACCACTTCATCTGCCTCCGCCACTTTGTTGACTTCTACCTCATCCTCCCCTGGTCCTGTCTTATCTCCTTCTCCTGCACCATCAAAGGCACCATCAGGCGTTTCTTTACAACAACCCACCATCTCTCAGACATTGGAGCGGCGGCAGAAATACACTGCTAACCACCCACACGCGCAAGCCTTGAACGCCAACATCGCTAAACTGCTGGCCCAGGAGATGTTGGCGTTCCGGCTTGTTGAAACTCCCGCCTTCCTGGACCTGATGGCAACTGCGGCACCTCGCTATGCCGTCCCTAGCCGTCACTACTTCTCCCGGTGTGCCGTCCCCGCCTTGCACCAGCACGTGTCACTCAACATCAGGCGGGCCCTTAGTTCCGCGCTTTGCACAAAGGTCCACTTGACCACCGACGCGTGGACAAGTGCATGCGGACAGGGACGCTACATTTCACTGACGGCACACTGGGTGAATGTAGTTGAGGCTGGGACTGCTTCCCAAACTGGCCCGGTGTACCTCGTCTCCCCGCCTAACATTCCTGGCAGGGACACGAGAAGAACACCCCCCTCCTCCTCCTCCTCTACCGCCTCCTCCTCCGCCACCGCCTCCTCCTCCGCCACCGCCTCCTCCTCCGCTGTTAGATTGACCCCAGCTACGAGTTGGAAACGTTGCAGCACTGGCGTTGGTAGACGTCAGCAGGCTGTGCTGAAGCTGATCAGCTTGGGGGACAGACAGCACACTGCCTCCGAGGTGAGGGATGCCCTCCTCGATGAGACGGCAATATGGTTTGAGCCGCTGCACCTGGGCCCAGGCATGGTCGTTTGTGATAACGGCCGGAACCTGGTAGCAGCTCTGGAGCTTGCCGGACTCCAACATGTTCCATGCCTGGCCCACGTCTTCAACCTAGTGGTGCAACGTTTCCTAAAGAGCTACCCCAATGTTCCAGAGCTACTGGTGAAAGTGCGGCGCATGTGCGCCCACTTTCGCAAGTCGACAGTAGCCGCTGCTAGCTTAAAATCTCTCCAGCAACGCCTGCATGTGCCACAACACCGGCTTTTGTGCGACGTCCCCACACGCTGGAACTCAACGTTTCAGATGTTGAATAGAGTGGTTGAGCAGCAGAGACCTTTGATGGAATACCAGCTACAAAACCCTAGGGTGCCACAAAGTCAGCTGCCTCAGTTTCACATCCATGAGTGGCCATGGATGAGAGACCTTTGTGACATCCTACGGGTCTTTGAGGAGTCCACAAGGAGGGTGAGCTCTGAGGATGCGATGGTGAGCCTTACAATCCCGCTCTTGTGTGTTCTGAGAGAATCCCTGATTGACATCAGGGATAACTCAGATCACACAGAGGAGTTAGGGATAGCATCCGATCCGTCACAGCTGGAGAGTAGGTCCACACATCTGTCCGCTTCACTGCGTTTAATGGAGGAGGAGGAGGAGGAGGAGGAGGAAGAAGAGTTGTCCGATGATGTGATGGTGATACAGGAGGCTTCCGGGCAACTTCGAATCGTCCCATTGTTGCAGCGCGGATGGGTAGACATGGAGGATGAGGAGGAAATGGAGATTGAACTTTCCGGTGGGGCCAGAGGAGTCATGCCAACTAACACTGTGGCAGACATGGCTGAGTTCATGTTGGGGTGCTTTACAACCGACAAGCGTATTGTCAAAATCATGGAGGACAACCAGTACTGGATCTTTGCTATCCTTGACCCCCGGTATAAAAACAACATCTCGTCTTTTATTCCGGTAGAGGGGAGAGCCAATCGCATCAATGCTTGCCACAGGCAATTGGTGCAGAATATGATGGAGATGTTTCCAGCATGTGACGTTGGCGGCAGGGAGGGCAGTTCCTCCAGTAGGCAACCAAGTTCTCACCGGTCCACACAAACGAGGGGCACACTGTCTAAGGTCTGGGACACCTTGATGGCACCCCTTCGCCAAAGTGCCGCCACGGAGGGTCCTAGTGTCACCAGGCGTGAGAAGTATAGGCGCATGTTGCGGGAATACCTTTCCGACCACAGCCCTGTCCTCTCCGACCCCTCTGCGCCCTACACGTATTGGGTGTCGAAGTTGGACCTGTGGCTTGAACTTGCCCTATATGCCTTGGAGGTGCTGTCCTGTCCTGCCGCCAGCGTCCTATCTGAGAGGGTGTTCAGTGCAGCCGGTGGCATCATCACTGACAAGCGCACCCGTCTGTCAGCTGAGAGTGCCGACCGGCTCACTTTGATAAAAATGAACCACCACTGGGTAGAGCCGTCATTTTTGTGCCCACCTGTGTAAAGCACCCCAACATGAAACTCCATGTCTGTACTCAACCTCTCCAATTCCTCCGCATCCTCATACTCATCCACCATAAGCGTTGCACAATTCTGCTAATACTAGGCTCCCTCCACCCTGATTTCCCCCAACTCTGCTGGTTAGAGGCTCCCTCCACCCTGATTTCCACCAACTCTGCTGGTTAGAGGCTCCCTCCACCATGAATTTGCCCAAACTGGGCTGTTTAGAGGCTCCCTCCACCATGAATTGGTCCAAACTGGGGTGGTTAGAGGCTCCCTCCACCATGAATTGGTCCAAACTGGGGTGGTTAGAGGCTCCCTCCACCATTAATTGGTCCAAACTGGGCTGGTTAGAGGCTCCCTCCACAATTAATTGGTCCAAATTGGGCTAATTAGAGGCTCCCTCCACCATGAATTGGTCCAAACTGGGTTTTTTAGAGGCTCCCTCCACCATTAATTGGTCCAAACTGGGCTGGTTAGAGGCTCCCTCCACAATTAATTGGTCCAAACTGGGCTAATTAGAGGCTCCCTCCACCATGAATTGGTCCAAACTGGGTTTTTTAGAGGCTCCCTCCACCATGAATTTGCCCAAACTGGGCTGTTTAGAGGCTCCCTCCACCATGAATTGGTCCAAACTGGGCTGGTTAGAGGCTCCCTCCACCATGAATTTCCCAAAACTTGGCTGTTTAGAGGCTCCCTCCACCATGAATTTGCCCAAACTGGGCTGTTTAGAGGCTCCCTCCACCATTAATTGGTCCAAACTGGGCTGGTTAGAGGCTCCCTCCACCATGAATTTGCCCAAACTGGGGTGGTTAGAGGCTCCCTCCACCATTAATTGGTCCAAACTGGGCTGGTTAGAGGCTCCCTCCACCATGAATTTCCCAAAACTTGGCTGTTTAGAGGCTCCCTCCACCATTAATTGGTCCAAACTGGGCTGGTTAGAGGCTCCCTCCACCATGAATTTGCCCAAACTGGGCTGTTTAGAGGCTCCCTCCACCATTAATTGGTCCAAACTGGGCTGGTTAGAGGCTCCCTCCACCATGAATTTGCCCAAACTGGGCTGTTTAGAGGCTCCCTCCACCATGAATTGGTCCAAACTGGGGTGGTTAGAGGCTCCCTCCACCATGAATTGGTCCAAACTGGGGTGGTTAGAGGCTCCCTCCACCATTAATTGGTCCAAACTGGGCTGGTTAGAGGCTCCCTCCACAATTAATTGGTCCAAACTGGGCTAATTAGAGGCTCCCTCCACCATGAATTGGTCCAAACTGGGTTTTTTAGAGGCTCCCTCCACCATTAATTGGTCCAAACTGGGCTGGTTAGAGGCTCCCTCCACAATTAATTGGTCCAAACTGGGCTAATTAGAGGCTCCCTCCACCATGAATTGGTCCAAACTGGGTTTTTTAGAGGCTCCCTCCACCATGAATTTGCCCAAACTGGGCTGTTTAGAGGCTCCCTCCACCATGAATTGGTCCAAACTGGGCTGGTTAGAGGCTCCCTCCACCATGAATTTCCCAAAACTTGGCTGTTTAGAGGCTCCCTCCACCATTAATTGGTCCAAACTGGGCTGGTTAGAGGCTCCCTCCACCATTAATTGGTCCAAACTGGGCTGGTTAGAGGCTCCCTCCACCATTAATTGGTCCAAACTGGGCTGGTTAGAGGCTCCCTCCACCATGAATTTCCCAAAACTTGGCTGTTTAGAGGCTCCCTCCACCATTAATTGGTCCAAACTGGGCTGGTTAGAGGCTCCCTCCACCATGAATTTGCCCAAACTGGGCTGTTTAGAGGCTCCCTCCACCATGAATTTGCCCAAACTGGGCTGTTTAGAGGCTCCCTCCACCATGAATTGGTCCAAACTGGGCTGGTTAGAGGCTCCCTCCACCATGAATTTCCCAAAACTTGGCTGTTTAGAGGCTCCCTCCACCATTAATTGGTCCAAACTGGGCTGGTTAGAGGCTCCCTCCACCATGAATTTGCCCAAACTGGGGTGGTTAGAGGCTCCCTCCACCATTAATTGGTCCAAACTGGGCTGGTTAGAGGCTCCCTCCACAATTAATTGGTCCAAACTGGGCTAATTAGAGGCTCCCTCCACCATGAATTGGTCCAAACTGGGTTTTTTAGAGGCTCCCTCCACCATGAATTTCCCAAAACTTGGCTGTTTAGAGGCTCCCTCCACCATGAATTGGTCCAAACTGGGCTGGTTAGAGGCTCCCTCCACCATGAATTTCCCAAAACTTGGCTGTTTAGAGGCTCCCTCCACCATTAATTGGTCCAAACTGGGCTGGTTAGAGGCTCCCTCCACCATGAATTTGCCCAAACTGGGCTGTTTAGAGGCTCCCTCCACCATGAATTGGTCCAAACTGGGCTGGTTAGAGGCTCCCTCCACCATGAATTTCCCAAAACTTGGCTGTTTAGAGGCTCCCTCCACCATTAATTGGTCCAAACTGGGCTGGTTAGAGGCTCCCTCCACCATGAATTGGTCCAAACTGGGGTGGTTAGAGGCTCCCTCCACCATTAATTGGTCCAAACTGGGCTGGTTAGAGGCTCCCTCCACAATTAATTGGTCCAAACTGGGCTAATTAGAGGCTCCCTCCACCATGAATTGGTCCAAACTGGGTTTTTTAGAGGCTCCCTCCACCATGAATTTGCCCAAACTGGGCTGTTTAGAGGCTCCCTCCACCATGAATTGGTCCAAACTGGGCTGGTTAGAGGCTCCCTCCACCATGAATTTCCCAAAACTTGGCTGTTTAGAGGCTCCCTCCACCATTAATTGGTCCAAACTGGGCTGGTTAGAGGCTCCCTCCACCATTAATTGGTCCAAACTGGGCTGGTTAGAGGCTCCCTCCACCATGAATTTGCCCAAACTGGGCTGGTTAGAGGCTCCCTCCACCATGAATTTCCCAAAACTTGGCTGTTTAGAGGCTCCCTCCACCATTAATTGGTCCAAACTGGGCTGGTTAGAGGCTCCCTCCACCATGAATTTGCCCAAACTGGGGTGGTTAGAGGCTCCCTCCACCATTAATTGGTCCAAACTGGGCTGGTTAGAGGCTCCCTCCACAATTAATTGGTCCAAACTGGGCTAATTAGAGGCTCCCTCCACCATGAATTGGTCCAAACTGGGTTTTTTAGAGGCTCCCTCCACCATGAATTTGCCCAAACTGGGCTGTTTAGAGGCTCCCTCCACCATGAATTGGTCCAAACTGGGCTGGTTAGAGGCTCCCTCCACCATGAATTTCCCAAAACTTGGCTGTTTAGAGGCTCCCTCCACCATTAATTGGTCCAAACTGGGCTGGTTAGAGGCTCCCTCCACCATTAATTGGTCCAAACTGGGCTGGTTAGAGGCTCCCTCCACCATTAATTGGTCCAAACTGGGCTGGTTAGAGGCTCCCTCCACCATTAATTGGTCCAAACTGGGCTGTTTAGAGGCTCCCTCCACCATTAATTGGTCCAAACTGGGCTGGTTAGAGGCTCCCTCCACCATGAATTTGCCCAAACTGGGCTGTTTAGAGGCTCCCTCCACCATGAATTGGTCCAAACTGGGCTGGTTAGAGGCTCCCTCCACCATGAATTTCCCAAAACTTGGCTGTTTAGAGGCTCCCTCCACCATTAATTGGTCCAAACTGGGCTGGTTAGAGGCTCCCTCCACCATGAATTGGTCCAAACTGGGGTTTTTAGAGGCTCCCTCCACCATGAATTGGTCCAAACTGGGGTTTTTAGAGTCTCCCTCCACCATGAATTGGTCCAAACTGGGGTTTTTAGAGTCTCCCTCCACCATGAATTGGTCCAAACTGGGGTTTTTAGAGGCTCCCTCCACCATGAATTTGCCCAAACTCTGCTGGTTAGAGGCTCAATCCACCCTGATTTTCAAAACAAATGTTGGTGCCAACCTCAACTTACTACAAGGGCCAAATTCACTGCTGGTGACAAGCTCTCCTCACTGCAAGTGCCAAATACACATGTTTCAAGGTGTTTTCCTACTGTCAGAGAGGTGGTATTGAGTGTGTAAAGTGTGTAGTTGTTAGGCTGTGATGTTGGGGTAATAGAGGGTCTTTGGTGTGTTAGATGCCCCCAGACATGCTTCCCCTGCTGTCCCAGTGTCATTCCAGAGGTGTTGGTATCATTTCCTGGGGTGTCATAGTGGACTTGGTGACCCTCCAGACACGGATTTGGGTTTCCCCCTTAACGAGTATCTGTTCCCCATAGACTATAATGGGGTTCGAAACCCGTTCGAACACACGAACATTGAGCGGCTGTTCGAATCGAATTTCGAACCTCGAACATTTTAGTGTTCGCTCATCTCTAATAAAGTGTAAAGGAATATATGGGAAAGAGCAGGCAAGCAACATAGAAGTAAACCCTATACAAACCCAAAGCAACCAAGATGGGAGACATATACTTTACTGTGGCAGGTGAAATTTAGCCTTCCTTAACTAGTACTACCCTATACCCCCTTTTATGTGGTGTCCTCCCTGTTCCCCATGTTATTTATATCCATTTATGTCTTTATATGTAACTAATAAATATGAATTGTTCCTTTTATGTTGTTGCCATGGGTTTCCATTTTTGGTTTTTGCTGTATGACACTGACCCACAGCCTTCGTGTACATTGTATGTGATTTAGCCCTGTTGTTTGTGACTTGTATATCATCTTGACCAGGTGACTTCTCTTATATAGGATTATTATTATTTTTTTTTATTATTATTTATTTATATAGCACCATTAATTCCATGGTGCTTTACATTTGGGGGTTACATACAGTACACAGAATATACAGGTAGATATAATACTAACAATGACTGACTGGCACAGTGGGGTAGAGGGCCCTGCCCACGAGGGCTTACAATCTATGAGGGAAGGGGGTAGAGACAGAAGGAGAGGGGGAGACTGTACAGATGGTGATGTGGTGACAGTAGTGTTATTGGGGGGTGTAGGCCTTCCTGAATAGGTGAGTCTTCAGGGCCTTCTTGAAGCCTGTGATTGTGGGGATCAGTCTTATGTGTCTTGGTAAGGAGTTCCAGAGTATGGGGGATGCACGAGAGAAGTCTTGGAGACGGTTGTGTGAGGAGCGGATGAGAGCAGAGCGGAGTAGGAGGTCATTGGAGGATCTGAGGTTACGTGTGGGCAGGTAGCCGGAGATTAGTTCAGAGATATATGGAGGATGACGACCCTTCTCATCTTGACCAGGTGACTTCTCTTATATAAGATGACGACACTTCTCATTTTGACCAGGTGATTTCTCTTATATAGGATGACGACCGTTCTCATCTTGACCAGGTGATTTCTCTTATATAGGATGACAACCCTTCGTAACTTGACCAGGTGACTTCTCTTACATCGGATGACAACCCTTCGTAACTTGACCAGGTGACTTCTCTTATATAGGATGACGACGCTTCTCATCTTGACCAGGTGACTTCTCTTATATAGGATGACGACGCTTCTCATCTTGACCAGGTGACTTCTCTTATATAGGATGACGATGCTTCTCATAAGTATGTGATAATTAAACACTTGGTTATCGTATTCTCGGTTATTGCTGTGATTTGCTGGTTATGATAACGATTGTAATAAGTCACTTATAATGTTTCCTGAATAGTAAAACACTATGTAGTTAGTATAGGACATGTAAGGAACAATGTCTACCTGAGTCATTTCCTCCTTCTTCATTATCTTTATGACTGTAATGCTCTATTGACCATGTAAAGCTCTTCTTATTCTAATGGTCAAATAACAAACCAGATACCAGCACTAGCATTCTTCTAAGGAGACATCATCGGCCCACTATCAATTCCAAGAAGAAAAAATTATTAACGGGAAGATAGATAGATAGATAGATAGATAGATAGATAGATAGATAGATAGATACCAATAAGCCATAACATAAGAGAGCTACCACGCTATGTACTGTACGGCCCTGTAACTGTAACCCTATCTCAGGAATGAATCAGGAGGCAGTGGTATAGTTGAAACAGAAAAACTTTACTGTGGCAAACTGTAACAGATGCAGCTTCCCAATGGGGGTAGTAGTCTCCCAACTATTAGGTTCAACCAGGTGTGCCCAAACTGAATGGTAGGTAGGAGCCTTGTTCTCCACTCCAACAACTCTATAACAAGCCTAGCCTCAGCCAGTAGATGGCTCTGAAGGCTGGCAGCAAGGAAGTCCCTTGGGCCCAGATACCTTATGAGTTGGGTCTTAGAATACAGATCCTAGAAAAAGGCACTCCTTATCTCCACCTAGCATGAGATCTGTACAGCAGACAGACTGACGATCCATGTCTCAGGGCTGTCTCTTCCAGAGCCTTGGGCTGTCATCTTCTCCCTCAGGGGCTGACTAGCACTGCACTGCATAGTGTCACGATGCCAGGGGTGACAAGCAGTGGGGTAAACCAAGGGAAGCAATGCATAAGGGAAGCTTCTGAACATACATACAAAACAAATAATACATACACATAACCAGAGGCACCATAAAATAATAACATAAACAAGACATTAAAGCAGTGACACTCTAGGATGCTGAACTAATAAACTGTTTAGTGCAACAATGTCATCAAAGATCTATCTGACAGGGCCAGACAGTGTATATGTCAATCATGGCAGGGAGGGAGGGATCGATGGAGGGACTGGCCTCTGGAAAACATAGCGTTTGGTGCAATGAGAGCAGACCAAACAGCTCATTAGCATATCAGAAAAAAATGCAATCAAAGCAGAATGGAAGAAGATGGCCTTGTCCTATAATACATTTTCTTTGCAGAACATTGCTCTGACAGGGTGCACTTGGTAATAATAATAATTTTGGGATTGCTATGGGGTTGAATGGTAGTTCACCCTCCAGCTCCATTCTTAAAATTTCTTCTCATACAAAACCACCAAGAATTGCAACATGTTGAAGTCTTAAGAAATCTACAAAGCCTTTGTCATGTGTGTAGTCACCTTGATTCACTGTCCTTCCTGGCTTGGTTCCTGGAGGCATCCTGAGGGGCACACCCATAGGTGCTCTGCCAATATGCCCTGATTATTTAATGACAAAACAATCAGCGTTAGTGACATGTGGCAATCCGAGCGAGAACTCACAAGACTAATACCCACTGTTTATTTATTCCATTTGTTGTAATGGCTGGACATAATGCACACCATATGTGACGGCCCTTTCCCATGTCCCTTCATGACATATTACACTTAGCTTGGCCTTTGTCATTGTTTTTGATACCCGGTTAGTGAGTTCAAAAGACACATGTCCATCAAATACATGAGCCAGATTTGTTGCAGAAATTTGCGTCTGTAAAACAATCCCGTATCAGTCCCATTTCGAAAGCAATCACGTGAATTTCTGCAAGTCCCATTCAGAAGAAGGAGAGTTACAGAAATTTCTACAAAATTATTCTGTATTTAGAGTTATACTTGGGGTTGAGCGATCAGGATTGGAAAACATCAGATTCTGATCAGCGATCAAGTAAATTTCACGATCGTGATCGGAATTCCAACACAATCTTTTCCAGCAGGATCGAGGTCGGAGATTATTTCAAGATCGGCTCAACCCTCAAGTGACTTTTCCCATACAGAAGCATTGATTAGGGTTGAGGATTGGAAAAGATCGGATTCTGATCGGCGATCGAGCAAATTTCACGATCGGGATCGGCTGGAAAATGATCGGAAATCGGATTTTGAAATCGATCCTGAAATCTCAAGATCGGCTCAACCCTAGTTATACTTACAAAATCCCAGTTGATCCATAAGAAGGTAAAAAAAATAACTTGCCACTATTGAAAACAATTCCTTCCTTCCTCTATGGACGATTTCTTTCTAAGATGTTTTCTCGCTACCGAGAATGTGTAGTGCTACGTTGTCTTCAAGTGAGGGTTTGAAGATTGGACTACATAATTCTTCAGGATAATGACTCTTCAGAATAACGATATTGCCCCATGACTCTTCAGGATAATGACAATGCCCAATGACACTTTAGGATAATGATACCACACTCATGACTTTATAGGATAATGACACTGCCCATGTGACTCTTCAGGATAATGATACTGCCCCCATGACTCTTCAGGATAATGATACTGCCCCCATGACTCTTCAGGATAATGATACTGCCCCCATCACTCTTCAGAATAACGATATTGCCCCATGACTCTTCAGGATAATGACAATGCCCAATGGCACTTTAGGATAATGATACCACACTCATGATTTTATGGGATAATGACACTGCTCCCCATGACTGTTCAGGACAATGTCACTGCCTCCATGACTCTTCAGGACAATGACTTACAAGACACTTCAGTATAATGATACTGCCCCCATGACTCTTCAAGACACTGATACTATCCCAAGACACTTCTGGATAATGATACTGCCACCATGACGCTTCAGAATAATTACACTGCCCCATGACTCTTCAGGATAATGACACCACCCCCATGACTCTTCAGCCATAATTAGCATACAATGTGCTCTATATAAAATTAAGTGGAATAACATGCTAGTGGTGGTTGGAGTTTCATAGAAAATGACAGCTTTCCTTTAGGATTCAAGTACAGCCAGCATAAAAGAAAGATAAACAGATAATGTACCCATTACCCAGCCTGTGTGTGACAATCTATCCAGATAAGGGCTAATCACACCAACATTAAGTATCTCCTATGTGTCAAATATATAGAAAACCCAATGAGCAAACAAAACACAGAAGTAATAAAACATCCTGCACATCTTTATTAAGGCTTCAGAAAATACATGACTAATACTCATATAAATAAACAGAACCCAAAATATGCTCAATTCCTGAGTATGTCTATAGTCATATTTAGTAATATACTTATAATGGGCTATCCGATCCCAATGTAGAACATCTTAATACCTATAACAATCTACCCAGGACCCAAATTCTACCCCAAATATACAATACTTTGCAACTCCGTATCAATGGTGTCCATATAAAAGAGGCGGTAAAACAATAATTATACAGGACACAAAGGAAAGTAAATATGGCTGAGTTGCAATACTGGATACGACCAATGGGAAAGAGTGGCGCTGTTTTTGAAAACCAAATGCAGATTTTTTTCTAATGAGAACACTGCCCACATCCCTATTGCTTTCAAAGACTGTAACAAAGACCCTAAAACTATACATGACAATAATTCGTTTTTGTGAAGCATAAGACTAGTCTGTAAAGTCTCATTGGTCACCTCGCACACTGATACGCTGCATTGCTAAGGTCAAGCCAAGACATTGCTGATAAGTAGGTTACACAATTATTATCACTAAGTAGGGATTTATGGTGGAATGCCATAGAGGATCGATTCTGTGTATTGAGGGTCTCTCAATATTTTTGCCCTATGACCCCCCTCCCCCTATAAACAGACGAGTTAAATAGTCCTCTATGAGTATGAGAGTAAATAATTGATCAAGTGTTTGCTGTCATAAGCTAGTAGTTATCCAGTCCGTGACTACTCTTCTATCATCATATAGAACGTTACATGGAGAACATCGCCCATCATTTCTGTGATGATAAAAAAAACACATTTATTTTCCTGAAGAATATCAAAAAGACCGGGCAAAGTTATAAAAAAAAAGGGTTTTCCCTAAAATTTGTCTTTGAAAATGTAAGGTTTTATCATTTGTGCACAATGTGTTCATTTTAAGCACTATATGACACAAGCTAAAATACAGTAAAAGATCTTATCAGATGTAATCTTTTTACAGTAGGGACATTAATATCTGACATTGCAATATTCGGACAAGCTATGGTACACCTTATACAGATCCAGTAGTCCAGTGACTATTAGCTACAATATTGTCTTATATGGTTATCGATATATGTGGACAAACTGAGCATGCATCTGTTGTTCTGTTGCTCATTCACTATAGATTTCTAAACCAGTTAAGGTAGACCCTATGTAGCTTCTAGACAAAAGCTCAATTTGCAAACATCTATTCCTTCCGACCCCCTGTACACATGCACTCTCAGTCTGGAAAAGTGATCATGTGTTCTCAATATTGAACACCACGAGCACCTGCTTAGTTTCCTACAAAACTAAAGGATTGGGCGTGTTGAAATTCAACATGCCCAAACACTCTTACCAACATCTTTAATTGGGAAAGACTCTACACTACCATGCACATTAAATGATCATCTGGTGAGTTTGTGTATAGCCTCCTTAAGGTGTTGAAATTCACATTTGATGCATACTGACCCCAACAATCACAGGCTTCAAGAAGGCCCTGAAGACTCACCTATTCAGGAAGGCCTACAACCTCCAATAACACTACTGTTACCACACCACCATATGAACTGTCTCTCCTGTCACCTTCTGTCTCTATCTCTCTTCTCTGATATGACCTTGTGGGCAGGGCCCTCTACCCCACTGCGCCAGTTGGTCACTGTTAGTATTATATTTGTTTTGTATGTTTTGTGTACAGTAAATCCTCAAATATAAAGCACCATGGAACTAATATAATAATGTACAGCACCATGGAATCAATATCATAATGTACAGCACCAGGAAATTAATATAATAATGTACAACACCAAGGAATTAATATAATAATGTACAGCACCATGGAATTAATATACTAACACCATGGAATTAATATAATAATGTACAGAATCATGGAATTAATATAATAATGTACAGCACTATGGAATTAATCAGTGGTGTAATTACCGTGGTAGCAGTGGTAGCAGCTGCCACAGGGCCCGGGACATTAGGGGGTCTGGGGACAGCCGCTACGTGTTTTTTTTTTTTTTTAATAGGCCGTTACGGGCCCTATTTACGTACCAATTCTGGCAGGGCCGGGATCGGTATGTGACACCGCAGGCCCCACAAATACTATCATTATACTCGGGGGTCTTCACAGACCCCCGAGTATAATGATCGGAGGCCCGGGAGAGGTAAGAAACATAAAAAAACACTGTTACTTACCTCTCCATGATCCGGGCAGGCCTCAGGCCTAGTTGTCTGATATCTCTGACGTCACATGAACCCGGCCTACGACCCGGGTCATGTGACGTCCGACGTCATTGAAGAAAGACGACAGCGGAGGCCGACAGCGTAGGAGCCGGGGGACAGGTAAGAAACAGTAGTTTTATATGTTTTTATTCCCCTGGGTCTCCGATTATTATACTCCGGGGTGTGAAAAGACCCCAGAGTATAATAATTGTTTATGGGTGTCCACAGGGGACATAATACTGTGTGCAGGGGCCACTATGGGGGATAATACTGTGTGCAGGGGCCACTATGGGGGATAATACTGTGTGCAGGGGCCACTATGGGGGATAATACTGTGTGCAGGGGCCACTATGGGGGATAATACTGTGTGCAGGGGCCACTATGGGGGATAATACTGTGTGCAGGGGCCACTATGGGGGATAATACTGTGTGCAGGGGCCACTATGGGGGATAATACTGTGTGCAGGGGCCACTATGGGGGATAATACTGTGTGAAGGGGCCACTGTGGGGGATAATACTGTGTGCAGGGGCCACTATGGGGGATAATACTGTGTGCAGGGGCCACTAAGGGACATAATGGATCACGCAGGAATGCAGAGGAAGGGGTCGGTCGAGGTCTTCGGCGTTGGTGTTGTTTGGGGGCCCATGTCAAAAGTTCGCCACGGGGCCCCGCTATTCCTAGTTACACCACTGGAATTAATATAATAATGTACAGCACCATGGAATTAATTGTTCTATTGAAATAAACAATAATAATAATGTATGTTGGCCTCCAATGGTGATTTTATCAGGTTCCATACATCATCTTGTATACATTGTTCTACAAACACTCCCTGGATGTAAGATCAGACAGGTGGACTTCAGGCACTCGATCTATTTGTTCACAGACATGTTTCCCCTTTTTTCCTTTTTAGGTGAGGTGGATGTCAGCCAAGCTGCCATGTGCCCAGCACCTATCTTCCGTGTATGACCAGCTTTAGTCCTCTTATTGTAAGCAGTTAATATCTTTATTGCTGACTTGTACAGTGCAGTATAAAAAGACAGATAAGGAAGTAGCAGAAGCAGCTGTTGTTTCCATCCCAACCTATAATGTGTCTATCACTTGTGACCTGCACTAGGTTAGGGGACAGGTTTGTGGCAGGTGCGGATTGTTCCTATCATTGTACTTACCACTATTGTAGGCTGCTTTCACACGGAGCAACGCGCTGCTCATTCTGACACGTAAACACATGTCGGAGTGAGCGCTGTAAAACAGAATCCCATTGACCTCAATGGTTGCCGTCTTACACGCGCTACACATTGAAATCAATGGGAGGCTTTTTAACCCAGAATGAGCAGCGCGTTACTCTGTGTGAACGCAGCCGTTAGTACGATCAGGGCCGCCGATAGGCCAGTATTACTGCTACTGGCGTCAGGGGCCCGGCCAAATTGAAAAATGGGGGGGGGCCCGGTTTTGGACCGCCACCGTGTGCCGACCCCTGGCGCCCGCAGCAGTCATTATACGGTATACGGCTGAAGCGAGGAGCTGACACAGGTCAGCTCCTCGCTTCGCCGCTGCACGCCTCTCTCGCTTACACATAGGAGCTGACACATATGCGGCTGAAGCGAGGAGCTGACCTGTGTCACCTCCTCGCTTCAGTCGCATATGTGTCAGCGAGAGAGGCGCGCAGCGGCGAAGCGAGGAGCTGACCTGTGTCAGCTCCTCTCTTCGCCGCTGAACGCCGCCTACTGGCTGTGTAGACGCGATGTGATGATGTCACATCGCGTCTACAACTGTGCGCCAGTGAGGGAGAGAGGCGCCTGGAGAGCAGCGTGGGAACGTGGAAGAAGGTAAGAGTAATGTGTACTGAGGTGGAACGTGAAACTGGGGGCAGATGAAGGAGAGGACGGCATGACACTGGGGGCAGAGATGGAGAGGACGGCCTGACACTGGGGGCAGAGATGGAGAGGACGGCATGACACTGGGGGCAGAGATGGAGAGGACGGCATGACACTGGGGGCAGAGATGGAGAGGATGGCATGACACTGGGGGCAAAGATGGGGGACATGAATCTGGGGCAGAGATGGAGAGGATGGCATGACACTGGGGGCAGAGATGGAGAGGACGGCATGACACTGGGGGCAGAGATGGAGAGGACGGCATGACACTGGGGGCAGAGATGGAGAGGATGGCATGACACTGGGGGCAGAGATGGAGAGGATGGCATGACACTGGGGGCAGAGATGGAGAGGATGGCATGACACTGGGGGCAGAGATGTGGAGACATGAATCTGGGGGCAGAGATGGGGGACATGAATCTGGGGGCAGAGATGGAGGGGACATTAATCTGGGTGCAGAGATGGAGTGGACATGAATCTGGGGGCAGAGATGTGGGGACATTAATCTGGGTGCAGGGATGGAGTGGACATGAATCTGGGGGCAGAGATGTGGGGACATTAATCTGGGGGCAGAGATGGGGGGACATGAATCTGGGGGCAGAGATGGAGGGGGGGACATGAAACTGGGGGCAGATGAAGGTTGTATATGAAGCTGGAGGAGAGATAGAGGGGGGACATATAATTTACGGGTGACTGTAGGAGGATTATACTGTGTGCGGGCACATGAAAAATGAATGAGAATGGGCGGAGTCAGCATAAAAGTGGGCGGGGCTAAATTTGCCGCGGCACGCAGAGCACGCCGCACATTTTTTCCCTTTTTCGGTTCTTCAAAAGTTGGGAGGTATGGGTACAGGGGGCAATGGAAAGATGTTAGAATTGATTGGGGCATCGGGTGTGCGGCACTGCGGAGAGGGAACTGGGGCAATAATATATATGTTTTTAGCTGGAGAACTACAAGGCACACAATACCTCCAAAGGTATGTGTGCTTTGTATTAATAATGATGTACTAGCATAGCAGCCTGTTTGGGGGTGGGGCTTTCACTTTAAAGGAGTATTCACATTGCGTTTTTGGCCTCCCTTGCCAGGATACGTTGGTAACCAGTCACAATCAGCTACCCACTTATCCCTGCACGGAGAACTGCAGGCCCCCCCTTTTTTTTAATGGCCAGTTCTTTGTGCAGGGATAAGTTGACAGCTGATTCTGACTGGTTACCAACGTATCCCGGCAAGGGAGGCCAAAAACGCAATGTGAATAAGCCCTGAGGATTTATTAGGAGGGCTCTTATAGATGGTGTTGGCTCTCTATAGGCGCTGTCACACGTAGCAGATTATACCTGCAAATAGAATCTGATTAAGCCTTGTAATGCTGCTAAATAAAGGGAAATGTAATACATAATGGGTATGTCGCAAAATAAAGTAGTTTTAAAATGGCGGGGGGGGGGGGGGGGCAGACCCTTAGGCTGTATGGGGCCCCAAAATTCCTGATGGCGGCCCTGAGTACGATACCCTCAAGTCATACTTATCAGCTCCCCATGTTGTTACAATGATGTTGTCTACCTGAGGCTTTGTGCTATGGAGTGGCAGGAGACATCATATCTCCCTGTACTGTCATGTCATGCTTGAAGGCCATACTTACCACCCAACTTAGATCTTGTTTGACCAAGGTCTGAGTTTCTGCTCTTCCTTATAGTCAACTAGTGAGATCATATGGCTATCTACCTCTCCTAAACAGGCCATAAACATACAAAAATTATATTTTCCTACATAAGAACTATATTTCCCATAATTCTTGTGTATAGCACACAATGTATACAGAATGATGTCTTCCTGCCCATGGAGGGGATCCAATTGTGCCCCAGACATAAAGATTATTGTCAGCCATCATATAGTAGTGATATGATAATGATTAGAGATGAGCGAGTACTGTTCGGATCAGCCGATCCGAACAGCACGCACGCATTGAAATGAATGGACGTAGCCGGCACACAGGGGGTTAAGCGGCCGGCCGGCGTCAAAGCGGAAGTACCAGGTGCATCCATTCATTTCAATGCGTGCGTGCTGTTCGGATCGGCTGATCCGAACAGTACTCGCTCATCTCTAATAATGATCTATAGCTCATGTTAGGAGGTCATATATCCCTGAAACAGAACAGTGTAACGTTGTAGCCAGGCTGATACAATAACCAGGGCTGGTGAGAATCTGCATCTTCGTAAAATGAATGTTTTTGCTTGTTCAACCACATTTACATTAAACCAAAGTTGTGCAAGCATCAGACTGGCGGGCCACGTAGTATTCTCCATACCTTTTATCTGCCTTTCTTCATCAACTGATTCTTAAGATCTTCCTTTTTTACCTAATTTAGTGAGCAGAACCCCATAAGCTTGCTGTCATATACAGACCGGAGTCAGTAATGTATTCCTTTTATCTCTGCACAGATTTCTTCTGCATTCACGTGTTGTATTTACATGTAAGCGATTTCCTTACTTTGTACTATACTTCCATCCCTATCCTTATCTCAGTATATCCAGCCACTAGTCCATTATTTATGGTCAGATCTTCTGTAAGATCTTATAATTACGTCTTCTTCCATCTGTGACACTCTCCATCCTTGCAGGCCTAACCACAGACACTCCTACCCCTGAGGTGTGACAAATGGAGGTGACACTTAAAGGAATTTCGTAATTCTTCTACGTAACATATTAGCTGTGCAGAACAGAGGATATGAGTAAACATATACATTACCAGCGAGGAGCTTATTCTATGTATAATAACTATAATTCTGACCTGCTTTTATAATAGCTTGAGTCATACGTGAAAACCTAGGCGGCATTTAACATGTAACTTGTTGATAGTTACATAAGTCAGATCTAGAAGAATAAATAAGGATTTCTGACAACTAAATGCGGTTAATGTTCTGATTATTCAGTTCACAGAGAAATCCTTGAATCCGGTCACTCTTTAGTCAGTATTGGACTATGATCAAGAGACAAATTTTATAGTTTGTATGATGAAAAGATATACAATTTTCCAATATACTTTCTGTATCAATTCCTCCCAGTTTTCTAGATCTCTCCTTGCTGTCATTCATTCTGCTTACAGCAAATAAAAATCAGTCTATGGTCATATGATGGACAGTCCATGGGGATAGACACACAGACACATTGTGGCATTGCAATGGTTAACCTTAACATCACAATAGGGAACTGTGACATCACAAAGAGGCATTATGACATCACAATCATTAACCATGACATTACTGTGGGGCATTGTGACATCACAATGGGGTACTACAACTTCACAATGGTTACTGTGCCATCACAATAGAGCACCGTGACATAACAAAGGTTAACTTTAACATTACTATGGGACACTGTGACATCACCAAGGGGCATTATTACATCCCATAGGAGCGCTGTGATATCAGAATAGGGCATTCTGACTAGAAATGAGCGAACACTAAAATGTCCGAGGTTCGAAATACAATTCGAACAGCCGCACACTGTCTGACTGTTCGATCAGATTTCGAACCCCATTATAGTCTATGGGGGGAAATGTTCGTTTCAGGGGTACGCAAAATTCTATAAAATTATACTTACCAAGTCCACGAGTGACGGTCGGGCTGGATTCTCCTTGAAGTCTTCTCCCAGCGCAGCGTCCCCGCGTCTTCTTCCGGCTTGAATTCACTCTGCCTAGGCATCGGGGCCTAGGCAGAGCCAACTGCGCATGCGCGGACATGCGCAGTCGGCTCTGCCCGGCCCGACGCCTGAGCAGAGCTGACTGCGCATGTGTGGGCATGCCCGCGCATGCGCAGACGGCTCTGCCTAGGCCGGATGCCTAGGCAGAGTGAATTCCAGCCGGAAGACGCCGCGGGGATGCTGCACGGAGAAGACTTCTAAAGGTAAGAGAAGAACCAGCGTTGATTGGCAGAATGTATAGCATAACACCTACTGTATAACACCTACTCGATCGAACACTACTCGCTCATCTCTAACTCTGACATCACAAAGGTTAACTACGACACCACAAAGAGGCATTGTGACATCACCTAAGGGCATTGTGACATCAAAAGGGGGCATTGTGACACCACAGTGGGTATTTCTGATATCACATTGGGACATTGGTACTTAATAAAAGGGAATTGTGACACCACAGTGGTTAACTGATTTCACGTAGGGGCATTGTGACATCACATAAGGGCATTGTGACATCAAAAATGGGCATTGTGACACCACAGTTGTTAATTGTGATATCACATTGTGGCATTGTGACAATAATAATTAAACTAAAATTAAATCCATTAATAAAATATATGCAACTTTCCCGTCATGTTCCATTCAAGTCTATGGATGGCCCACAAACAAGATCTGCAGACATCCATGCCAGAACTTAAAGGGCCAATGCACCTGGGGTCAGCGAGGGTCTGAAGTTCCTGTAGCATAACAAATGCCTTTAAAAGATGGATGGGCAAGAGGAGAGAAAGAGAAGTTGAAGCTGTGATAAAGGAAAAGGGAGTCAATTTTTTAATTACAGAACATTTTTGTCTTATCTTTTATAAACAGGAGCGAAGGAAATGGCGAAGAAACAGAGGAAATGAGAATTAAGTTGGAGAAGCGATGAATAATGTAAATGAGCCGTGTCCAAGGGGCAGAGCGCTGGTGAAGTGAGGAGCAGCCATGGCATCTTAATTAACAATGTTTGCCTTCTAAACCTCAACCATTTCCCTACAACTTAGAGAAGAAACCCCCAATTATATGAAGTGGGATCTCTCCTCTCCAAGAAGCAGAGGTTATCTTATAATCTAATTCCTAGCTACTTCGGTAAATGAGGCTCCATTTATGCTGAGTGTCCGGCGTACATATAAATCACTGCTATTCATTCATCAGGAGTGGGGGAATCTATTGTGTTGGTAAGAGTCTATATACAAGGATTACCTGACTACCATATGCATCTTATTATTTCCCCATACTGACATGTAGTGTGTGATGTTATGGCATAACAGGAATATTATAACACCCATAGAATGTATAATGATACATACTGCATATACAAATATCTATATCCATTATTCATGTTTGTTGAGATATGGCTACAATGTACTTATAGCCTTCAAGATTTGTCTGGTGCATTAAAGAGGTTTTCCCATCTAAGTAATGTATACTCTCTCCTATACGATAGGGGGTAACCTGTAGATGGGACCGCACTGATTTTGTTGTAGATTTTATCCGATGCATGACAATGCAAAAAGCATCCTGCAGGAGAAAAAACCTTCACCCTATGTCAATTTATGCTGGAAATATTTTTGCTGAGTTTGGGTAAGGATTGTTAAAGCCTCATTCACTTTGCTACTACTGTAAACCATTGCAAATCCACATGGAAAATTTGCAGCATTTTGGGTATATGTGGGTATGTGTATTTCATTGTATTCATGTATTATTTGCTAGAATCAATGCTTCTAGGGAACAATATAATTGCTATAGATGGGCTAACCTCTCAAGGTTCTTCTCTGGTTTGGGTGACTTGGGTCACAGATTATTTTCGGGTTGAAGAAGTTGAAAGCTGGAAGGGTTGTTATTTTTCCCTTGGTGGCTCAGGGAAGGTGTAAAAAAATCAAAAACATTCATACTCACCTTCTCTCACCTCTTTTTGGGCTTTCTCGCACCATCCAACGCTGTCTCTCGGGCTCCTTGGTGCACCTGAGATCACCGTTACGCTCGGTGTGCCAATATGACTGCTGTAGCCCAATCACAGGCCTTAGAAGTGACCTCCCAGGTGCATGACATCACTGTGATGCTGCAAGGAGGTCCAAAAGAGATAAGGGAGATGAATGTTTTTTGATTATTCCCCCCCCCCCCCCCCCGAGCCTCCACCTATTGTACACTAGGGTTCTGGAATATTAAGGTCAAACCCAGCTTGGAACAAATCAGTTCACCCATGACTTATGGATTCACTATGCAGCAGTACACAGGTCTGTAACGCAGGGTCTCCATGTTCCACCATCCAGGACACTCCTATGTGCACCACCATCCAGGGCACTACTGTTTGTACCACCATCTAGCACACGGCTGTGTGCACCACCATCCAGGACACTACGCACCACCATCTAGGGTACTACTGTGTGTACCAGCATCCAGGACACTGCTATGTGCAACACCATCCAGGGCACTATGCACCTCCATTTAGTGTACTACTGTGTGTACCACCATCCAGGGCACTACTATGTGCACCACCATCTAGGGTACTACTGTGTGTACCGCCATCCAGGATACTGCTATGTGTACCACCATCCAGGACACTCCTATGTGCACCACCATCTAGGACACTCCTATGTGCCCCAACATCCAGGGTTCTACTGTGTGCACTACCATCATCTAGGACACCTCTGTGCAGCACCAACCAGGGTACTACTGTGTGCACCACCATCCAGGACACTGCTGTGTATATAAGCCCTCAGTCTTATCTGTTAATGCCATGTGATAAGTATAAACATTATTACATAATTCAGCCATGTCACAATGAATCTGCTCTTTGCACCGCTCGGGGCTATGTGAAACGCAGCACTTTACTGTACGATCATTGGATGTGAATTTTTAATACACGATTGAGGGCTGCGCCAAGTCTCACTTTACTTGAATGTACATTTCAGTACAATGGTAATGGATAAGGAATAGGAGGAGAGCTGCAGTATATCTAGTATATGTATGCTGGGGTAGAACGCTGTACGCTTAATATCCATTTCCTATTATGTGTGCCTGACATCGCCGCTGACTTTTTTCCATGGGCGAGATGTTGTTTCTAGAAATCCCTCCGGCAAGTTCCAATTAGTCCATTTGAAAATAAACTTGTCAGCTTGGCCGAGCGTTGTGTTCGCCCCGCAGTCAGTTGAGCGAGTTAAACACGGGATTCCCTCTGGGCCATGTATGTCCCCTCCCCCATGGCGTCACCTCGGTTCTCTCTCTATAAATTTGATCTCTTCACTCCTCACATTTCTGCAGCTGAGGTACATGATATTTAACTCATTCCTTGCCAGTACATATTCCAGTACCCAAAAAATAGCCAGCCTTATACTCGGCACATCTGAATGGAGATCCTCATTCATATAGTGTATGTGATTTTATTTCAATGGATTGTCTCCTTTACAGATATTCGGTTGCGTGCCTAATGTGTTCTTCACGTCTAGCTCCAGTCTTATTGATTCTCATCCACTTATAAGCCGCAGACGCATTTTTAGGGACCTATGTGGGTACGTTGCTTTTATGGTGTGCACATTAGGTCAGAGCTTAATGAATTATGGATTATACACATAGGAGTAATGGTTCTCACATTACCTTCACACGATAGTCATGCACACAGATATAGGGCTCCCATTGAGGTGTATTGTATAGATACTGTCGTATCCATCTGAGCTCTGTACATTAGGTAGATTGTGCAAACTACTTTGGACAGTAAGTACTGAAGTCTATAAAGTGCTGCGGCGTATGTTAGTAAGTCGCATATTGTAACTATTGTGACAGGTACTGTATTACAGAACTATTGGTGGGATTTATCTAGACGGGCCTTTAATACTCCAGTCTTGATAATGGTGGATTATGTAGATAATCTGTTTTCCCTTAGTCATAACAGCAGCACAATGTGGGGGTATTTCTGCCCCTGTGTGCTGGTAGGACAGGCGGAATTTTTAATCAGCAATTAATTAATATGCATGACTAGGCCCTATAAGAGGGCACAGAGACCTCCCCCCATATGTTAATACAAGAGTAAGAAGAACCATACAATAGGGAGGGAAGCCTTGACTAAGGGAAAACAGATTATCTACATAATCCACCATTCCCTGTCGTCATACCAGCAGCACAATGTGGGGAGATATCAAGTAATCCCCTTAGGGAGGGTTTCCTTGACTTACGGAGCTCAAGAATGACCGTCCAAAGGCAGTCGCGTCCAAAGCATGAGAGCTCAACCTGTAGTGCTTCACAAAGGTGTTGGAAAAGGACCAGGAAGCTGCCGCGCAGATCTGCTCCAAAGGTACGAATCTCCTCTCTGCCCATGAAGTCGAGACTGCCCTCGTAGAGTGGCCCGTCAGGCAAGCTGGAAGAGAAAAACCTTGGGAAGAAAAGGCCAACTTGAAGGCTTCCCTAACCCAACGGGAAATAGAGGCTTTGGAAGCTTTCAGACCTCTGAAACTTCCAGCCAGGTTAATTAAGAGGTTCTCAGACTTCATAAAGGATCTCGTACGTTCCAGGTAAATACGCAGACATCTACCCAGGTCAAGGGAATGAAGTCTTATCTCCTCAGGAGAGGAGGGAGAAGGAAGGAACACTGGCAAAGAAATAATTTGATTTAAATTTGCCAGAGAAGGCACCTTAGGCTTAAACTGCGGCAGAAAACGCAGTTGCGCCCTATCTTCAAAGAAAGAGGTATAAGGCTCTTCAGATGAAAGGTCCTACAGTTCCCCCACCCTCTTGGCCAATGTGGTGGCCAGAAGAAAGGTTGTTTTATAAGTCAAGAACTGTAGATCCACTTCTTCTAAAGGCTCAAATGGGGAGTCGCAGAGCCCTGAAAGGACCGTCCCAAGGTCCCACTGCTGAACTGGAGCTGAAACAGCAGGTCTAATCCTCGTAGCACCCTTTAGAAAGCTACTTACCAAGGGATGTTGCGTCAACCGCCTCCTCATATAGGTGGAGAGGACTGCCACGTGTACCTTTAATATGAAAGGGGCTAGCCCTCTGTCTAGGCCGTCCTGTAAGAAGTCCAATACTGATTCCACAGAAGGATTGGAAAACGTCAAGCCACATCCAAGGCACCAAGTTTTAAAGATCTCCCAGATCCTGAGATAACTCCGGTTGCTAGTTTCTGCCCTGGCATGGGCAAGGGTCCTCAAGACGGCCTCTGACAGTCCACTATTTAGTAATAGGGACTGGTCAACCAGGCTGTCAGGTTGAGTCTCACCAGATCCTGGCACCGTAGTCCTCCTTGAGTTACCAGGTCTGGGAGAGGGCGAAGCCTCCAGTATACGCCTTGACTCATCTGTATGAGCTGGGCGAACCAAGTTCTTTTCGGCCAGAATGGGATTATGGCAATCGCCTGGATTTAGTCCTGTCTTATCTTCATCAATACCTTGGGTATGATGGGAATTGCAGGGGCTATGTAAACCAGCCTGAACCTCCAAGGGATGGACAGGGCATCCTCTGCCAAGGGATTGTCCTCCTGATACAGAGAGCAGAACTTCTCTACCTTGGCGTTGAGTCAGGGTGCCATGAGGTCCACTTCTGGAAGGCCCCACATCTCCACAATTTGATGAAACACTTCTGGACTGAGTGACCATTCTCCTGATACGGTAATACCACGACTCAACCGATCCACTACTATGTTCAGAGAGCCCTTGATGTGAAGAGCGGAAAGCTGGGTCAGGTTCCTCTCTACCCAGGAAAAGATTAGATTCCTAATCTTCAGGAGAAGTCTGGACCTGGTTCCTCCCTGTTTGTTCAGGTACAACATTGCAGTCATGTTGTCCATCTGCACTTTGACAGATTTCTCCCTGAGATAAGGGGCGAAGAGTAGCAGTGCCAGGTATATCGCCTTGAGTTCCCTTTGGTTGGAAGATCCTACTTCCAGGCTGCTCCATTGACCTTGAACAGTCCTCTCATCTAAATGGGCTCCCCATCCTGCTTGGGATGCATCCGTTGTCAACAGAGTCCATGGGTAAGATGGGGAAGCTGCTGAAGTTCATCCGGTCAGGTGACCAGGTTGTTGATGGGAAAGGCCCTCCGTCCACCTCTGGGGGGCGGAGGGCCTTCCATGTGGACGCAGCCCTGGCCAGGTTGATGGGAACAGAATGGAAACTTCCGGAAAGAGCTCACCTAGCCTCGAGAGTATTTAGAACCCTGTATCCGATTTCCTCATCCCAGCTGGATCGATGGGGACCTCCACCTAAGGTGGATATGGCCTTGGCGAAGTTCTCCCTTGGTACCTCTGGAGGACGGCTCTAATTTGCAAGACCTGCTGGACCAACGCATAGACGGACTCTCATGAAGTGTTATACGGCCTGCGCTATGCAAGCTTCGGTGGCCATATCCTCCACCATTGTGGCTGACAGTCTTCGTTCCCGACTTCAATAACTGGAACGAGATATCGATTCCAGGGTCCCTAGGGATGATATTCTCTCATCGATGTTCTCCAGATGCAGATCTGAGTTGAAATCGGGACATACCTCCCTCCAACCGGGACCGAGGGACACGTAACCGAAATCGTGAATGTCCCGCGGAAATCGGGACGGTTGGGAGGTATGTGTATGCAAAATCCCATTTAGCAAAGGGTACATATTTTGTAGCATGCTCCATTGTAGTCCACAGGTATGGCTGTATTTTTTAATAGAAGTATTGCTTTCTAGAGGAAAATATCTACAGGCATGCAGTGCCCAAGGAAGACTTTATGGCCACGTACTAAGGTTTTTTTGTACTGCCATACAGGATCTATACCCGTGTGACCTTATGGGCCCTTATACAAACTGTGACCAGTCCTTATGTATGTCGGTATGGGCCTTCATCAGACGTGTGCTATGCTCTTGTACCGTCCTCCCTACTTTACATCCTCTATCCTCTCCTTGATTGTAAATTGCCTTCCTCGCCTTTTAAGCTGCTTAGCATTGCAAATGATGCAAATCTACATAGCAGATGCAGAATAAAACCGTGAAAGATATATTAACCCGTGAAATAAATAGTGTAAATGAATAGTAGGCCCTGACAGCTAGCAGCTGGGACAAGTCATTGATTTTATTAGCATTTTATATCTCCTTATTAATTTTATACAATATTAATATTGTATGTGAACAACTCATATTCACATCAGTGGGATGCAAATTTCAGGATTTGCTAGCTTTCATCTTAACACTACAAACTATAGGCTAGTTGAGCAGATTGCAATGACATAACGTATGTTCTATTCCCATATACAGTATAACATTAGACCCTATACTGTGAGAACGTGTGGACGTCACATGAACAACACTCCCAGTGTCAGCCTGGGGCACCAGGGTCCACCCTCCAAGACCTGTGCATGTCTATATACAGGGGCGTAACTACCATAGATGCAGCCGAGGCGGCTGCCACAGGGCCCGGGACATTAGGGGGCCCGGTGACAGCTGCTACCGCTGCGTTTTTTGTTTTTTTTTAATAGGCCGTTACGAGCCCTATTCACTTGCCGATCCTGGCTGGGCCGGGATTGGTAAGTGACACTGCAGGCTCCACAAATACGATCATTATACTCGGGGGTCTTTGCAGACCCCCCGAGTATAATGATCGGCGGATCGGGAGAGGTAAGGGAACATAACAAACAGTGTTACTTACCTCTCCACGATCCTGCCAGGCCTCCGTCCTACTTGTCTGATGTCTCTGACATCACATGAACCTGCTTCCTGGGTCATGTGACGTCCGACGTCATAGAAGAGGGCCGACAGCGGACAAGACAGCGTAGGAGTCGGGGAGAGGTAAGAAACAGTAATTTTTTGTGTTTTTATTCCCCTGGGTCTCCAATTATTATACTCTGGGGTCTGAAAAGACCCCAGAGTATAATAATTGTTTATGGGTGTCCACTATGGGCTATAATACTGTGTGCAGGGGCCACTATGGGGGATAATACTGTGTGCAGGGGCCACTATGGGGGATAATACTGTGTGCAGGGGCCACTATGGGGGATAATACTGTGTGCAGGGCCACTGTGGGGCATACTACTATGTGCAGGGGACACTATGGGACATAGTACTGTGTGCAGGGGACACTATGGGCTATAATACTGTGTGCAGGGGCCACTATGGGACATAATACTGTGTGCAGGGGACACTATGGGCTATAATACTGTGTGCAGGGGCCACTATGGGGCATAATACTGTGTGCAGGGGCCACTGTGGGGCATACTAGTATGTGCAGGGGACACTATGGGCTATAATACTGTGTGCAGGGGACACTATGGGCTATAATACTGTGTGCAGGGGCCACTAAGGGACATAATACTGTGTGCAGGGGCCACTATGGGCTATAATACTGTGTGCAGGGGCCACTAAGGGACATAATACTGTGTGCAGGGCTTACTAAGGGACATAATAGAGTGCGGAGGAGGGGGTCGGTCGAGGTCTTCGGCGTCGGTTGGGGGGGGGGCATGTCAAAAGTTCGCCACGGGGCCCGCCATTCCTAGTTACGCCACTGTCTATATTTAAGATGTATCATCAAGATCTAAGATCAATAGTGTTTGGAAACTGTTATATAAGAAAAAGATCTATGTCATCTCCAAAAGAAGCTCTGGGAGGATCCTGAAGAAGGAGTGACCTCGCGGCCTTCCAGAAGATCAGGCATAATACCTAGACCATTGAAAATCTGTATGTGTATTTCTACTCATATTCCATTGCTCACGTGATATTTTGTTTACTTCTATATTGGATATGCACAAAATAAAACCCACATAAATAACGTGAATGTATGCTTTATTTTTTATATCAATAATATGCATCATGACACATTATTTTTATCTCCTAGGCATTTCCATATAACCATATAACATGTCCCGCTCACGTGGCTGCCAGCATGTGAGCACCTAACAGAATGAGAATGGTTTCCGTTAACCATGTACATTGCCTGGGGGTGATGACTCTGGTAATGACCTACATTCCCTCTGTGAGGGTCTCATGACATCCCCTCTCCAAAGACAGGGCAGCACAGGAAATCAATTATTGTGTTACACGCTCCCGGACTATGGTGGCCCAAAAACCCCTGTGTCCCAAACATACAAGAAGATTACGCTGATCAACGTCGCATGTAGTAATGAGGATTTAGTGCTAAAATAGAAAAAAAAAAAACATAGTCAATGTCTTGTCTTTGTTGAGGGATTAAAAATTCTATTTAGCTTCTTACGCTAAGGTCACCGTAGTGTCCGGTTCATCAGAGGACCAGAGCAATGGATAGGTGGAACGCTAAAATAGCAGCGAGCCAAATGGGCTGAGTAAAGGTCCTTAGAAAGAATATGCGTATATGTTCTTGGCTCTCTAAGGATCAAAGCCAACCCCATGTCACACTGTCATGTCAAAAGTGTTATAAAACCAGAGATACCATTCAGTACATTCAGTCTCTCCCATGCATGTATGTAATATACTTTATTAACAGATTTTGGCTCCTTTCTGTGAAATCCTGCATTGTTTCACTCTTCTCCTTGTTTCTGTATTGGGAGCTGTTCCTGCCTCTCACTGATGTTACTGTGTATGGACGGGGCTGTGTAATATGGAGAGAAAATTAGGGTGGAGGAGGGTCAATGCAAACAGTCATATCTCAGACATTATAGAACATACAGACTTGCTTTTGGCGTCATATAAAAGAGGAGATTCTCTTCTTTCATATGACGCTAAGATGCTATACTATATATACTAAAATATATTATACTGTACTACATTATTTCCAGAGAGGATATGGGTTGAAACAGCTCTCAATACAGAAACAAGGGAACAAATAAAGAGATGCAGGATTTCACATCAAGGAGACAAAATGTGTTAATAAAGCATAATACAAAATATATTAACGACACGAATACTGGAAGAAAATCACAAGTTGTCTGCAAGATTAGTTACACTTTAATTACTAGGTAGAGGCAGGGCTGCATTAGCAATGAGGTAAAATGAGCATCTCGCCTCAGGCAGCAGGCTGCAGTTTGTGTAAGGTGGCAGCACTAGTCATGCCTCCTCTGTACCTGGCTGCCACTGTTCCATTAGCAGCAGAGACCACCACCGCTCCTGCACTAAGGTTACATTAGCTGAGCATAGTCTGAAACAGGTGAAAGACATCAAGTAAATGTAAACATAAGAAACTGTACTAAAAACTGCATCTAAGCTACATCCAGTTTTAAGTACTTCCAACTGCAACATGTGAATGCTCCTTAAAAACATGGAACATTCAGGAATGTGAGAAAGCTGAGTGGCAATCGCTATAGAAGCTGCGTATTAGCTGCTAACAGTAAAATGAGGTTCACGCTTTGCGCCATTTTAGCATCCTGTGATGTAGAATATTTCTAAAATTTCTTCACATATAGAAATATTACAGGTGAAAATAAAATTAACCAAAAAAAAGCCTGTCAACGAATAAACAAATAGTTGTGGAAAGTTTTATCCCCTATAAGAAACAGAGCGGCATTTTACTGTTATCGTATATGCAAACTACACTGAGAATCAGAGGCAGTCAGGAAGGAGGGGGAGGGGAACATACGTCTGCCAACAATGGTGTCATTGTACTATGGATGCCATGCTCGGGGTCTGTCATTACAAGAGGCAGTTTACCAGAGAAGCAAGCATCAATGTGACACATTCATGTTCCCGCGTCTCTCGCTCAGGATTTTATACGACACTTATGTGTATTTCTCCTGCATGTCAGACACCACACCAGGAATAGTGTCGGTGGATCTGAGAGTTGATACAAATTTTTTAAAACTTAGTTTTTGCTTAATTATTAATGCTTATTTAATTTTTTGACTTTGCAACATTTTCTAAGCTTGCAGTCACACATAAATTTATTGCAGAAATTTCCATAACGGTCTCATTCATCTTGTAGAAATCCATATGCTTGTTGAATGGAACAGATTTTTGCAACAATCTGCTGCATGTGAATTCATCCTACGGCTCATCGGCCTGGGGTTCGCGTGTCCTTTCAGAGCCTCAACGTATACATCGAAATATAGAAGACTGGTGGCAAGAAAAAAAAAACATCTAGTCCATCTAGTCCCTCTTTATGTTATTTTTATCGTGGTTTGGGGGATCCTCAAAAACAGCCCCATGGATGCAAAACAGCTGTGATGTGTCCGTTTTTCATGGCTGTTTTGCATCATGGTTGTCTGAATAGAGCCTTAGGCTTGGTTGACATCTGCGCATGGGTTTCTGTTTGGGTTCCAATGATTGGAAACCTAATCCACATAAAAAAGTGGTTACCTAAAGAAACCCGCAGACCCCATAGACAATAATGGGGTCTATGTGGTTTCCACACGAAAAATGCAAAAAGTGCTGCTTGCAGAACTTTTCTCTCTGCATTTTTTATCCGGAGAGGGGAACGGAATGAACTGAACGCAAATGTGAACCAGGTCTTAAGATTTTACAACCACATCTGCTGGAAGGTTGTTCCAAACCTCAACCATTCTTTCAGTAAAATAAAATTTCCTGACATCGCTTCTGTTTCCCAATGATTTTCAGATGGCGCCCCCTTGTCTTATTAAAAACATTTTCCTCCTGATCCTTAAGGTATGTTCACACAATTTTTTTCAAAGACTTGTAAAGTTTCTGCCCCAAAACCCACATGGAAAGTTTTTGCAAAGCTCTTGCAACAAGTCTCTTAGGGGGCGTTCACACTACCGTCAGTGTCCGACAGGTAGTGTCTGCTCCTAGTGTCCGTTCAAAATCTCAGAAAAACCTGACATGTCGGGTTTTTTTGTCCGCTTGAAAAGTCGGACATATGTACATGCGGACAGTGAAGGAAGGGCACGGAGTGCAAAAGAACGCACCCGATCGCCATTTAAATAAATGACAGGTGTCACGGACACAGCTAGTGTCCGCTCCTAATGTCTGTGCGAGATTTTGAACGGACACTAGGAGCGGACACCACCTGTCGGACACTGACAGTAGTGTGAACGCCCCCTTATTCATGTCAATCTGCACCGTCTGTTTAATAGGGGAGTTGTTTTTTTCTGTGATTCAATAGAAGTCAATGGGAGGCTTTTTATTCAGCGCTGAAATTCCACACCAAATTCCTCCCCATTTTCCACCGTGTGAATAGACCTTTAGAAGGCTTTGTGTTATAACAAGGCTAAGTGGGACACTAAAGCCCCACTGGGTGGTTTAGTGCCCCAAATCATCCTGTCAGGTTCCCTTTAAATATTTCTCACTAGATGATATTTCCCGGTATGCTTACAACATACGTCTATGGGAACGTGCTCATATCTATACTCAGCTATTCTCAGCTTGACAACAATCAGTGTAACATCTGTAGTTCATCGAATGACGCCGGAATATTCTATCTATGATGATTGATAACAGAACTGTGCACAACACACCAGTCATTTCCATATGTAAATGGAAATATTCTAACTTTCCAGTTCACTGATGCCAATGAAATCGGTAGCCCTACACCTGTCTCCTTCATGCCCGTGTTCAGTTGTCCCAGATTTGCATATGATCATCTGGTGAATAGCCATGGGTTATTTCCAGCACAGCCTTTTACCCCCAGAGGGAAGACATGTGCATGGAAAATATCTTCCTATACAACAATGAAGATTCAATGTCCAGTCAGTTGCAATGACCATATCACATTGCTTAAGGATGGAGTTCCTCCTTTACATAACGCACCATGACATACACTAGTATCAAAATATACACAGTAATATAAAACTACCTCCAGCATCAGGTGCTTTAGTGGATGGACTGATATGGGAATTAGCAAACATTGAAAGAATTTTTTTATTAGCCCCCTGTACATTCTGTCCAGTTTCAGGTTGTTCTAAATTTGGATTGCCATAACCACAAGGGTCCAGGTGCTGCAGCGTTCTGCAACTGACTGCTGAGTGATGCTTGGGGGCTCCCAGTCTGCTTCCCAGGGGCAGCCCTTCAAGTCATTTAAGAAATCCTCTGGTTCACAACAAACATTTGACAATAAATGTATTAGGCATAGTTAAAGGTGTTCTACTATGAATAACCACTATGGGATACTGTACTGTATGGAGGGGCTACAGCGGGACATTATACTGTGTGGAGGAGCCACTATGGGACATTATACTGTATGGAGGGGCTACAGCGGGACATTATACTGTATGAAAGCCATTATGGCACATTATACTGTGTGAGGGGCCACCATAGGACATTATACTCTTAAAGGAATTGCTTAAAATCCAGAGGGGCCAGCAGGCATAACATTTAAAAAAAAAAAAAAAAAAAAAAAAAGCAACTCACCGGTGTCTGGTCTCTGACTCTGCTGTCTGTCACGGCAGCCCATTCAGTTACACACAGATCTTTGGTCCCAATCAGCAGCCTCAGCAGTCGCTGATGATGTCACTGGTCCCTCTCCAGCAACCACTGAGGCCCCCGATTAGCAGCAGCAGTCACATAGTGCACAGGGGCCCCTGGGGACCAAACTACAACACAACAAAATAGGCTGTGGACACTGGAATACCAAGGACATGTATGGTTTTTGTTTTATGTTGCACCTGCCCTGGGCTCCTCCAGTGTTTTTCCAATTCCTGAACGACCCCCTATAAGCTGAGCACAGACGTTGGATGTACGTGCCCAGCTTCATCCAATCACTGCACATGTGCGGTGGGCTCAGTGCATCTCCGTCAGGTGGCTTCAGTGCCATTTAAATATTTGCCTCAGGGAGCCAAAAACCTAAGGTGAAAATACCTGATCTCTTTTTTAATCTTTCTGGTATGACTCTTCCAGTTTCCAGTACCCGTTCAATTCTACAAAATGGCCATAAGTTCCTTGGACTAACCTGTCTACACTGTGCTTTGTTGGTCTGTGACACTCTCCTGCTCTTGGTTGGACCAGGGGCTGATCAGCTGTACTGGCCCGCTTCTAGTGCACGTATTATACACAACCCAGAGTCATAAGCAGAAGGCTCCGGTCCCTGTATTGGTAGCCATTGATACTGCAACTCATCTGTCATTGATTTCCATTGGAACCTACTGCCCGTTGATGTGTATAGTGCGGGCATCAGAATCAGCCCAACTGATCAGTGCGGGGCTGGCTGTGGCCCCCCATTGTTTAGATATTTATGGTCCATCCTTAGGATAGGTTATACAATCCTTTGCTCTGGCCAACCCCTTTAACTATGCATTTATTGTGAACCAGAGATGCTTTAAAAAATGCATCTGCACATATACCCCCTCCTCCAAGATGTAGGCACACCGGAGTTAATAATGGGATAATAACCCTAGAAAAAAGAACATCTACTCACATCTGTAACCGAGGTGTTGGTTTACCCCGTGATGCACTGTATTATATAGTGAATGTTTCATCCATGGCTTTATATCTTACACCTTTTGTTTACCAGTCTTTAGTCATGTCTAATAATCCCCATATAGTCCCACCTACCTTATCTCTTCGCACCTTCCATAGAGAAGACTGGAGAGAATGGACACAAAGCAGTGTAATGAGTTATTGTTGAAAGGTGTTATTTCCCCAATGAGTCATTATCACTCACTTCAATATTAAAGTGACCTTCTGTATTTAGAGAAGGTGCCATGACACATATAATAATATGTTAGCAGCTACCAGGGAACAATGTGGCCTTCTCCATCCTATATAGGATGTTAACACATTGCTGCGTTTCGGATGGTTCTTTATGGAGAAACTGGTACAGTCATAGGGATTAATGACCTGCAACAATGTACAGGAATATACCCAACGTACTGGTCACTTCATGTAGAGAGCTGTTGCATTATCTCCCAAGGGGGCCATTACTAAGGACCTTACTGTTTTAGTAATGTGCAATATGATTTGCACCGTTTAATACCGGGTTCTGGCCTTTCCAGCATCACGCTGGACACTAAGGAGTTAATTAGAAATGTCTGTGTTCCTATGCAAACATGAGTGACCTGTGCTCTGGAGGGGGTTTAGAGGTTTTTGGGTACCCCCAGCCTTTAGCCAGGGAGTCACTTCTTGTTCTAGACAGTCAGATTCTAATTAGCTACAGACAAGGAAACTAGGTTGTAGAGAACCTCAGACTCCTCAGACTACTTAATGGCAGGTAAGGTTAACAGGCAGTCCCATGTCACTGGACTCCAAGTTTACAGAACCAAGACTTCTTGAATCAAATTTACATTTTACATAATTGTTGAATCAATTAGGAAACGTAGGGGCCAGTCACATGATGGAAAGTAAAAAGAGATTTGAGGCAGTCTCCCTCCACTGATTCCAACCCCACAGCGGAAAGATAAAGCAGAGCTTAGGTTTTCTGTTACTAGTTTACTCGCTGTTTAGTATCAGAAACAATGGGTTAAATCACCAGCGGTCTCACATTAGGGGTTCAGCGTCTGAATCCCCCTTGAAGTCAGGATCAAATTTTTCCATGTGAACATAGCCTTAGGTATCCACAATCGAAACGGGCTCCAAGAATGGCTGAAAAGGAGACTAGGTCCCAAAGGTCACCCCAGTGTAATGAGAGAGGGCCATGCATATGGAGCTACACTATGGCCACATGATTTTCTGTCTGAAGTCCTGGCAGCCATAGTGACCAATGACTGCATGCTCTCTTAGGTAAAGCCTCAGTGTTACCCACGGATGGGCACTGACCAATACCCATACAGTCTGCATCAGACCCTGTAAGGGTAAGTTCACACGATGTAACGTTGAGCGTGATCTGGCATGTATACGGCTTGTCAGAGTTTGCGCGCCATAAAAGATCCCATTGATTTCAATGGGAGTTAGGAGCGTATACGCTGCTTAATTTTGCGGGCGCAAAATAACACGGCGTATACGCTCCTAACTCCCATTGAAATAAATGGGAGCATTTTGAGCGCGTCACTGGCCGGCACATGTATACGTGCCAGATCACGCTCAACATTACATCATGTGAACTTACCCTAAAAGGCCGACTTGTTATATTGTTGAGTGGTGCTAGTCATGGCCTGGCAGAAAGTAGAGAGCGATTTGAGGATGACTTTCCGCTGTGTGAACTTACCCTTATTCAGTTAGTATCTCCCTACAGAGAGTGACCTATAGAACATATAATAAAATGCATAACATAAAGATTATCTCTGCTGTATAAAATCATCACAAAAAAGCCAAAGTTTTTGTTTTTTATCATGGAGAGGATTTATTATACAAAAGTATAAAGGTGATCATCTGCCCCTCCCATCCAATACATTAATTCTTCATTCAACAGATTGTTTAGACAATAAATAATTAACAAGAAAAATAAGAAGAAGTCAGACACGCTACATAACACGGATGACGCGGTTCTCAGAGCCATCTCACAGTGTTCGCGATCTGTAATTCCTAACAGGATCCAGATAGTTTAGAGTTCTACAGATCACTGCCATATAGCACCATCACTCCCGATTTGGCTCGCCCGTCAGCCCTACCATAATTTGACAGCACACAGCAGATCCTATTAACTATTGGCACTTGGTAGGTACAGTAATCAACATGAGTTCCTGGGGGAAGGTGGGGGGGTTCACATATACTTAAAGGTGGTCTAAGGGGTCTTCTGGCACATGACATTTCCACTTGGTTAAACACCAGTGATTTAAGCTAGCTGTAGACTCTTGACTGCACAAACATGCATGCTCGGATCGAGTGTTCTGAATGCAGAGCGGGAAGAAAGCCATTGCTAGACAGCTCTGACAATAGTTTATCTTCCCTGAGAACAAAAGGAACAGAGATATTGAAAACTTGATCCTTCTCTCCTCCAACAACTGCCCTTGGGAAACCCCAAATCCTGGAAATCAGCGGATTTGACTGCCATTAGTGGAATGTGTACAGCCAGCTTTAAGAACATGGAGAGATGGAATCATACTTGTTATACAGTATCTGACATGTTACCATTCCTCAAGATCGGGGACTTACAAGCATGTATTAGTGAAAACCATCAGGTAATCATGAAGTAGACATAATGACAATGCCCGAAAAGGTGTGACATATAATACACCTTTATTTTACAGTGACTGAAATGGTAGTAATATGGAGAACCCCTTTAAGGAGGGGTCCTGTTTTCTAGTGAAGGGATGAACCCGTTTGAAGCATGTGGAATAATACATGAGGCTACATGACTAATGGTCTGTTTATATCTACATTGGAAGATCCATTACATGTTCCGCCATATTTGCCAGAAAAAATAATGCACGTTGCGTTATTTATTTTCCAGTATAATCACATCATGATGGCACCCATTATAAGTCAATCAGATGTGAACTGAGTCTTATAAACTGCAAATTCATGTATTCAGACCCAACAATCTGCTCACTGGTCTTGTGCCATCCCATTAGTGCCTAACATGTAAGTGGCGGCATATCTACTGTGGGCCTAGTATGTAAGTGTATGTAATGGCGTCTATTTGTATGGACAGACCAGTAACTTTACAGAATGGTAACATAGGACATATATGTCAGCGTTGGAACAAGTATCACCACCTCTTGCTGGCACATAAAGCCGTGTGTCAGTACATCATCCAAATTTTTTGATTTTTGTATCAGGAGGCAAACATGACCGAAATGGAAAATACTCGAGACTCCATTTTCCATGCCTAGGGTCTGCTGACACATTGTCCTAGTGATCGGTCTGATGAATGAGGATAAGCCAAGTTAAAATTATACTCCGTGTGCAGGTCATGGGTCCACACGAATGATACCAGAAATTTTTTTTTCACAATTAGATTTTTAGAAATACAAGTACAAATACAAAATGTAGGTCACTACAGGGAGGTCGCTTCCGCTTGTGATATTCTACATACTACTACTAATTTTATTATGGCAGGACAGGCCTATCACTCAGTGCTGTGCGCGTGTCTCAGACGGTTAATTCACAAGAGGATTTCTTTCACTGAAATGTACCGAGCGGCGGAGCTCGCATTAGAGACGTCGCACCCGACAGAACATTCTCATCATACAATTATCAGTAACAGAATACCCCAGCTAAGAAATCATTAGAATCAATTCCCAAAGCTGTCCAGTACTTATCATTATCAAACGCTCAATTACAAAATGAGTAAAAAGGCTACAAAATCCGAGTAGAAAATGCTGCTGCGCAGAATACAAATGGACCGAACCTGGCGGCCACATTGGGCGACGAAGGGCCTCAAGACACTACTCTGTCATGTGACGTGCATGTTCCCAGTGCACTTATTGGCCAATGTCTTTTTGTAAACCCTTGGACCCTTTGTAGCCAAAGCATTCACTTAGGCTAAGAGTTACACAAGATGCCAGCACCACAAACACCCCCTGAGGTAGACCCATCTCTGTTGTATTGCCTGGGGTACACCTCTCAGTCCTTTCTCCTTGGTTGGACACTTTGGCTTCATGTTAGCACCTGGACTTTAGGTTTGCTCTCCAAAGGACAAGCTCTTAGGTGCTGACCTCACAAACACCTCTGGAGCCTGAAGGAGCTTTTTCTTTTGTTTTTTTGCAGCTCGGACAAGAAAAAAGTTCAGCAGTCTATTGCACTGCGAGTTCAGAAATATCCGATATTATAAGCTGCATAACCCATCCACGATACAGACTGCCCAATTGTTGCCAATGTAAAATGCCAGGTGACAATTTTAGTCTCCATTTTGCAGCAGCTGTTGCCAAAAAGAGAAGAACATAGGTGAACTTTTGGTCACAGATTTTTTTTAAAGTTTTGTTAAAAATAAAGGAATGGTTTAGTAAACCATCTTCCCATCTCCAAGGCTTCACAGTTGACTTGGTCACATGAACGCAAAATAAAACGTACACTTACAGGAGGACAAAAAAAACTTCTGTACCTCTTACGTATCTCCTCCTTCCAGCTAGACCATCTTAGGTAGTGATACAACTGAGGAACTGAAACTGGAGAAAACACTAGTGGAAAACAAATAAAACAAACGTCCATCCTTCGATTATGCGATGATCTTCTGAGGAATGTCCACTGATGCTCTAAGAAATACAGCGTTATCACGTACATAGTTACGTTTTCGTATGTCCTCGTGAGAGATGAACTTAGGGTATCCAAAGCCAAGGGTGCTTTCATCTAAGGAATTTCGAGAGCCACTTGGTTTTTGGAAGTTCTTCCAGTTGGGGTCAGGGTTAAAGGTTTCTGTAATGTGTTGGGGTTTGGACAAGGAAGGGTCACTTTGGTCAAGTAATGAAAATGTGACACGGTATGAGAAAGGCCATTCTAGAAGGTTGTCGTACTCGCCAGGGAGGACTCTTATATAAACTGAAAGGTAGCTGCCTTCACCGCTGCCGTTACCATTTAGGAATGCAGAAACTTGGAGTTTGTAGCCATATCGGTGCGTATAAAATGGTGGGCTAAAGGACTCATAGTTGCCCCGGACCTTGGCTTCTTGCAGTTTGCGGGAGTAGTCGCTGATCTTCCATATAAGTATTCCTTCGCTGCTCACCGACAGCTCTTCCACCTGTTTCCTCAGCTCTATGATCTCCTGCCTCTGTCTGGTAACCAAGGAGGACATCATACTCAGGTGAGCTCTCATATTTTCTTCAAGATGTCTGCTCATACCAATCTTAGGGCACTAATAAAAAGGAGGAAATAGAACAAAGTTAGCATAACTTGCTGCCAAGTCTAAACTATATTTCTCAAAAATTTACTGGATCAATTTACTTCCATTTCTTCTTAGGATAGGCTAGGACCATGATGGCGAACCTACGGCACCCGTGTCAGAAGTGGCACGCAGAGCGCTCTCTGTAGGCACTCATCTGTGGAACAGATGATACGGTGTGGGACCAGTGTGCAGGAGATTACACTGTGTGGGGCCCACGGTGGAGCAAATTGTACTGTGTATCAGACACTGTGGAGCAGACTGTATTGTGTGGGGGCCCTGCACTATTTTTATCACCTAGTGTCTGTTATATAGCAGACAAGTGATATTATAACAGACTGTCCATAACGGTCCACCATTGTGGATCCGCACAGTATTGAGGATAAATTGCTGTTTTTGCACTTTGTGACAAATTAGTGGGTTTTGGGTTGCAGTTAGGGCACTTGGTCTCTAAAAGGTTCGCCATCACTGGGCTAAGATGTGTCAATTTGTGGCAGAAATTTCTCCGACAGTCCCATTCATCAATGCACATGCTGTAGAAATAACCCCATGTGTCAAATCTGCCATGTGTGAACATAGCCTTGTAGTAAGTCATATTAAGCATTATGTCGAAAACGTACCCTGTGTTTGCAGCCAGATTCTTTGAAAGGACACAGTACTAAAGCAGAACTACAGCTGTCCTTTAAATGTCCGCTCAGGTCTTCTCTGGCAATGCTGCCAATACCACACTGATTGGGACATGTGACGGGGTACCGTGGACACTGATACTGGTGACTCTGAAAACAGAAAATACAGACATATGGGTCAATATATCAAAGGTTTTCATACTTTATTATGACCATGATGATGTACTGCAGAATACAGCTAATACATTTTCTGTGTGCTCACAGACATCCTACAATCTTCTGCTATTATGTGTAGCCTATTTATGACTGTCTGCAGATTTCAACCTGGTTATTAACCAACTCTGATCAGACATAAGGATATCAAGGGTAAGATTTACAAAAGTCAGGCACACTTGAAAATGTTTTGCAAATGATTGGATTATTGTGATTATAATGTATGCAATATAAAATAAAAAAAAGGAATTATTATTATGCCAAAGCTTACAGGATTCAGAGTACTGATGTCACATTGTACAGGGATAATGTACACAGTGATGTCACACTGTACAGGGATAATATACACAGTGATGTCACACTGTATAGGGATAATGTACACAGTGATGTCACACTGTATAAGGATAATGTACACAGTGATGTCACACTGTACAGGGATAATACACAGTGATGTCACACTGTACAGGGATAATACACACAGTGATGTCACACTGTACAGGGATAATACACACAGTGATGTCACACTGTACAGGGATAATACACACAGTGATGTCACACTGTACAGGGATAATGTACACAGTGATGTCACACTGTACAGGGATAATACACAGTGATGTCACACTGTACAGGGATAATACACACAGTGATGTCACACTGTATAAGGATAATGTACACAGTGATGTCACACTGTACAGGGATAATACACAGTGATGTCACACTGTACAGGGATAATACACACAGTGATGTCACACTGTACAGGGATAATACACACAGTGATGTCACACTGTACAGGGATAATATACACAGTGATGTCACACTGTACAGGGATAATACACACAGTGATGTCACACTGTACAGGGATAATGTATATAGTGATGTCACAGCACAAGAATCTTCTATACAGTGATAACACAACACAATCATAATGCATATAATGATGTCATAATACATATAATGATGTCATAATACATAAATAGCATACAAAATGATGTCACATAATTTCCCCTCATTGGTTCTCAATGATTTGCATTAAATGTTCTCTGTTCTCCTTCACACATCCATGGTCATTATTTACTGCACCTTATATCCTTACATCTGAGTGGACCTGGGCTCCCTTGTTATACAGCGTTCAGAAGAAACTGTATAAGTCTATTGTCCGATTATAAGAATTGTTTTATTATATCAAAAGGGTAGTTTTTACTGGAAATATTGCTTGAAAGTCAAAGCAGTGTTTAATAGGATTCCCATAGGTAGAACAGCGATACACAAATCATTCCACCACTAATATATGATCCCTTCATTACCTGGATAGTGTCGAAGACAAACTCCTTGCTGCAGTAGGGGCATGGCTGAGTACGCTTGGGGCACTCGGACAGTGAATGCTGCGACAGGACGCGTCTCATCATTCGAGCGCCACACTTGTTCTCACAATAGACGCTTTCTTGGGGACAGGAGCCCTGGTGATCCTAATATAACACAGAGAAAACAGAAGGGGTTAATGTAAGGAACAAGCGTCCCCGTATACTGCGATGAGACAAATGAGTAAGATGTACTCAGCGTGAGAAAGAGGAGAGGCATTTAGAGGTTTGACACAGCTAATACATCAAAGATTATCAGTCTAAATTGTAAATGTGTAAGTCATTAGCCGAAAATGTGAAATATTAGACAGGACGCTGAGCTCAGGCAATGTGATCGGCACGACAAGGAGGATTTTTTAAGAGGATTGTGGAAATTGCCTTATAAGTAGATTGCGCCAACGAAAATGTAAACGTGGTAATAGTAAAATGAAGATAAATGGACATGCTCAATAAATAGACATCACAGAGTAAAGTGACAACTGGAAATAAATCTTAATAATTATACTGAACATGGCACTGGGTAAATAGTATTATTTCCACTACTCAGAGAGATGAGGGGGTCGGGCTATTATGGTCTGGCCATATGAATAGATGGCCATCTGGCTGGTCAGACTCTCCACTTCTGCAGTCATCATTTCAATAGGATTCCTAGCCACAAGGTTACCACAAAGAAAAGAGTATTTATGGACGTCTACTGACATGAGGTTAAAGGTGGCCATAGACCAAAAATATTGGCCAGGAAGTCAGGACACTTTTGGGTGGGTCTTCCAGATATCTTATGATCATCGCTCACCAAAGACTGTATGAAGAGCCCACTAAACTGTCTGGATCTGCCTCTGGTCTCCACCAACCACAAATGAATAGGGAAAAAGGGAATGACCATGTTGTATTCCAATAAGTCCATCCAATACTAAACTGGAGATTCCCTTCTCTTCATGAAATAAACATGTGTATGGTGGAGCCGGGAGCGGTGTTGGACTGGGGGGCCTAGAGCCCTCCAGAAGAATTCTTTCTGGGGGCCCAATGTACAGCTAATATTGTAATAGAGCAAATATTACCTGTATTACTATACACCTATACACAGTATTAGCCTGCTACCCTTCCTTGCCTTAGATTAGGGTCCCCTTAGCTCTATAAGCAAGGTGTATGGTGATGGGGTCCCACAGTGACTGTAAGGAGATGGAGTCCAGGAGGTCTCTATATCTAGATGTCATCACAGCCACCCAGTGCATCTATATATAATAAACTGTGTTGTTTCTTAAATATTCTATCCTAATATTCTACAAGGGATTGTCCTGTAACAAACCATTATAAAAAGGTAAAATATTTTTACTTTAATCTTAAAGGAAACGTCTGGTGACATATACACCAATCCCTATATCGGACTACTTCTTGCAGTCTAGGAGGCTTCCCTGCCACTTTTGCCCCAACAAACACAGAGAGACCCCTGTATGTGTCCATATATGAAGAAGATCGGTTGACAATTTCAGTTCTTTAGCTAGGTCAACCTCATAAAAAAGGGGATTGGTTTAGCTGATGAACCAAGCCAGTCCACCCTCTTCAAGAGAGCGAGGATGTCCTCTGCCTGAAGTGGAACTTCCTAGCGAGAGGGGATTAGGAAGATTTAATAAAGTGTATTAGCAAGTTTTATTCAATTACATTTCCAGAACACATTTGCAACTTTTTACATTTCTGGTTACCCCCTTTAATGGAATATTTTTTCTATCCAGTAAAAGAGGTATCCAGATTAGGGACAAACTCCAGGCATATCAGAAGATCCCATCTGTGTGGGGCCTGGGAGTTGGGATCTCCAACAATATCTAGACCAAACAGGCCCTCGTCTACACTTTGGGGCCTGTTTGTTCCAAACCTGCTTGTGTAGGACATTAGGGAAATTTTGGGATGTCCACTGATCCAAGATATCTAAAGGATATCAAAATATTACCCATGGAAACCCTTTTTTAACCTCTTCCACATAGAGGCCCTCCTGTATTCAGAAACTCACCTCATAGGCCTCTCCTGTGAAATCATTACCACAGAATTCACAGCGAACCTTGCGTTTCGGACAGTCATGCTGCATATGTTCCGGCAAGTCTCTGCGTATCAGTTTGGTGCTGCATCGGTTGGGACAGGGAATCACATTGAAGGCACAAGTATTGAGATGAGTCTAAGGAGAGAAAATCATCAGAAGTTACAGAAACGCACATTGTGATTCCTAAGGAACAAATCACCCTGAGCAAAATCCTTGTCAGAGGCTAGAATGCATTAAAGGAGGCCGTCGGCAAGAAACTTGAGATCACATTAGCCACAGGGCACTTTAGGGGACATTATGCGGAGCGTCATCATCCCTTTAGATAAGGACCATATCTTTTATAAAGCATTTTTTAAAATATGCAAATGATGCTCAAGTGCAATGGGGGCGTGTCAGAACATTCATAGTCTGACACGCCCCCATCAAGCCTCATTTGCATATTTCTAAAAATTTATTTTTCAAGGAAAAGGTGCACCTATTCAACTATCTAATGGAATGGCGGTGCTCAGCATAATGTCCACTACAACATACTGTGACTGGTTTGATATTAAGCGTCCTGGTGACAACCTTTAAAATAAATATACTATAAGATAGTCCATTTAAAATATGTATACTGCTACATAAGAAGTGTAATCTATAGAAGATGGTAATATTGTAATTTATTACAGAGCAGGTTTTGATCAGGTTTCTGTTTTAATGACTCATAACTGATTTTGGCAACAAAACCTGACTTAAACCTGCATGTGTGAGTATACCCTAAGAAAATGGGTTTGTCCAAGTGCCTTCTGATTCAGGAGGCTGCAAAGCTAGAAGCAGACATTTTTAACAACATGAGGGCTGATGCTATGTTCACATCTATGTCAAAGTCTTGGTTCGGAGCCTCTGGCATAGAGACAAAAATCCCGGTTAAAAAATCCTGACTTTTTCGTCCAATGATGTCTGAAAAAATAAGAAACCTGATGGACCCCATTATGGTCAGTGGGTTCCCTTGGGATCATTGCATTGGACCAGAAGAATGGAGACAACAGCACAGCCTGACTGATTGTATCACATAAATCGGCAACATGTTTAATAGAGATTTGCAAAAATTTACAGTAATTTGTCTAATATGATGGACTCTGCTTCAATCCCCGTCTCCTCACCTGCAGCTGTTTTATTTGCCCACTCCAGCGGCACCCCTCCTCGCTATGTATACATCGAATGGACAGAGCGAGGACTTGCGTTTCCAGCTCTCGATCCGGGTAAATCTACTCAAATAAAAGAAAAAAGCCTCATAAGACAAAGCGAACAGAGAGGGCTGTTGTAACCAGCAAATGCATTCTATACACACAATAGCTACGTTTTCATCAGGTTTGCACCTGCTATGTGCCAAGTGTGACCACCACGAGTAAAGCCATTGGCAATTGTCCTTGACCATGTGCAATAAAACATATATGACAGCTGGCAGCTCAGCTGTGCCTCAGTCACTCAACAGGGCATTTGTCATGGAATGTCACGGAAAGAAAGGAAAGAAAGTTTCATTGTGTCAAGACATTCCATCCTCAGTACACAGCACGTGTGGCAGGAAGGGCATACATTTAGCTAAAAAAAAAGGGGGCTGCTTTGTCCTCGGCCCCGTCACAGACAACAGTAGACCGGACTGACAGAATATATTCTAATCTGCCATTCAGTCTGAAGACTGGTACATACAAGCATAGGTTCTCCTCTAATGCAGTCACCACAAAGGCCCTTTTCTCCAGGGCATCTCAAAACTGTACTGACGTTGCTTTATCTACAGTCTGTGCCGGGTTTGGCTTGGACGCAAGACACAAAAGCATGGTTTATGCTCCTGATGGGGCTGCATTTAAAAAGGCGCCTGGAACAGACGGGCATTGTTGTGGGACGTAGAGTCTCCTGGGCTCAGCATAGTGGTTCTGGAGAAGTTTTCTTTGGCAAGAGCACCATTGGCCGGCACTGATAGGGGCTATTTTGGTAGACAGATCCTCAAGGAGAACAAAAAAAATGACTTCCATTATGCAAAAAGATGTGTGTGCTCCCCTTCTGAGACAAAGTAAATCTTCCAGGGACAGAAAACACTTCTTCTCCCATTCGAGAAGAGTAATATGTGGTTTAGTATTGTCATGCTCCTTTAGTAGATGGCATGGCATCCCTTTAGAGCAAATATAGTCTTTATAGGAGTTACCAGTCAAATCTTAGTTATAGCTGCTTAAGGAACTCCTGACTTCTCCATCGGCTAGGCCGAACATGTACAGATGTAGCAGAGTTAACCTGAACTTCTGCAATTGGTTAGTATCTTATCACAGAAGACACAAAAAAACAATGAAAAAGTCATCTAGAAACATTTTTCAATGGCTTTTGTTGTCTTCTGTGATAAGATATCGGGCTGCAGCAGTTTAACCCATTCAGCTCAAGTTAATTCTGCTACGTCTGTATGTGTGTTCAATGGGGAGAGGACTATAAGCTGCCACCATACATCGGCCTATGTCTTATGAGGGAACAAGGGTTCATACATGATATAATTTAACATGCTTAACCCTTTCACTACCAGTGGGACAGCTGAAGCCCCCATGCACATAACACCGTGGGCCGCAAACATCAATGCTATATGTATGGAGGCTTTAAGAAAAAAAAAATTGTATAAGACGCTTTATATAAGACTTCTATTTTATTATGACAAACATTGATGCATTTGACAGCTGAATGCTCCAGCTCACTGGGAAATAACATGGCGGCCTCTACGTTCTGCCTGACTTGCTGCGACATAACTGCAAGATTAACTAGAGCGTATCCATTAAGGAGGGAAATAAAACCACTTCCCTTTCCAGAAGACACTGATATTCACATACTAAACCATCTTTACCTTTGCGTAGTCCAGGGGTAGTTGGTCTTCTGGACACTTGAAAACACCCTCACTGCAAACGAAGGAAAATATAGTTAAGATTGAGGGACACCTTATATACCAAGGCATTACGTACAGGTAGGCAGAGTTATGTATATATACAGTCATAAGTAAGGTTTATGAGTGCGTTGATCGGAGTCAGACAATCCTGGAGATCGGCGAGACCCCATTATTATACACTGTATATTATATGTGTACTAAGGGCATGTACACACAGCTAATATTCAATGCAGTGTTTGAGAAAGTCGTCTGTATATAGCATCCCATTGGTTCTAATGGGAATCCATACACACATTATTCCCATTCTATGGAATTACTCAGAACAAGGATTTGCAAATAAACAATAGAAATCATGATAAAATAAATGTGAATGTGCCCCAAAGGAGCTACATTTTGGTTGCTTGCATAGTGCCAACATAGTCCACAGGGCTGTATACAAATGGAATCGCTCAATATCAGTCCCTGGGGCTGACAATCTAATGCATGGATCTCATACACATACTAGGGGTAACTTCATAGGAAGTCATTTACCCAAGCAGTGAAGGGAATCCCATGCAAACAGACATAGTTAGACAGGGACCACATGGGAGAAATTCTACAGAATTTCCCTGATGGAAATTCTCTAGTCGCATGTTCCTCTATAAACCACTATGGCAAAACCACCCAAAATTCTGTGTCTTTTCCTGCAGCATACCTACAGAGATGGCTAAGAGTCCCCTGAAGTTTTCAACCTTTGCACAGCAACCAAATCTCTCCTGAAACCTGCAGCAATACCTAATATACTGTGCTTTAAAAATCTGCAGAGCTGCGACTAATCTGCCGAGATCCCTGCCCATGTGGCCCTGGCCTTACAGAGAGTTTTTCCTTTACGTAGCATAGACGTACAATTAAATCTCCTAAAATAAACTTAAATGTACAGATGGGGATGATCAGCCTCCATATGTCTAATGCACACATGTTATGGCCACCATATACGCGATTGATGTTCCCCCATCATGTGCACATCTGAACCTACAGTCACAACCCTGCTTTGAACTTTCTCCAAAAATTCACAAGACAGGGGGGAAATATATTTAGAACAGATAATCTTTAGTAGCCAGAAATCTGCCTTGAAAGAACCCACTGTCTTAATCCTGCTTCCTTCTAGCAAATGACTTTGGTTTTCATCTCTTTTATCAAAGAAATGACTCCCTGGCTTGGGTGTACTCGCTGTATTTAATGAGGGCAACGCACAGCGGTAACTACATGAGATAGCTGGCCCTAAGGCCTCTTCTATATCATAATAAAATATAATTATGCATATCGAGCACGATTGTATTTGATGAGACGTTACTTGAAGATAATTATAAGGAAATTATATTATTGGAAGTTATGTAAAATAAATAGTGCGTGAAAAGCGATTTGGCATGGCATTAACCCTGAACCGGAGCTACGACACACTTCAGAGGTAGTACGTACGCAAGGCATGGGACACCACTATAGTTATAACACAAGGGCGTGCAGGGAAATTAACTCTTGACGTAACAGGGATAAAAGTTTGTGGAGGGCAGCTCAAGAAGGAAATTCTGCATAAGAATATTTTCTTCTACTTAGATCGAGTTGTCCGATTTGATTAAAAAAAAAATTAAAAATATATATATATATATATATATATATATATATATATATATATATATATATATATATATATATATATAGACGGTGGCGAGTCCACAAACCCCTATCCTTATTACCCAATGATCTGGTGATCTTTGACATTACTGTGAATGGTCAGCTTAGATACCTGCGTTGTGTTATATCATGGCAGTGCACAGGACTTACAATAGGTGAAGAAGTAGTTTACATGTTAGTCCATCTTAGGCACGAGCGGACAAACATTTTCAGTAAAGTATCAACTTTAGGTAAAGTCTAATGACCAGGACCAGGCATATACTGTATACGGTGACGGCACTACTGAAACTTTTCCTGCATGTCCCAGTTCTCCTATAATAATAGGAACTTATTACATTTGTCCCAGTTTTCTCCATCTTGCTGCCCTTCCTTTGTAATATAGCTAAAAGTTGCCATAGACTGTGTATGACCCAGAACATCAAGGTGCATGGTGGCCCAACATCAAAACCGACTTGTCCTCGATATGACGCCTATTGGTAAGTCTACCATCTGCCAGTGGTCTACCAAATAGATGGACGGACGGAATAATGACATTGACAATACCTTTTCTATATATGAAACCACATTATCTTACTCAGTTTTAGGAACTTGAATTTCAATGATATTCCTGAGATTGGGAAGCTATCGTAGCATGCACTGTTACACGGCGAATCCTGCCATGTAATGTATAACTCCAGGATGATGTACAATAGCTGGACTTACTCCCAAGCTCCAAATGATCCCAATTACAGAGCACATCTGGCCGGACTTGCAGATGCTGCTATGATCTATGTTGCCAGCTGGCAGCTGAAGACTTTTGTTCTGAACTCGCTCCCCTTTCTTGTAACTTCCTCCCTCCGTAAGCAAATACTGTCCACACTGCACCACTGTGCTTGTTTGCTTTCCACAATGGGCTACGTGTACAGAACTTCTCCTCCCGCTGCATCATGCAAATCACAAGCCCCAAGTGGATAGCGCTGATGAAGAACACTCATTGTAAAAATAGGGTGTTGTAAATAGCATTCTTATTAGCTCTGCCCTTGTTAGCCCTGCTAATGTAACCAGTATGTTTAACAGAATGAAATGGCTAGGTTTTTATTTTACAATTTGCCCTTGGTCTTTGTATTATTAAAGCTTGCCATCATAGTGCAAATCTAAAGATTTCGAGTGGCCCAGTGGATCATCTAAGGTGTATGGGGCCAACAGATGTATGGAGAGATAAGAGATGGGCACAAGGATTTCAGTACTTTTCTCCCTTCGATACCCAAACACTACTCAGTCAAGCCTACAAATCTATAGAGGAGTCAGTGAGACAGTAGTTGGCCTGAACCAGCGTTCGTCCAATGGCCATCTAGAGTATATGGACGGGTTTTAATAAAAATGGGGTCTGATATTAAATACAATGGAACCTCTCCATCAGACCACTCTCTAAGGCTCCACATACAGTAACACAAGCTTTGTCACACTGACCTATTATTGTCTATGGCCCTGTACATGCCAATGCGTTATCATGGGGGCCGTGTGCCCAGAGCAAAACTCACAACAGGTCCTGTCCCGGTCTGTTCTGTGGCCTGGGCTCAGTCCGTGGAGGGCGCAGATATACCCACGTGCCTCTCGTGCTGCTTTCCCACATTCTTATGCATGCAGCCTTATCCAGATCAGATTTCCAGTAAAAGTTACAGCTTTTTGACATATTGGTATATCATGCATACTCATCAATTCAACCATACCAGAAACTGTGCATTAAGAAATGGTATCCCTATTGATCGCAATGCGATACTACATTCTGACCCCACCCAATCCAAAATCTTTAATATGGCTGTCCAAACCAGACAATGCCTTTAAGAATACATAAGACCTCTTATTAAGGGTGCACTTGGGCCATATAACTAGCCATATACGGTAAATATACCCCGAGGCATGGAATCATCTAATAACTAAACATAGATCGCTCATGGTACAAAAAAAAAACCCTTTAATATAAAATATAAGCTAAAGACAAATGGGCGACGTGTCTCGGCACTTCATCCAATACTATAGACTGTAGTCTACCTGGAGGTCAGCCCCAATGTCTCCCCCCCGCAGGTTACAATCCCCCCACCAAGCTAATATTTAACTTTATCCCTTGCAGAAAAAATAAACAATCGCACAATCACACAAAGCTACCGCCGCCATGTGAATGGCCAAATACAAGGACACACAGGTTACTGTAACTTTAAAGAAAACATTCACATTCTTTTCTCCTCTTGAACTGGAACAGAGTTCAGTCCTCAGAGAGAATTCTTCTACCCACCTCAGAGATCAGAAGCCGAGACCAGAAAACCACAGCAGTGACAGCACCAGGACCAGAAATACCGGCTGTAAGGAGGATCAGCGGCCGGCACAGAGTAACAGTCAGAAGCCACAGCGTTACTGTACATACCGTCACATCTCCTGTCCTCTGTCAGGGGAATAGGGTTGTCCCTGAATATGTCACTTTCTAGATATGACACATAACACTGCGCCGTGCAGAGCACACCCAGTACAAAGGGTAACCAAGGTAGATTGTAAGTCAAGTGTCTGGAAAAAAGATTTCATATACTTGCCACTTATTGTATACACACTTTTTTTTATTGAGTATGCAAATTAGCTCTGGGAAAATATGACTCTCTACTGCCACCTATCAGTTAATGTCCGATCCATTAAAACAGTCCTGAGCTAGAATAGAGACACTCATGTAGATTGCTGTTCTTGCTCCCCGTCAGGGCAGAGCGGGGTACTGGCTGAATGGACAAAGCTTTGGTGGGTCCTGGTTCTCCTTATGGAGATCTGGCTGATACTGGGAGCTTTACAGGCAATGTAACTCAGGTTTGGATAATAGCCCTAACCATGCTGCACTCTCGAATGGGTTGGAGTCAGACTCTCCAAGTTGGAGTAGCTACTTATACATGGCACTAGAGAGATAGCATTCTTCCTTCCAGGGGAAAGCTCATTTGCATGTAAGACTTTCCACGTCAATTGGATCTCCTGAGATTAATGAAATGTACATTTTTCTCCTCATTTTTCGGTATATTTATGTAAGCTGTCAAAAAGATGGTGGTTATTAACCCATTAACAGGACCTGTCAACAGGTCTGAAAAGCCCAATGACATCCATCATCTGTATCTGTGGGCACAGTCACACTAAGCATTTTTGGCGTTTTCTTTAATCCAAATCTGTTCAGTTATTCCAAAGATATAAATCAAAATCTGATTCAAATCTGTTCAGCCATTCCAAAGATATAAGCCCTTTTAGCGTTGATGCAAATTAGGATACGCTAGCTAAGTGGGTAGTAACCTGGTGGACTCTTTGTGTGCTGAGTGTTATATAGTCTTACCGCCCACTTGTCTAGTATTATATAACCTAATTTGTATTAACACTGAAAGGGCTTATATCTTTAGAATGGCTGAACAGATTTGGGATAAACAAAATTACAAAAACTAAAATGCTTAGGGTGACAGCGGCTATCAGATGATGTATGTCATTGGGCTTTAGACCTGGTCTACTTTAAGGAGGGGGAACTAGTCACCAGATCAATTCAATGTCCCATAAAAGCTGAACTAGCGGTGCATGCGCACCTAGAACATGAACGTCTTTCAATTCTGCTCCATGGTATCAAAGGAACGGGCAAGTATGTGGTTCAGTAAGAATTGGGTCAGATGGTTGAAGACATTAAGTTACTAAGAGTAAGTTTCCCATTGACCATAAGTGGATACAATATAGATTTCAGTGTTATGATATATCATGAAACACTGTAGCAGAATCATTGAAGGAATAATGCAGAAATGATACATAGTAACAGATACGACACTACTATACACAGTCACGATGTGTTTTCTTTAAAAATAGCCAAACAGTTGAGCATAAGCCGAGTTACTGTTCACATCAGGACGCTGCGAGATGAATACAGCAGATGTAACTCACATCCTTATAGCTGTGCCAGGCAGCTGCGCGTCTCCACACCCAAGAATGCTGTGGGAATTCTCCGCTGGAATCTCCACTTTCGCTAAGAAGGGCCAAATCTTGTTCCTGCCAATCACCTGCTGTGTGACATGACAGGGGGATCCCCAGTGGGACCATCACATAAGCCAATGCTTAGGCACCTGTCCTATCAGGCGTCGTCATACAATTCACATTAAAGTCATTGAAGCAAGCCTTCAGTCAAAAAATATCAATAAACCGCTATATACGACATATTCAGACACAACTTTGTGCCTGACTAGGGTGCACTCTTACGGCTTTGTTCTTCTGCGCCCCTCCCTTTTTAATATAAGCGTCTCCCACCTTACACCGTTTTGCTGAAGGCTAGACAATAAACAGACTATGTAATTGTCAGTTCCCTCTCACTTAATCGTATAACATCCACATGTGTCTGCACAGCGCCGAATCACACCGGAGGATAATGTTAATGAGTTCATATTAATTCCACTTTGCAAGTCAAATGATGATAAAATTGCTAAGCTAACAAAGTACTGCACACATTACCAGGACGTAGGCAAATACAGGGAGATTTCGGTGCAAAAGCAATTTTCGGAATTTTATCATTAACCCAATCCTGCTTGGATGATGACGCCCCTGATTCATAATTAACCACCCCCCACCCAGGAATCTAATGGTAGATCCTTCTTATATGGAACAGAGTGGGGGACATGCCTCCAGGGTGTTACATACGTGACTATTTTACATATGGATTCATTGCAGTCATCGTCTATGGCATAGATGTTGGTCCTTCACCATTGCCATACATTACTGTAAAGCATACACACCAACTTTTAGGTTGTAAAATTGTAGCATTTCTATCCCAAACCAGAAACACCCTCAACCTGCCTACTGAAGCTCACATTTGGGCAGGATTTGCACTATCCATGCCCCCTTTTGGGACAGGACTAGCCAATATTGCCAGGATGGTTAATGGAAATTTGGAACAATCCTGGCACTGTTCTCTTGGAAAAATGTATAATGGAAAGTTGTCCAGTCCAGGGATTCGACCATAATGCAAGTAAAATAAAGCAGTGTTTCTTGGGTAAGAACTCCCTACCAACATCAATGACATCCCAAGGCTATACCCATACGTGTGCTGTATACATCAGTAGGAGTACCCACACAGAAATACTCGGAAAATAAAGTATAATGCGTTTTTCATATCCATGAAAAAGTAGCAAGCACGGACAAAACAAGGATCACGTACTTTCCAGGGTTAACACGGACATCACACGTCCGCTAAAAGCGAGTATGTGAATGAGGATTAAATGTCAGCAAATCCTGCAACACTACATTATTGCCGCATTTTCTTCCCCCACCGAATTGAACGAGGAAAATTTGCAAAAAATCCACGCAGGATCTGCAAAAGATTAGACGTGGCGTGTATTTCATGCTCAATTTTCTGTGTGTAAAACGTCTGCATTAAAAACTATTTGTACATTGATCTGACAAACATGGAACAAGTCCTATGTGCTGTATCTGACCTCCATATCTGCTAAACGTATAACCTTGGAGAAACAATAGAGTCTGCTCTACCTCAGCACAGCAACGTAGCCAGATCCTGGTGTCACAGGGACGGCCTCGGCCAGAAACAGCCTCAGCAACACTGAGCGCCAATTACTTGTGTCAGAGGTAGAGACTATCCAGAGTGCGGAGAGGAACAGAGGATCCATTTAATGAGTCCAGAAATAATAGTGACCTTTTCAACCCAAAGTCTTCCAAATGATTACCTCATCCCATCATGTACTGGCGAATCACACTACATAAAGGCGCATGTTCAATGTCCGATGTGTGGAGCTGCTTCGGGTAGAATTACTGCAGTATCAGAAACAGAATGTCAAGGATATTTTAATAAAGAAAAACACTATAGTATCAAATGTTTTCACGTAAAAACGGATTCTCTAGTGGCCCAGCCGGTTAGTACGACCAAAAATCATGTATAATCTATATGGCTGTGGATGTAAACAAAATGCTTCCACCCATTGACATCAAGCAGAGATCTTGAAAATTTTAAAGAAATGGATACACAAAGTCAATTTGTGCACAAAAGAAATCACCTATATCTCCTCCAAACTTAAGTCGGTCACCGTCTGATGGGTTCCTAGTAGTCTACTCTCTGGTTCCATCTTGGCCTACACAAGAAGCCAAGAAAGATCTCTACTACCGTAGGACCAACCACCGATTGCGTTGCCATTTCCTGTGTGTCGGTCGGGATCAGGAAGCAGAAAGCATTGGGAACCATTAGAACAGGAGTTGGCGGAAGGGAATACAACTTTTTGAAAAATGTATTTTAAAATAACTCTGATCCCTTTAAATAAATAAATATATGGGGGAAAAAATTGATCAGCCAGACAATCCCTTTAATGTGTACACTCTGATGCGGTTACATATATACATACCTGTTATTAATAGCCCTTTTATACAAACATATCGCCTTTTAACAGACGCCTATTGTTTTATTCCTGAAATGCCCCGCAGCCCTCCCATTTATTCAATGGCTGGCATATTTGTCAGTCATTAAGCCGTGGTGTTATATAAGCATGCGATGTGTACACAGTAATTATAAGGGTGGAAACATTACATATAGGCCTATTCTGCAAGTATAATCTATGGATATTTTTAGTTTTCGCTCACTTAAGGTAGATATACATCTAGGTATGTAGTTTGTGCTTCTGGGCACTAGTGGAATTTATACAAAGATTCTGATCCCGTATTAATATGTGCAATGACTGCACCTGCGTAGGACTTTTATACATTATAGGAGGGCGGTATTTATGTGCATAGTAAGTTACATCTGTTCACACTTATTACGTTATTGTTTACCATGAGTTGTCTTTACACCTCTGCACTACCACCTTGTGCCGGCCATACATATTATACACCTTGTATAACAGGTATTCTGCCCTCTTTTTGCAAGCACATGCATACTTAGATCAATAGGAAATGGAGAATAAGCTGAGACTGAGCGACAATGACTGACGTTTGTTTGTTACTATCATAGCAAGAGGCAAAGTACATGGGGGAGGAACAATCCCTCCTGCAAACCCCAAACCATTTAGCTGTACTGATATCAGTACCACATCCCTGTTCACACAGGACAATGGTACACAGACAGCCTGGTATCTTGTATACAGCATAAATGATGCAGTCAGACGACAAACAGATGCCGATCGGCAGCACAAATAGATGGGCCAATCATTGGGAACAAACGCTCCCATGTCGCACAAATAGATGGGCCAATCATTGGGAACAAATGCTCCCATGTCGCACAAATAGATGGGCCAATCATTGGGAATAAATGCTCCCATGTCGCACAAATAGATGGGCCAATCATTGGGAACAAACGCTCCCATGTCGCACAAATAGATGGGCCAATCATTGGGAACAAACGCTCCCATGTCTACTTATTCCCAATAACGGACTGGCAGCGGCTTATCTACCTTGAGAACAAAGAATCAGGCATGTTGAAATTCGACATGTCCAGCCCTTCTATTCACATTATCTGGTGTCAGGGAAGACTCGAAAGCCCCATACATCTGAATGTTGATGGAACCCATCAATATCTCATCTAAATTGTATGGCCACCTTTATGTTACAGAAGGAACTATGGACCTATACAAGCAACAGGCCAGAAGGAACAGTAACCTATATGTTCCCTATAGCTATAATACTGGATATACAGATTAGTCTGCTTGGCCCAGTTACCAGTACCCCTAGTCTCCAGGGATAGTCCGACTGGAAACCACTGAATTTAGGGAAACATGAGGCACAACAAGTCTCTTGTCCTAGTAACTCTATGCAGAAAATAGCTACTTCTTATGGTGCCACTTACACATTGCATACATATATAAATGGATGCACATAGTATGGTTTGGATAGGCTACAAACTTGCACTTTTCTATGGGAACACTGTTATTACGAGGACAGGCTTACTTCCCAGCAAACTTTACTCATGGAGATATCAAAGTGTTTTCCGAGAGCAGGAGTTATTTAAAGAATAGCAAAATTTGTCATTATAACCAGACTATAAATTATATTCACGGACCAAAAAGACATGCAAAAGTCAGTCTAACTGTAAGCTTAGGCAGGGTACTGCGCTCATTGAGGAGACACGGTGGTATATGAAGTTATTTTTCAGGCAATGCTCCCTGGGAAAATACAAGTATGCAAATTATGTCATACAGCCAAGTCTCTGGTTTGCCTGGTAAGAATCAGAGGTGTTTTATGGGCCAGAACTATATATGACCTGTCCTCATGATTGGCTATCAATATCAAGTCAATGTAGGTCAAACCCCCAGCACTCCCATCAATGACCTCGGCGGCTGTCATGCATAGGAATTCAATCATCACTGTCTCAGAGTCAGAGCAGGTTCAGGCTGTTGGAAAATAAAAGAGTCGGAGTTGGTGGTTTGGCCCTGGTAGTGGCTAAATGGAGTCATGGCAGCTCATGTGCACTAACCTGCTCTGGCCACTACACAAGGAACAGAGCTATCCGTTTCCTGCTCCATCAACCGCCATGTTCAAGGGAGTGCCAGGCGTTGAATCTCCACCAATTTGATATGGATTCGACAGAGAAGTCCTCAATACTTTTAGTCCAGAAAATCCCTTTAAAGGGGTACTCCCATTGGGGACATTTATGGCATATCCACAGGTAAGACCAGGGTCGTGATCTGCATTTATCTTGAGAATGGGAGTCCCAAACTACTGTCTCATAGCTGCAGTGAGCAGGAAGTAGCTGGCATGAAATTGATGTTGTCCCAGATGTCGGACTTGCATCTACCGGACATTTCTTGTATATCTTGCAAATACGGATACTCCTTTATTTTGCAGTCTTATACCTAAGTAGATATATAGAGATTTAGCACTCACATATCTGGCACCCATCTCCTTGCTTATCCTCCGCTTCATCCCTGATTTTGCACACAATATCACGGCGTATAATAACCTGCACACAACAAGGTCAGCAACGACATTCCAGTCCTCACACCACTTCCTCACATACAAGATAAGAGCTATAATTTTGCACGCTCCCTCTGGAGAAAGTGCTGTATTGTTGGTCGGCAGATGAAACCTGCACATTTCCTTCCCATTCACCTCGGTGCTTCTAGCAGACAGTATTTCCCATGGTCAGGGTTATTTGGGGCCACTAGAACAATAAGTAGATTCTGTTCACTTGCAGCGGAGGAGAATTCAAGTCTGCCAGTACCTGCCAACATCTGACAGCTCCTATCTGAAAGATTTGGCCAGGATATTTGCGGTCACAGACGATAGAAGTAGTTAGCTTTGAAAATGAGTTAAAACTCCATTAGGATAAAAAGCGTTTTATCCAGAAGTCAGAATACTATTGTTCGCAGACGATATCTTGACTGGGGTAGTGAATGGAGCCATTAAACCTAGCAGATAAGACAGAAACTGGATTTCAAATAAGGCATGGGAGGAGTGGTTCATAGAAATGGCTGGGGCCGGCTTCACCCACACTGGCGTATTACAGTAATTGACTGCTAAAATTTGTCTCCACCATGAAAAGCAGTTATTAAACCAGTCATAGGGAAATGGCTGACGGTTCTGACTAAAACCAACCGTAGACATTAGATAAATGCCGACCAAAACATCCCAATTCCATCATTTAGATGCACACCCAGCTCAGTGGGGATGACCCCAAGACCCCAGGCATGTGGGGCTGGGTTTGGTGCACTCGAAAGATACTTGGTGTGACATCTGTTATGCATATACGTCTATGGGGATGCCCAATTCATTCTGTGCCGATAACAGAGAGCAGGATAGGACCATCTCTATAATAATTCATGTCAACGGAACAAGAAGTCACCATAGACATGTATGGAAAGCGAAATACACTCGGATGACTCTCGGATGTTATAGGCAGGTCATTCCACTGCAAACTCAGCCCCAAATCGGAAGCACACTCAGCCGTATGCATGGAGGCTAAGTTGCCTATGTTTACATTAGAGGCTCCATTGGAGATGCCAGAAAAAATGCAGCATTATTAAATTTTATTTTTTTTTGCAAAATGACCAGCACTATGAGAGAAACAAGACGGAATCCATTAGAAGTCAACAGGAGCAATTTAGTGTCAATGGTGTCCAATAGTTGACAGATCCATCCCCTGTTTAAAGGGTTCTGTCAGGGACAAAATGCCTCCCGAACCAATAATAGTGATGTACAGGGGCCTTTAGTAGGAGCAGTATACCTTTGGTCTCAAACCGATGACGTAATGCAGAGAAAATCATCTTCTATGGATATACAAATCAGTATGCATTACGCATGGGCAACTGCAAGAGATAAACCCATGGGTGACTGGGAACCCACCTTGTATAGTAAATCTTAGGCCGGCAATATCTATGGAGACTATATTTTCAGCTGTCAAAATTCTCCTATTCATCCACGTCCATGTTGCTATTGTAACAGTCCTAATTTTTTGTATAGGACGTACCTGGCTCAGATAATATTTACTTGGCACACGATCTTATAAGATGAATTATTTCCCATCATTCCCATATAGCGATGACCAGGTTTCCACTGAGCAGAACAATCGCTTTGTTATCACAGATGCGCTGGTTAATAGACCGAATGAAGTCAGAACTTTAGTGCATTGAATGAGACAAGGGAGCTTTTGTTAGTGAGTAAATATCTCTGTGGTCTCGTGTGAATATTTCAAATAGCATATCCACCCTTGGTATATACACTGTATACATGGATTTAACCAACACTGTCGGCTTGTGGCAATGGGAACGACAAGTTTGGCTCCATTTGTCCTGTAGTGAAGCTCATTGCTGAGCACGGGTAGGGCGTGCTTCTTCTTGAAATATCCAGATCATGCCACAGTCTGAATGCGATCTTAGTGTATGAGACTTTTATGCATTAATAACGAAGGATCCGCTCGGGGATTCCATTCCCTGTTCCGCTTTAAGAATGTGAAGAGAAAAGTCCTGCTTGGAGTCCTTTTCGGGTGGAAACCGGGCAGAATCCCAGCAGACTCCATTATAGTCCATGGTGTTCATAGGTTTCCGCGGGTAACCGCTTTTCAAGCGGATTAGGGTTCCGTTCAGGGGGTCGACCAGAAACACGAAAGAAGGTGTGAACCAACAGTGTGTATTTTTTAACAAAGCAAAATCCACATGGAATACTCTTGCAAGAAGTGCAACTTCAATGGGAAACAGCGACGTCTGTTCAATATTTGGGTTTTTATCTCAAAACTTTTAGGTTTCTTTTTATCTCAAATGATTTGCCCACTTTAAAAAAATCTCTGTGTGAACATGCTCATAAGCGGAAATTGACTCCACTGTAAGGCCAGGGAACCATCAGGATTATCCCACGTTGGGCTTGTAGTAAATTACATTGGTAAATAATATGTTATCTCTATTATTACTAGCCTACAGGGGAGCGGCAGTGACAAACAGCTTGTGCACACGCCGTTCCATGCATCTGTAAGTCGGTAGGCTTAAGACATGTGATCTACAGTGAAGCCATATTGCATTTTATTGCAATTTTATTTCATTTTATATATCCAATCTGTGCAAAACAATAATACTACAAGGGGCCCCATACCCATATTCAAACCCACTATGGCAGGACAGGTTGGCTATGTCATGTGTATTGGGGTCTCCCATCTCTACCTTGTCAGCAGAAAACTGAATTACAATACTAATTCCTTGGAGAGAAGTGACCGGCAGGAGATTATTCCCCTCTTCTTACATAAAACACATGCACACTTGGCCAAAAAGAGATTGAACATGTTCATGTGTTAGTAGGAAAAATAGCTGTGAAATGGCGTTTACAGTCCCAGAAAAGTGATTTTATTTCATATCAACCACATTGCAGAAAAAAAAACGCCATCGAAAATGCAGTGGAAAGTCTGTTTTTCTACAGCGTCCCTTAGATGGGATTCGATACGTGCGGCATTGAACTATTAAAGGAATACGGACACTTTTTAATAAAGGCAATGATAGTAAGTGTTTATGCATCCATGTAAAGGCCTAAAAGTGGCCTTGTTAACCATAGAAACCAAATTTCACATGTTATGTGATCAGTGCAGTTTAGAAATCGAAAGCTGAGCTGTGATTGGCTGCTGGGGGTCACCAGGCCTCACAGTGAGCAAGAACAAGACAATGATATCATAGGCCCTGTATTTAAAGGGGGCGTCTCAGATTTCCAAAAACAGCAGTGCCAAAGGGGTTTGTGTGCCCTTTCAATCTGGTGCTGGGAAATCAATGCCGAGTCCTCGCATGTATCTATGACTTCTTAGAAGATTGGATTGCATTTTTCCTTTAAAGGAAAAAATATATATATATATTACACTGAAAAAGCAATGCTTGCAAGGAAACAAATGGTGTGTATCTGCCATTAGTGCGAGTTTCAATGATACTGCCCCTTTGACCTCTGCCCAGACACAGAAGGAGGCGACATATTGCAATAACACAGACCTTCAAGATCTCTCAGTGAAATTAACATGATACTAAGGATCACTTTACACGTCTTACATCTTTCTCCTGATGTCTTCACTCTGGGGAGGCCGAACTTGAGTTACGTATTCTACTTCCTTTAAACAGGACGCAATTTAGAAATCTAGATACCAGTATACGGTATATGCTCGCTTTACCAGACTAACATGATTCAGTGCAAATGTAATAATCAGAAATCAGATCATGTAAGAATTGCTATTCATGTTAAATAAAAAAATATATATTAATGTCCTTTGTTTGAGCTGAGGCGTTCAGAACAAAGCCTAGGTCTGCCTCCTCGCACCTACTCCTAGCAGACAGATGTCAGCACAGCTACACCATCTGTTGCTAGGCAGAACGCGCTCATGGCGAGGAACTGCAACCTATGCAAAACTCAGTAAGCAGGAGGCAGCTATTAGCATACCTTGGGACTTGGATTTCTGCAATTAACCTGGATCTTTTGTTCCCCATTATAAGAAGGTTTCATGCAGGGGTTTTTGAATGTGGTTGAGAAAAGTCCCAAATTTTAGCGCAAAAGTCCCTAAAGGTTTTTGGTGAAGTACATTTGCATTCTGTCCCACAAAAATGCCCACAATAAAGCATATTGTTATACAATTTGTAATGCCCTATTATTTTGCATATAATATCTAACATGGTCACTTTGCTATAAGGATTGCACCAGGTACCTGCCACATAAATGCCCGCTGTGAACTCAGCCTGACTTTCCTCCTACAATAAGACAATCCCAATAGTTCGATTACAAAAGGATTTACATTTTATTCAGCTATATTCTGAACTGTGTTATGAAGGCCGTATGCACATGGCACAGGCCGCAGGGACTTCATGTGTCACCATACCCATACCATGTTTCGTCACCTGCTCCCAGGATCAGGATCCTTCTGCAAAATACTGTGGTCCATCATCGAACTGCAAATTCATATTAGAACATAGGGTTGCATGATGAGATGTCATGGGTGTACAATTTTGCAATCACAAAAAAAAAATATATATATATATATATCTCAATTTTCATAGTTTCGTGTGCTCTCATGGTGACGTATGACAATGTAATGATGCAAGGACGATGCAATGGTTATACTATACACTATGTCAGTATGGCACTAATTCCTTTGCAACCCTTAAAATAAAAGTACCCAGTTCATTCTCCCTATTCTCTCCTTGACCAGCCTTACACAATGACCTCCATATGTTCATATTTACAATCGACCATACAACCGCCATATTTTTTGCAACCCTCTTATTCTCGACAATAAGACCACTGCAGACTTTAGTTCATTCTTAATGTTTGCTTTCTGCCAAGACATGGATTTCGGCAGATTGCGTCATGCCCCTGCTTACGTCATCATTGAATGAAGGTTTTCACAGAGATATATCCTCCTTTATTTACCATAAACAACAAAGCCTAACCGGTAATGGAAAAATAGGAAGACTACTCCGGTTATGGTGAGGTGGGCATAAAGGAACCATAAAGTCCTCAGCTGAAAGACTGTGAGGCACAGCATGGGCTTCTTTGAGATTGCAGACAATGTCAGTGAGATCACAAAGTCTCCCTGGTTTCTTCTGTGTAGATATTCATAAGCGTAACGTACTAACGTGCATCCATGTGTAGCAATGTCAAGTTCCTTGGAAGATATTAGGGCAGGTATGAGCAGGTCTCTTCTATGCTCCTCACGCTTTCATTCAGCACTTGAGGCTTCCACAAGACAGGGCCTGCTCCCCACGCTTGGTGCACACAGCCAGAGAATAGAGGAGGAGGGTCTGGGAGATGTGCCGTGTGAGATTAATATAAATCAGGGCTAGGCACTTCTCCCCATAGGCCATGGTGTCATTTTCAGAAGCTTTGTCGTGCCATTGGTATGGCTGGTTATCTTTACATGGAGTTCCTCGCTCTTTGACCTTCCTAGTGCAATATCTATCTTTGGATGTTCCCCGAAGGTGCGCCTCCATGTTAACTATCCCAGTGAATTCCTAGGGGGAATGTAAACCAGCCATATAATAGGAACCAAAACTGAGCCCACACATTACAAAAATACAATAGCAACAAATTAAATGGAAAATTCTTCCATGTCTAACGAGAGACCCTTGCAGATCTGCATGTGGCCAGCCGCTTGCTCTGGCAATTCTCGCTTGCTCATATAATAGCTGTCAAGTAATAACTGTAGACATAGAACCCAAGAGAATTAGCTTGTGTGCCATGACACATTATCTGAATTTAGGAGAGGACAGGGGTTGAAAGGATCACCGCCTAGTTTTCCTAGAATTCAAGGGGCTGGTAATGTGCCATTAAATAAGTAGCCATATTAGGCGGCATTTTAGGATCGTTTCAAATAATATTTGGAAGAGGTCTAAAAAGCAACCCACCCCCACTTTATTTGTGTATACACAAGTGTGAACGGATAGTATTGTGCACGTGCTGAACCAGCAGAATATAATACTCCCACCCTGATGCACAGTCCAAGACAAATGTGCGGAAATGCATTAATCAGACTGACAAGTGTGTATGAAGGGCCTATGGGCGAGCTGGGGGTATTAGTGCACACGTGCGCAGGCAGCAATAGGAGTAGCAGCTGCTAAATAAGCTTCCTCCCTCCTTCCCTTGTATATATTCAGCTCCTCCTCACGTCACTCCGAGCGCAGCAGCCATTGTGTGTCAGCCAAGTGGCACTTAATGAAGTCAGGGATTGAGAGGGGATGTTCATCAGGCCCTAGACAAAGGTGGGGGAGGGATTGCATAAATGGTTAGGCAGCTCTTATCCGGAGCCCTCTGCTTATCCAATACCATCATTATTATTAAGCCCTGCAAAATATCTCAAGAGCCAATACACCAAATCCTCACACGTAATGTACAGCCAAGGATAATCATAAGGAAATTAAAACTGCAAACACACCAAATATTTCTACAAAATAGGATGGAAATAAGCGGCGTTGTCTTTTGTTACTCTCTTTACGGCGGTGTAAGGGCCAGAATTGTGGCTGCAAGAAAACTTCACAAGCAGCGACGGACCGACTGCACGTCTTACACCAGGAAATCTCTCTTCATCTTCAAGGAAATCTTGGCATATTTTCCATCATTATTTCTGCATTTTAATATTAAAAATGCTCCCCCAAGGCCAAAAGTCAACCCACACGCATTAAAAAAAAAAAAAATTAAGAAAATTATTGCGGCTATGGCTTGAAGCAGGCGTGTTTGGGATATGTATGGCCTGTCCCAACATATCTGTTGCATGTGATTAAAGTCTTAGGACTTCCCCTTAATGTTCAATAGTCGCCAGATCTAATTTTCACTTGGCACGTTTTTTTTCATGCGTACGTGGAATCTGTACAGAAGTGGATGCAACAGATTGGCTGAGTGTTGTTCCAGCAAATGTAGGGGATACCCCTGTATGTACAGAATGTGATGAAGTACGCCGCAATGGGGTCGGTAAGGTTTCCCTACAGTGTAAGCCATTGAGAAAAGAAAAATGGAGCCCTATTGTTCTTGTGACAATATATAGAATATGCAATGAAAATGAAGATAGCCTACAAAGGCCTATATATGGTACATATATGTCATCCGACTGTATGGGTCTAATATCTATAGGGTCCTCCCAATTTTACCAACAGCAACTCCCCCATCTTTTATTTAGCACACATGCACTACTTGGTAGGGCAGAGCATGCATGTGTAGAGGTGAGTCGGGTTTAAGCAATGTTAATGCATCTTCCACGTCTGATGTTCCATTAGGCCCCATGCACATGAACGTTGTTGTCTAGGATGCACAATTGCGGACAGTATACAAGCCCATTCAAGTCTATGGACAAATACATACACACATCTGTAGTTTTTGCAGATCAGTATCCGGACCATAAAACAAAAAATAAATAAATAAATGGAGCAGGTCCTATTCCTTTACATATTTGTGGCACAGACTCTAAAGCGTTTGATTTATATGTTTTTAAGCGCTGTGCATACCCAGCTTTAGACAATTTAGAAATGGTGAATGGTTATTTGTTCATGTAGATTGGTAATGGTCTCTCTCATTTTCCCTAGACAAGGAAAAAACTTGGAAGTGTAAGCAAATAAATGAGGTCATTAACAATCCATCAGATGTTCTGCAGCCCTGGGTGGTATATACCGGGATATATGGGGACTGTTATACTATCCTGAATCTGTCGGGGAGAACGTATTTCATCATGAAACCCTTCTATATTCACTTGAAGCATATCTACATGCTTCTATACCTAGACAGATAGATAAATACATCTATCACTGTAGGCTTTAAGACCGATCAGCGGTAATGGCGTCCTACCTGGGGTAAGACCGATCAGCAGTAATGGCGTCCTACCTGGGGTAAGACCGATCGGCAGTAATGGCGTCCTACCTGGGGTAAGACCGATCAGCAGTAATGGCGTCCTACCTGGGGTAAGACCGATCAGCAGTAATGGCGTCCTACCTGGGGTAAGACCGATCAGCAGTAATGGCGTCCTCCAGGGTTATCCCACAACTCCACCATATCTCGCTGAGAAAAGGATCAGTAGATCAACACAAGACAAGTTTCCATCTGAAAGTTTCCATCTTTTCCTTTTGTAAATGTTATATGTGTAAAGAGAAGGCAGGAGGCAGTTCTACGAAAAACATGGAGGACGCTTGTGGATGAACTCGCTGGTAATATGTGCAAATATTTGCCCAGGTTGAAGAGTTTCACATAACTTAAACAGAACAAGGAGTAATAACAAGAACTTTCTACAAGTACGGTATACGATACGCCTTGAAGAACAGTTTGACCTTTGAAGAAACTGCACAAATATATTGTGGAATAATTCCCCACTGGAAGCATAACGCTCCTATAATAAGGCCTCATTCACATGTGCCAGATTTGATGAGGACTTTGACACGGATCCCTTGCAGAAATGGTCATAAAGTCTAGTCATAATCTACTTCTAATACAAGGGAAGGGGAATAAATCTGTGTGGCTTCTTTTTTTGCAGATTTCATCTGGAAAAGCTGCGTATTTGCCCAAGTCAATGGTGCTAATCCTTGTGACGATCTTCCAGCATATCCACTTACTTATTCATGGCAGAAATCAAAGTGTCAGCCCTGGATTTAAGCCATGGAACGTCTTGGAAATACACACTAGATTTGCCATATCCTTAAACAAAGAATCCCTTGGATATCTACATATACCAGTTTCTAGAGTAGATGGAAATGTGGTGCCTATTTGGCACAAGACTATGGCACCAAAGCTGTGCCACATTGTTCCTTCTGTGCCCACAGGCTCGGTTTTACATAAGTGGGCAAGGTCCACAGTGGGTCAAGGATGCCTCAGCCCAAATCGTAACTACCTTCCCTGCCAGTTAAATACAGCCTGTAGTCCGTGTCTATTGACTGATGGTTTTGTAATGTGACGTTTCTGCAAAAAAGATCCCGACACTACATGGTGCGAGTTTTTAGCTGTCCGGGATATTGGTATTCATACAATTACCACAATTTCCAGCTATATTTCTGTAGGTTCACCAGAAGGTTAATCTACATGATGAGGATCAGGAGGCTGACACATGTCCTCCTCGATATTTATCATCAATGTACACCGCTTTATTAATAATCCCATGCAGGGTGAAGAATGTCAGGCATCTTTGGAAGGACCAGCGCCTACGTCTTAGGATGAGGAATCCCTTGTCGTTAGCGGTCAGGGTGTCCCCATTATGTCCAACAGCAGGAGAATAAACCTGACCGCTCACGGTTACTAGCAGCTATCGAGTGCTTGTTAGGATGAAAACCTTCAGGTAGACACAATGCCCCAGAAAAGGTTTTATAGGGCTGTGTGCCTTGGGTAATTCACTTTTATGATCTATTATAGGAACAGAAAGACGAAAGCAAGACAGGGACAGATCTTTCAGATTACGGACACCTATGAGGCTTGACAGACACATAGTTTAAGTTTATTGTATATATATATGGATATAGGTATGTTTATTCATACATCGACATGGAGCATAGGTACGCCACTTGCTTTCGACCTAACCGGAGTGCAGAAGTGCATAGTTCAGCATCATAGCCGAAACCTTTTAGAGGACACTTGAGAACAGAACGTTGCAGCCAGCCACACAAGGCAGGCACTTGCCTTCAATTTGGTGATACTAGAAAGTATAGAATCTATGGCAGTTACTAGGTTTAGCAAATAAACAGTTTACTATACACCTATTTACCTGCACTAGGACAACAACTCATTGTAAAGTCATTCGAGGGATCCTAAGTGCTTAGGTAAATAAAGATACACAAGCAAATCCGGCTATGTGCCTTAGGACAGCTACCGGCTGAAGGCTTGTTCTGCTGACAGCTACTCCTTGTCACCCCCATACACATGCACACTCAGCTTGGCCAAGCATGCATTTATACTCCGTGGGGAAAGGAGAATAAGCCACTGCCTGCAGGTTATCATAGTGAGTGTTTGGACACCCCCTATACATATCATGCTGAAATTGCCATGTTTGGCCAATATTCATGGCTACCAGTTCCTGAATGCTGATCCCCTTACCTGCAGGGAGGGTTGTGAATAGTTTATCTATAAATATTCATCTATATGGATATGATAAATACATAGGTCCCCCTTGAATGTATTCTATATATGCCATGTCAGGGGCTGCACCTACATGACATATAAGTATACATTCAAGGGGACCTTTGGGCAGGTACGACAGATAGAAGTAGATCAATAGATCCTGCCAAAAATGTCAAGCAAAATAAAGTAAAAGCTACATAAACCCATAGTATATATATATATATATATATATATATATATATATATATATAAACCATATATATATATAAACCTATATAGCTGCACTGGTCACAGATGTCTTGCAATAAGAATATGTCGGTCACCTATTTTACGAGAAAACTCAGTATCAAACCTGCAGCTAAAGCCGCACGATTTTCAACAATTTCCCTACAAGACACCTTGCGCTCCTTTCGACCTCATCACCATTATTAGAATTTACTATATAAAGATGTCATTTTCTTCAATAACATCAAAAGGAAAGGAAATGGGCTGGATGTCTAACTTTCTAAAGTCATTAGGAGGTTCCTGAAAATTCTCATTTCCTCATTTTAAGGGATTACACTCTGGTAAACGACTTCTCAAGAGTCTTAAGGAGCTGACATCAGTAGCCAAAGCAAAGCATGAAAGTGCTCTCCTCCTCCCTGACAACATTAAGCATGAGGTGTATGACTGGGGGGCATATGGGTGGATCCCGCTGAGGCATTAGAGGAGAAGATTGTAGGGTTACTGACTCATAACATGCCTGTAACATCTTGAGATTAAGACGGTGGAGGGTTAACATCCCTAAGTACATACCTACACACCTTGTAAATCCAGCCACTAATGAATGGTCACGTATAGCGGGAGTATCGCCCGTCATCCCCTACACACTGACCATTGCTATATCCTAGGACAGTGTACAGACCTAGTAGGTGACTGTAACACTTAGGTCGCCTGCACGCTGCTACTCGTCTACTATCAGAGACTTTCCTAAGGAGGTGAGCACCGGTCCAAAGGCACATTACATAACTATAACCCAATGCTGGAATCTAGGTCAGTCACGAATCTTATGGTGGAGACAAACGCACTGATCAGAAATGACAAACAGAAGCATAAACGTTAACCCCTAACATGCTGCTGGCGAGGAAAGACATTACATAACACTAAAGTAAATTAAAGGGGTACTCCACAGGGATAGCTGTAAAACGAATTAAAACTTAGTCTCGGGATATCATTTGTGTTTGTATTGACCCTTATAGGTCCATGCAGGATATCCTATAACATATATTCGCTGCCCCCTACAGGTTGGGTCATTGAGATGTGCACTTGGACACAGTTTACATTACAAAGTTAGAGCACATCTACCCCATTACAATATTATATAGGAAGCACCGACCACATCCATTGACTCTTCCCAAGTTTCCATCTAACCTGCCAATGACGAATCCTAAATGCAACCGGTTCGCCCATTGTTTACAAATAGACTGCATAGATTTGTGCCCTTCTTTATTCCTGGCATGCCATGCCTGCACATTATGTCACAAAGCACATAACCTACCCAGACCTGACAAGGAATGACAAGAGCTTACGATCAAAAAGTGATAAGAGGAATCCCACTGACTAGAGTGCAAGCGAGCGTGTTAGTGCATCTCTAGTGAGCGCCCGGGGACAGCTCTGGCACACCAGATGAGGGATGTTGGCAGTTTTACAAGCAGCAGAAGAGCCGAGGACACTGTAAATCCTCCTGACTGTAAGAGGCAGCAGGGATCTGAACAAAGGATTAAGGTGAAGGGCACAAGCGCCCCTTGTTCTGGACATTATTCACCTATTTCCACTACATTGATGTGCATTTCCCCCGCCTCACATCACAGCACATACACTTTCCAGCCTTCTGTTTGTTGACAACCAGTAACAATGTAAGACAATGAGCCTCCTGCTGCTCCATTCACATTCACATCTTACATTGACATCCATACAACCGCCTTACTGGTTCCTGAGGGCTGGGCTTCTTGGAAAATATTCTACTAGCAGGTGAAGATCTGCCCATAGACTTAAAGAATATCGCTGATCATCTGAAGGCTAATACAATAATAATCTAATTTTAGATTAATTTAATAAGGTCATCCTATGGGCGCCCCATTTATCGGGCAAAAGTTTTGTTGGTTGTCACCATGGCAGAGTTTAAAGGGGTAGTGCCCAGTTTACGACTTAATCACCGGATATGGGAGAAGTGTCTGATCGGTGGGGATTTGACTGCCAGGACCCCTGCTGATCAAAAGAATGGAGTAATGGTCGCACAATGCAAAATTCAACCCTAGAGGTCCCATAGAGTAGTATGGAGTGGCAATATGCATGCTGTTCAATTGAGATGGGGTACACGGGACCCCCACAGATCAGACACCTATTTGCTATCTTGTGGAGAGAGGATAAGTTGCAAACTTGGCACGGTCCCTAGATACATGGCAACTTTGGTTGGGTGACCTCAGGTCGCTCAACAATAAAAAAAAAAAAAACGATGGATTTTTTCCGCTGTTTGTTGTCGCTGACGGGTCGCCAGCAGATCAATGTCGTGTGTGACTTGTGATCAAGAATCGCACAGGTCCGTATTATTGACTGTGGCGTTATGTCGCCACATTGACAACCATTAGATACAATGTCACAATAAGATCTTTGCCGCGATCATATCCAGAATCATGTTCAGCAAATAAGTGGTTAACTATAGAAAGTGACAGCCAAGGTAAAGAGACAGCAGGCCAAGCAATGCTATGGCAGCGGAGTGGCACAAGGAGTTGCCAGCACAATAGCTTCCCTCCCCCACTTACCTGAGGAACTCTTGCAGGCAGGTGTCACAGAAGCGGTGCCCACAGGTGGACACTTGCACGGGCTCCCTCATTGCCTTGCCACATAGTGGGCACACAAACTTGCGCCTCAGCTTCTCCAGGAACTTGTAGTCATAGCCTGGCATCTTGTAAGGGTGAGAGCACAGCGATCACCGGGGAAGAGGAGGAGGAGGGAGGCGGCTGCACGTCCAAGGTCGCCCGTGTCACTCGCCACTTCCCCCTACAGCTGGGGTAGCTAGAAAGTGAATGCCGGCTCCAGGGCGCAGGGTATCCAGGGCAGCAGTAGCGATGCAGGGGGCAGGATCCTGTGTTCTCCCCCAGACACGGCTCTCCTCCTCCCAGCTGTCTCCCAGCACTTGCTCTGTCTGCTCCAGCTCAGCTGCTCAAGGTACATCCAGCCCTGGCCGCCCCTCCTCCGCACGGCTACAGGGAGGAGACTGAGCCGGACTCTCTCCCCGCCCGCCGACAGGTGGCGCTGCAGAGCCAGGTCCACACACAGTGGAGGACAGTGACAGTGACTACTGCTCCCATCATCCCGCTCCTGCTGTCCTGTCACCAGTCATGTACCTACCTGGGTGCAGCAGTGAGCAGGCCATACCCCTAATGTGCACAAGTCCTAATGCTGAACCAGCCACTGCATTATTTCAGGATGCACTTTATGTTTAACCACTTCAGTACCGGGCCAATTTGTGGTCCAGGACCAGACACATTTTAGATTTATTATGTATGTGTGGTTTTGAGGGCTGTAACATTTTTCTCGTATGTCTCATTCAACTAATTTTTGCGTCTTTTTTCGGAGACACATAGGGCTTTATTTTTATGTTGTTTTTATTTTCGAATGTGTTTTAATTTTTATTTATATCCGGGAAAATATAAACAAAATAGGAGGGAAATTGTGTCTGGTTTTCACTTTATTTTTTTTATTTAATATCACAAAGCGCTACTAAAAAAAACTTTATAAAATAGTTTTTCCTCTCCGTTACGGTAATTTTTATTTTGTATGGTGTTGACGGGGGTGGGGCTATTACCTATAATAACGGCGTTTTATTAGCATATTTTATTTATTTATTTTTTAATTATTTTATTTTCATTTTAGTTTAACTTTTTTTTATTATATTTTATTTATTTATTTTTTTCAGATTGTGTCCCCATAAGGTAATAAGAGACCTATGGGGACATCTGATCACTTATTTTTGTTATGGAGGCTGATTTCTCCTGTAACTGAGGCTGCTACATTTAACCCCAGATGTAGGAGGAATCCAGCCTCCTGCACACTGTTCTTTACACTTACAGAGCTGATCTGGGGTCCTGTAGGACCCAGCAGCTTTTGTAAGACACTGGAGCCCGGAGGATCACGTGACTGACAGGTCAGTGGGCAGCCGCATCATGGCGGCACCCATAGCCGTGTATACAGTGCTCTTTGAATGCTGTATACACAGCGATCGAGAAGGCAGGGAAGGGAATAAACCTTCCCTGCCTTCTCTCTGGGAGCTCCAGCTGAAGTTACAGCCGGCTCCCAGCTTCAGCCGCTGAACAATCTCCGTGCAGCTGCTGTGTTCTGACTGGACGTACAGGTACGTCCTGTCAGAACTAGGCAACCACTTCCCAGATGTATATAGTCTATGGACGGTCCGGAAGTGTTTAAGGATGTGTTCACACTTGGCAAAACTATTGCAGAAAATTCTATGACTGAAAATCTGGTTCCATACATGAAATTTTAGCAAATCTCACCCAGACTCTGACGGGGGTGAATATAAGGCCAGGACTACACAGTGTTTTGGTGGTGACTCTTGTCGCACAACCAAAGATCGCTGGTTCGCCCAATGTTGGTGACTGGAGTCACAATGCAACCCCCATGGCTCTGAAAGTGCAAATGCGACATTGCCCAATTTTCTACGTAAAGTCCCACCCTTGCGGGATTGGGTGACCCAGAGAGCTTTGGTCATGCAACCGGAGTCGTGGCCAAAATCTCCACGTAGTCCTTAGCCTAAATCTGCCGCATGGCAATTTGTTTTTTTGTTTTTCTTACTTTTCGTGTGAATTTTTTGGTCCTTGTTTTTTTTTTTGTTTTTTTTTTTTTGCAAAATAAAGTGGATCAGACATAGGGTGACACATTTAAGCAATGCCCCCTTTTCCTGAGAACCCATATGCTAGCTGCATGTCTAGCAAGTCTAAAAAATTTAGATGTGCACCAAAGATGTGCCACATTGTGCAATAGATGCACCAAAGCAGAGGACTATTTTGTAGCTCCTGGGCCCTGGTGCTAAATCTGTAGCAGGGTCTCCACTTACATTGTGCCATATAAAATAGTGGTATATTTTATGTGGCAGGGGGACCTTTGGTGCCCCTTCGGGGTTCATGGCTACTGCTCCCACTGCACCCCTTATAGCCAAACCCCTGCGCCAAAGATTCGCCATGTTTATTCCAATCTCTACTTGTAACCAGAATAGTAAATCTGGACCAGTGTGCCATCTATATGGTGTTTTTCATCAATAACCCCTGTCACAGCACCCCACACGATCTGTACCATGTATGAAACAGTAGATAATTTTTTTCATTTTGCTTCTAAATTCTCCCTCTTTTAGAGCGGATAATTCGATTTACTTTGTTACTTTTAGTATATTGCATGCTGGTATTTGCTGGCATACATTTTTTTCTCCATATAGGAAAGCAGAGGATACAGTATGCATTTTTATGGTATGGGTGATGGTGCAACTGTATGGGCTCCATCATTCTCCATCAATGTATATACCTGAAAACAAGCTCAAAAGCAATGTATACAGAGCCTTGTAAGTAGTGCATATAGGAGTCTCTGTTCAGATAATGTTGTAGACTGTATATGCATTGCTGGACATACAACATGTGAAATGGAAATTCTTTGCACAATGGCTTCCTTGTCCCTTTAAGGCTGAGCTATAAAAAAAGCAGCCTACGTAAAACATAATATTATTATGTGCTACTATGCAGAGGACAAACCTACAATTGCTTTTCCCCACAACGTATTTTAAAAGAGCCCCCGACTTGCTTCCAGTTAGAGCTACACGCACACGTTAGGATTACAAACAGATTTTGGACATGTCGCCTACAATTGACCTTCTAGCTGAATGGTCTGCAAAATGGACCAACATAGAGCAGGTGAACATGAATATCTGAATAGTATAAGGGCTCGTTCACACGGGGCAAGGGGGGGGGGGGGTTGGCACTGAATCCATAATCTGCCCCCTCACAATAGAGGTCTATGTAGACCGCTAGCTTACTTTCTTCCGTGAGTGGCATGTTGCCGCTCACAGGAAAAAGAAGCGAGCTGCCCTTTCTTCAGGCGGATTCCGCGGCTGATTCAGCCCCGGCGTCCGCCTCACGTCAGCACCCTCTGGACTAGGCCCATTCATTTGGGCCTACTCCGGAGCGGGAAGCCGCGACTGTCGGAAGCTGCAACAGTCGTGGCAGGCACATTTTGGCCCTATTCTGACACAGCTTCCCATGTCAGAATCAGGACCAAAATACGCCATACCGTGCCCCGTGTGAACGGGGCCTTCTGCTTTTCCCTCTGCCAATCCCATCACTGGCTACCAGTGGCCCAGCGAATGGAGTTCAAGTTACTAACACTGACATAAAAAAACATCCACACCCTGTCCCCTCCATATATCTCCGACCTAATCTCCCGCTACCTGCCCACACGTAACCTCAGATCCTCCAAAGACCTCCTGCTCCGCTCTTCTCTCATCCGCTCCTCACACAACCGTCTCCAAGATTTCTCCTGTGCATCCCCCATACTCTGGAACTCCTTACCAAGACACATAAGACTGACCCCCACAATCACAGGCTTCAAGAAGGCCCTGAAGACTCAGCTATTCAGGAAGGCCTACAACCTCCAATAACACTATCACCGCACTGCCATCTGTACAATCTTCCCCTCACCTTCTGTCTCTATTACCCTTCCCTTATAGATTGTAAGCCCTTGCGGGCAGGGCCCTCTACCCCACTGTGCTAGTTGGTCACTGTTTATATTGTACTTGGTTTGTATATTTTGTGTACTGAATGTAATCCTAAAATGTACAACACTATGGAATTAATATAATATTGTACAGCACCATGGAATATAATAATGTAAAGCCCCATGGAATTAATATAATAATGTACAGCACCATGGAATTAATATAATAATGTACAGCCCCATGGAATTAATATAATAATGTACAGAACCATGGACTTAACAGACATCACTTGGCAGCATAAAATTCAGTGTAAGTGAACGGGAGCTATTCACATGACAGTATTTTGACTGTCCATTCTCATGGACCATCAAAATATAGGCCATGTCCTACTTTTGGCTGTGTTCACAGATCCCTCCATATACTCGTGTGATATCTGCTGCAGGGAGGCGTAATAAGTGCTGGACAGGGTTAGGTTAGTATATATATATATTTTTACATTTGTATGTACTATATATTGATGGTGACTGGGCCGGTTATCCTGTACATAGATGGTAAGTTAAAATAACCGGAATACCCCTAGAAAATTAAAGGGATTTTCTGTGCTGCAGGATCCCCTTAAAGGGGTTGTCCCATCACAAGGATCCTATCTATACTGCTAGTTTATGTGGATTTAAGACTTTTCCTAAATGCATTGCTTTATCAAAACTGCTTTGTTTGGCCGCTATCTTAATTTATTCACTTCATTGTTTACACTCCGTTTCTATGGCGCTTGGGATTATCCGCTGATTTGTCAAGTGATGTAGCTGCCTGCTCTCAGGGGGGGAGGGAGGGGCTGGGAGCAGCTCTGAGCTGTTTGTGTCTGATAAGTAGCGGAGCTTCTCAGATAGGGGAGGTGAGAGCGCCAGGATTTCTGAGCTCTTATCAGTCGGTTTAATTGAATTTGGCTGATAAGGGCTGAGATAGGGAGTCCGTTACCTCTGTATGTAATGCAAACTGACTCAAATCCAGCTCTGCTACATCAGCTTCACACTGTGGTAATTCATTTACAACCAATCCCGTGCAAATGAAACCCCGCCCACCAATGTGCCAAGAAAAGCAGGAAGTGAAGAGAGCACAACAGCCTGCAGGTTAGTGAACAAGTGTCATGGGAATACCCCTTTAAGGACACATATTTACTGATACTTTTAGATTTAGGAGGAAATACTTTCTAAGAAAATGCCAAGACCTGCATTTATATGTAGTCACGATTTATAAACTCATGAGAGACTTCTAGTTATATACTGTGACATCAGGCGGACATGGGGACTGTCACAAATTGTATATTTTTGTACATTTCAAGATCACTTTCTGGTAAAGTACTGAAGACATCATGTAAAAGCCCTGAAGTCATTTGCTTCAAGCTCAGTATGATATTTTATAGTCATTATTCCCCCGGGATCCAATGAGCTTCACAGCAGTTTTTGAAGCCGCCAACAGACAAATGGTGAGATTTTGTGACATGGAATGTCCTATTAAGTACAGAGCAAAGAAGAGCAATAATTCATCTAATGATACCACACGTCGGATTCTCTGGAGTTCTCTTTTGCTGTTTGTATCATTAGAATCAATTGAATGTAAAGTAGTTGGGGGGGGGGGGGGGGGAATAGTTACACAGTAAAGGAGCAGCGGGGTCCACACCAAAAATATGTCGCCCCCTGCCTGACTCACCTTATTACAGTCTCCCATACTGTGCAGAACCTCAACGTGGGCTCTTAGAGCTATGAAAACGATTGTTCACTGACAAGTGGGTTCAAGTGGGAAGACGTAGTCATTATAAAGAACGTGTCACATAATAAATGACATTTAAGAACTCACATTCTTTTGGAATAATGTAGAAATATATTTGCTGTACTTCGAGTTTTCTTGATAATTTATTGCGTGGTATCATTATTATACACACCTGAGCTGCTGCAGAACTTCTTTAGGTAGAGGGAGGGGAAGTTTCATGTCAATCACTGTAAAATATATTGATTATATATGTTGTTGCTGTATAAAGATTGTGACTGACAGGATGATCCCACTTACACTTGGTTCACATCTGCACTTACTTGGAGACCTGAAAAATGGAAACCTAATCTACTTAAAAAGCTGTTACCTGTGGAAATCCGCAGACCCCATAAACTATAATGGGGACAGAATACTGGTGTGAACAGTCTTACCATATACAAAGAAGTTCTACAGTAACCAACACAGTTTCATATACAATATAACACACTGCACCTGCTGCAGAATCTCTTTGCGGCTCACTCTCTATTGAGGCATATACAGCACAGGAGGTCCAGTAGGAACTGGTTTAGAGGTCCAATAGAAACTTGGTTATTGTTCTGTACTAGTGGGCTTATTACACAGGACTTCTCTTGTCAGGCGGAAACTTGGCGGACCCCATTATAGTCTATGGGGTCCATGGCTTTCCAAGGGTAACTGCTTCCTTAAGCGGATTAGGTTTCCATTCAGGGAGACCCAAACAAAACCCGAACACAGATGTGAACCAACCGTTAGTTTTCAGGGCCCGTGCACACGGAGTAAATGCTCATAATACATGTGTAAAGAATACACGTGTAAAAGTCAGACTCCCATTGACTTCAATTACATGTTTTACATGTGTAAAAAAATGCGCCAAAAAACCGTGCGTTTTTTGCGTGTTTTTGGCGCGTTTCTTACGCGCGTAAAAAATGTCATTGAAGTCAATGGGAGTCTGATTTTTACACATGTATTCTTTACATGTGTATTATGCAAAAATGTGCATGCGTTTTCTCCATGTGCACTGGCCCTTAGAAGCCCCAGTTGTGAAATTTGTATTAGAGCATTTGCAAATAAGGCGGGTTCACATCTGCGCCCGGTCTCCGCTTTGTTGGTTTCCGTCTTCTGCCTGAGAAACTGGACAGGAGACAGAAACCTGGCAGTCTTGTGTCTTCTGCCTCTCTGTGGTGAATTTTTTTTTTAACCAGACACAAAGTCCTGCATGTCCGACTCTGTGTCTGTGGAGAAGCAAAAGATGCACACGGGCGGTCACTTTGCAAACTCATTCAAGTGTGTGGGTTTGAAAACTGACTGCCGGTTTCCGTCTCCTGTCCAGTTTCTCGGGCAGAAGACGTAAACCTGCAAAGCGGAGACCGGGCGCAAGTGTGAACCCGCCCTAAACAATGTGGCGTCCTGTAACCTTATTTCTAGGGTTTAATATCTGTAATCCCAGCTGTGCCATAACCCGTGACAAGAGGCACAATCCAGCCATGCCAGGATTTGGGAATTGCTTAGACTATTTGGTGTTGTAATTTATAAACCCACTACAACCAAAATCACCTAGGACATAGAATCCTCAGCCCTATCCATCCTGAAATACATGACAGGTATTAAATCCTATCTAGAAATAGCAAGGATCTGCCGGAGATAAATTCTTTGTTTTAATGACACCTTGGACTCAGGGAAAAAATTTAGCCCATTGTTAGTCTGACAGTCCACTTCATATGTGTCAGAAAGTGAAGTGTCACCTCCTGACTCCACTACACGTCTTCCTGCATCAAAGCTGTTCTCTGACTTGTCATCGATGTCCCTGATTTCCTTTGCAGGAAGGCTGGGGCTACATATGGTCGATAACAAATGTCAGTCACCATCATGGGATTAATGTCACTTTTTTCAACCCACGTTTTCTTTTTTTGGGTACAGTCACATGAAAAATGTTTGCACAAGCAACTCAATGTATATCTGTGCACTATAGCTGTTGTGCAACTACTCTGTGTATAATCTTAGTCAAAATCTGGCCATACCCTTCAGATTTTGGATCATCCGATCAATGATGGGATCATTGATGATGTAGTCGGCCAACTGCAAACAAGTGTTTGCAGTAATAACATTAAGACAGCTATAGCACCCGATTTTTACAACATCTTTTACATGTTCATGGTTCTTGTAAACTAAAAATTTTTGGGCACACTACAAGAATATTGATAATCTAAAATAAAATTATATAAAAAAAAAAATACATGTTCATGGTTCAATTGACTATGGAGAGGAGAAAAAGCCGCAGCCAGAATAAAGGAGAGAGAAGAGCCAGGTTATTATTGTAAAAGTATATATTGTGTTTGTACTACGTTACATATACACACACTTATTGCAGTTACATTTCTGTTGTTATTTTTATACCTGATGTTTCATAAACTTCCTTTGTATTGTTATAAAAATAATAAAACTCACATCTCAGGTGTGGAAATGTGTGACTATTATAGGCCTCCTGTTACCGATAGATGTAGCCCTGTTATATATAGATGTATCAAAGTCTAATCTGACACTTCCCACATTGAACACATTGTTGCAGCAAACTTTAAACTGACACTTCAATTTGACATTGATAATGTAGTCAGTTCTGCAGGCAACAGGTTATAGAGCTAAGCACATTGATACACAGATTTATGGAAAGATTCAGAATGAGGCCTCATGCACACAACCATGTGCACATACAGGGTGCTAGCCATGATTCCACACTGACCCATTAATTTCTATGTATTTTCACGTTGTATGGGAGAATGAGTCAGGATCAAAATTCAGCATAGGCCCTATTTCTGTCTGTTTTGTGGCCGTTCAATCATAACCCGGCAATTTGCCCCATTCTTTGCATTTCATTGATCTAAATCTCTACTCATTCTGGGTTTAGGAGTTCAGTGCGTGGTCCTGATCAGTGACTGATCAGGGAAGGCCGTCCATCAATGAGCAGGACCACTCACTGGACTCCTAAAAGCATAGAAAGAGCAGAGATTTAAATGAATAATTGACAAGTTATACTAAATTTCGGCCCCCGACACTATATATTAATCTGCTCGACCCTCCTGCTCTATAACATGCTCAGTAACATAAGTGTCAAGTTAAACTTTGCTACATCTGTAGTTGTATAATACATACATATGTACTGTCTTATGTGATATTTATTAATAAAGTTATGTAATTTTTATATTCTGTGTCTCTAGTTGTTTGTAAGGCATATTTGTATTTGTTTTGAGACCAGGTTGTTTTGCATTCTTGGGTTCTTGTTTTTGGTTTTCGTTGTATAATACAGTTGAAAAAAGACTTATCGAATGCTTGGCTATTTCAAACAGGGAAGGGAAATGATGTGAATGGAAGGAAGTGGTGGGAAGGAGGGTTAAAGGGTTATTGCCATATCAGCAAATTGTGTCCAAGATGGGAATAACTACTTTTAAACCCATAAGGTGCGACTTACAGGAATACGCTGCTCTGCACTGTTGGTATATCTCCCACAAGGAGAAGGGAGTTGTGGAAAGAGCAGAACAAGCTACACTGTTTCCAGAACTTCTTCTATGGAACTTCTTCTCCATTCCCAGTAAGATTTGTCATTCTTAGGGCTCGTTCACATCTGCGCCCGGTCTCCGTTCTGCAGGTTTCCGTTTCTTGCACAAAACAGAGGCAGGAGACGGAAACCTGCAGGACTCTTTCTCACCCATTCATTTGAATGGGTTTGAAAGATGTCTGGCCTTGAGCGCCAGTGAGCGTTTTAAGCTCTCCGCCCCGAAACTGTTTTTTTAAAATCAGACACAGAGTCGGACATGCAGTACAGCATAAAACGCTCACCGCCGCTCACGGCCGGACTTGGCATGACAACGGAGATCGAACACTGGTGTGAACCCAGCGTAAGAATGATTTAGATCTATGTAAGACCAATTTACAGGCATATTTGCTTTTTTCTCCATTCATCTCTGGATGTCTGGGTTCCTCACTTCCTAATAATAAGTAACCCTCAGAACTTATGCTTGCCATACACATTGATGGGATTGTATCATCAAATTTTGGATTTAATTATTGAAACCAGTTAGGGAAATATATAATATTTTTCCATTTTTTTTTATTATTTTCTGATTGTAGTTTTTTTTAAGTTATTTTTGTATCATAGTTATGGGGGAGGTCATCCTGTTTCAGCTTCTACCCCACTCGGTTAACAGCATATACTGATATGTGTTATAGGCGTCAGTAGTCTAGAGCATTCATTGAAGTCTATGGGTGAGTTTTCTAGACATGCTCTGTGCATGGCAGGGGAGAAAATAATCTGTGACATCATCTATTGTCAGTAGTGGGTGCAATGATGGATCACCTTGGGTGTTATCTACAGACCTGGTACCTTCTATTGTAATTATTTCTATCTTATCTGTGATGTCAATGAGTTGACTGCTGCAAACAGAATCCCCAAAGAATGTATTTATTTTAATACTTACTTTTAAATATAGATAATTACATGGAAAAAAAAATTAAAAAATCATCAAGGATTCTTTAAAATATGTTTAACATGTCATGGAGATACCTTTGGTGCCCCCATAGGGTCTAGGACTCAGTGGTGACTGCTACCGCTGCACCTCCTATAGCCTCTAGTATGTAACATGGCACATGTTAGAGGACATGAAAGGTCCTCTTTAAGTAGCTGTTGGCCATTTACTTGAGTATGGTCTCTATGTAGTGTTTCTGCCGCCTTTGATGGTGATTCCCCTTCTATCAGAACAAAGGACCAGGCATGTTGCAATCCAATGGCCTAAATCCTTATCAACATTAGATTGTTGTCCAGTCCTGACAACTTCAGCAAGTTTGGCCATTTGTCTAATATATATGGTCAGCTATAGGGTACACAGTAAATCAAGTAGGATGTATAATTTAAGAAGTCATATATATATAAGTGTGTGCATGTGTATTATCCAGTATGCTGCATGCTATGAATATATCCAATGATACACAGCACATTCATCTTTTGACGTCTCATATAGCTGACTATGGCAGCTGCTGGACATTCCACTCATATTTTCACCACTTCCTGACCTGAAAATATGCCATGAGTAGATATTATTAAGTAATTCTGTAGTTCAGTGGCATTGTAAATTGGCTATGGTTACGCACATTCCTGAAAATACCCCTGGAAAACTATGAGTGCGCAGACTGAGTCATATGATGTTCAGGATATGACCTCTTCAGTACATCAAGGACTTTTTACACAAAGCTAAGGGAATTTATAGGAGATTTCATGAACATACACATAACTAGACATTTAGTATCTGGCTACTATGATATAGTTTAATATTACTTCTATAAACTGGTATTGGCCTCCCCCGTCCACAAATGTGCCTTAAAGGGGTAGTCCCTTGGTGTCCTCTACTGGCCTCTTTCAACCTCCTGGGTGATTGGGCCTCAGTGAAGTACCTCAATGAGGCCTCCATTTATTATACTGGGGAGTCTGAACAAACCCCATAGTATGATAATGGCACTTACAGTTTGAAGCGAAATAGGTGGGTGAACCTCGCAAATATGGCGAAGTTGGACAATCTCTACTCTCAAACAGTCTACTGCACACTGTCTATCTATATGTGTCACTTGCAGAACATTATTGTATAGGTATAAGTGTCAGAATAGACTTCCTTATTGCTGTGCCACTTGTCATGTCAGCTAAACCAAAGCTAGTGCCCCGCTTACTGTAAAGAGGACCTTTCATGTCCTCTGACATTGGTGGTATTACATAGAAAGCTGGTCGGTATCCAGGTCCCAGAGATATTAGTGCTGTCAGTTTCAGCTATGATATCCCTCCACTGTCAGAAAGGCAGGCCTTATAGCTCAACATCATAAATGTGCTGTGAAAAATGTCCACTCTGACAGCACAAGGCTATGGAAGAGTAATGTTGTGGGGGTGGTCCTCACAGCCCAACAATGACTTTGAGCTATAAGGCCCACCCTTCTGACAGTGGAGTAATATTGGGGCCGAATCTAATGGCATACGGCAAAGCTGACAGTGCGAGTTGAATTCCGTACACATTTTCAGCTTTTTAGCAGTATATAACACCGCCGACCTCCGAGGATATGAAAGGTCCTCTGTAAGTGCCTCTTAGTTAGATGTGGTTGGATAAGCACTCAGATACTTGCATGATTTGGGTTAACCAGGTATTTTACCTGAGGTAGTTGAAATTAGAAACTGGTTGACAGTGACGTCACAAAACTCCCAGTAGACAGCCCTCATTTACAGAATCGCAGAGACCTGTTCACACAGGAGATACACACCAAGGATTGACCACTTGATGGACTCCCAAAAGACAATAGGAGTCCTGCTGCAGTGTGCTAGACTGTATGACCACAAGCATGCAGAACACAACCCGCAGCACAACCTGTAGGTACAACACAGTTCTGCCTGTGTGGGAATCACAATATTACAGTATTACAGTACATATACACTCACCGGCCACTTTATTAGGTACACCTGTCCAACTGCTCGTTAACACTTAATTTCTAATCAGCCAATCACATGGCGGCAACTCAGTGCATTTAGGCATGTAGACATGGTCAAGACAATCTCCTGCAGTTCAAACCGAGCATCAGTATGGGGAAGAAAGGTGATTTGAGTGCCTTTGAACGTGGCATGGTTGTTGGTGCCAGAAGGGCTGGTCTGAGTATTTCAGAAACTGCTGATCTACTGGGATTTTCACGCACAACCATCTCTAGGGTTTACAGAGAATGGTCCGAAAAAGAAAAAACATCCAGTGAGCGGCAGTTCTGTGGGCGGAAATGTGTTGTTGATGCCAGAGGTCAGAGGAGAATGGCCAGACTGGTTCGAGCTGATAGAAAGGCAACAGTGACTCAAATAGCCACCCGTTACAACCAAGGTAGCCAGAAGAGCATCTCTGAACGCACAGTACGTCGAACTTTGAGGCAGATGGGCTACAGCAGCAGAAGACCACACCGGGTGCCACTCCTTTCAGCTAAGAACAGGAAACTGAGGCTACAATTTGCACAAGCTCATCGAAATTGGACAATTGAAGATTGGAAAAACGTTGCCTGGTCTGATGAGTCTCGATTTCTGCTGCGACATTCGGATGGTAGGGTCAGAATTTGGCGTCAACAACATGAAAGCATGGATCCATCCTGCCTTGTATCGGTAACGGTTCAGGCTGGTGGTGGTGGTGTCATGGTGTGGGGAATATTTTCTTGGCACTCTTTGGGCCCCTTGGTACCAATTGAGCATCGTTGCAACGCCAAAGCCTATCTGAGTATTGTTGCTGACCATGTCCATCCCTTTATGACCACAATGTACCCAACATCTGATGGCTACTTTCAGCAGGATAATGCGCCATGTCATAAAGCTGGAATCATCTCAGACTGGTTTCTTGAACATGACAATGAGTTCACTGTACTCCAATGGCCTCCACAGTCACCAGATCTCAATCCAATAGAGCATCTTTGGGATGTGGTGGAACGGGAGATTCGCATCATGGATGTGCAGCCGACAAATCTGCGGCAACTGTGTGATGCCATCATGTCAATATGGACCAAAATCTCTGAGGAATGCTTCCAGCACCTTGTTGAATCTATGCCATGAAGAATTGAGGCAGTTCTGAAGGCAAAAGGGGGTCCAACCCGTTACTAGCATGGTGTACCTAATAAAGTGGCCGGTGAGTGTATACAAGTCACCAGCTATAGCCAACTAACAATATACACAACACTGTACTTACAACGCCAAGAATAAATTCATGCAATAAACAGTATAACCCAACTCCAGTGTGGACTCCTATAAGTCCTGCACTTAAAGCGGTATTCCCATGTACATAATTATTTTTAAATTTGTAGATAATTAAAAGTTAAACATTTTTGCAAATATAAGTCATTAAACATTTTGCTGAGTTTCAAAGATTTTCTCTAAATATCTTGTGGTCGCAGTCTGTTGTCTTGATCGGTTGCCGGTGGATACGACCACTAATGCAGAAACTTTCAAAGATCAGAAAATAATCCATGATTTCCTTATTGTGGCCGGGATATCTTCTGATACATGTAGTGTCCCTGCCTGATAACAACACAGCTACAATAAGAAAGTCATAGCTGAGTTCCTGACAAGTCCCAGACCATTAGAAAGTTTCTGCATTAGTGGTCGTATTCATTGGCAACCGATCAAGATAACAGACTGTCACCACTAAGAAAGTTAGAGAAAATCTTTAAAACTCTGCAGAATGTTTAATTACTTATATTTGTAAAAATGTTTAACTTTTAATTATCTACAAATATAGATATGATTATGTTCACTGTTAACACTAGGCCATCAATGTTATGGTCCAAAAAACATCTTACACCAGGTTCACACCTGCGTTCGGTTTCCGTTTTTGGGGTTTGAACGGAAACCTAATCCGCTTAAAAAACCAGTTACCCACGGAAACCTACAGACCCCATAGACTAGAATGGGGTCTGCCAGGTTTCTGCCTGAAAAATGGAAAAATAAGTAAGACATTTTTTAAGCTTATCCGGGAACGGAAACCCTGAATAGCGAGCAGGCGCAGGTGTGAATCTAGCCTTAGTTTTGCCTCATTGGAAAATAAACGTGCTTTTAGTTCCATCTCATGTTTAGGCATCGGGCCTGGGCAGAGCCGACTGCGCATGCCCGCGCTACAAGAAAATGGCCGCTTTGACTGTAAGCGGCCATTTTCTTGTAGTGCGGACATGCGCAGTCGGCTCTGCCCAGACCCGATGCCTGGCAGAGTGAATTCAGAGCCGGAAGACGCCGCAGGGGACGATGCACAGAGGAGACTTCTTGGAGAATCCAGCCCGACCCTGACTCGTGGACTTAGTAAGTTCAAGTTGATCGAATGTTGCCTACGCCTGAAACGAGCATTTTCCCCCCCTAGAGCATAATAGGATTTGATATTCGATTCGAGTAGTTGAATATTGAGGGGCTACTCGAAACGAATATCAAATATTTCACTGTTCGCTCATCTCTAGTAGAGATGAGCGAACAGTGTTCTATCGAACACATGTTCGATCGGATATCAGGGTGTTCGCCATGTTCGAATCGAATCGAACACCGCGTGGTAAAGTGCGCCAAAATTCGATTCCCCTCCCACCTTCCCTGGCGCCTTTTTTGCACCAATAACAGCGCAGGGGAGGTGGGACAGGAACTACGACACCGGGGGCATTGAAAAAAATTGGAAAAAGTCATTGGCTGCCGAAATCAGGTGACCTCCATTTTAGACGAATAGTGGATTTCAAATCCGGGTCATATGAGAATGTGAACTTTGTGACTATGAGACAGGGATAGCTGTACAGGCAGGGATAGCTAGGGATAACCTTTATTTAGGGGGGAATGTTATTAAAAATAACTTTTTGGGGCTCTATCGGGTGTGTAATTGTGATTTTTGTGAGATAAACTTTTTCCCATAGGGATGCATTGGCCAGCGCTGATTGGCCGAATTCCGTACTCTGGCCAATCAGTGCTGGCCAATGCATTCTATTAGCTTGATGAAGCAGAGTGTGCACAAGGGTTCAAGCGCACCCTCGGCTCTGATGTAGCAGAGCCGAGGCTGCACAAGGGTTCAAGCGCACCCTCGGCTCTGATGTAGGAGAGCCGAGGGTGCACTTGAACCCTTGTGCACCCTCAGCTCTGCTACATCAGAGCCGAGGGTGCGCTTGAACCCTTGTGCACACTCTGCTTCATCAAGCTAATAGAATGCATTGGCCAGCGCTGATTGGCCAATGTATTCTATTAGCCTGATGAAGTAGAGCTGAATGTGTGTGCTAAGCACACACATTCAGCTCTACTTCATCGGGCTAATAGAATGCATTGGCCAGCGCTGATTGGCCAGAGTACGGAACTCGACCAATCAGCGCTGGCTCTGCTGGAGGAGGCGGAGTCTAAGATCGCTCCACACCAGTCTCCATTCAGGTCCGACCTTAGACTCCGCCTCCTCCGGCAGAGCCAGCGCTGATTGGCCGAAGGCTGGCCAATGCATTCCTATGCGAATGCAGAGACTTAGCAGTGCTGAGTCAGTTTTGCTCAACTACACATCTGATGCACACTCGGCACTGCTACATCAGATGTAGCAATCTGATGTAGCAGAGCCGAGGGTGCACTAGAACCCCTGTGCAAACTCAGTTCACGCTAATAGAATGCATTGGCCAGCGCTGATTGGCCAATGCATTCTATTAGCCCGATGAAGTAGAGCTGAATGTGTGTGCTAAGCACACACATTCAGCACTGCTTCATCACGCCAATACAATGCATTAGCCAGTGCTGATTGGCCAGAGTACGGAATTCGGCCAATCAGCGCTGGCTCTGCTGGAGGAGGCGGAGTCTAAGGTCGGACCTGAATGGAGACTGGTGTGGAGCGATCTTAGACTCCGCCTCCTCCAGCAGAGCCAGCGCTGATTGGCCGAATTCCGTACTCTGGCCAATCAGCGCTGGCCAATGCATTCTATTAGCCCGATGAAGTAGAGCTGAATGTGTGTGCTAAGCACACACATTCAGCACTGCTTCATCACGCCAATACAATGCATTAGCCAGTGCTGATTGGCCAGAGTACGGAATTCGGCCAATCAGCGCTGGCTCTGCTGGAGGAGGCGGAGTCTAAGGTCGGACCTGAATGGAGACTGGTGTGGAGCGATCTTAGACTCCGCCTCCTCCAGCAGAGCCAGCGCTGATTGGCCGAATTCCGTACTCTGGCCAATCAGCACTGGCTAATGCATTGTATTGGCGTGATGAAGCAGTGCTGAATGTGTGTGCTTAGCACACACATTCAGCTCTACTTCATCGGGCTAATAGAATGCATTGGCCAATCAGCGCTGGCCAATGCATTCTATTAGCGTGAACTGAGTTTGCACAGGGGTTCTAGTGCACCCTCGGCTCTGCTACATCAGATTGCTACATCTGATGTAGCAGTGCCGAGTGTGCATCAGATGTGTAGTTGAGCAAAACTGACTCAGCACTGCTAAGTCTGCATTCGCATAGGAATGCATTGGCCAGCCTTCGGCCAATCAGCGCTGGCTCTGCCGGAGGAGGCGGAGTCTAAGGTCGGACCTGAATGGAGACTGGTGTGGAGCGATCTTAGACTCCGCCTCCTCCAGCAGAGCCAGCGCTGATTGGTCGAGTTCCGTACTCTGGCCAATCAGCACTGGCCAATGCATTTCTATGGGGAAAAGTTAGCTTGCGAAAATCGCAAGCTGACAGGGATTTCCATGAAATAAAGTGACTTTTATGCCCCCAGACATGCTTCCCCTGCTGTCCCAGTGTCATTCCAGGGTGTTGGTATCATTTCCTGGGGTGTCATAGTGGACTTGGTGACCCTACAGACACGAATTTGGGTTTCCCCCTTAACGAGTTTATGTTCCCCATAGACTATAATGGGGTTCGAAACCCATTCGAACACTCGAACAGTGAGCGGCTGTTCGAATCGAATTTCGAACCTCGAACATTTTAGTGTTCGCTCATCTCTAATCTCTAGTAGTTATTACAGTAAGAACATGATATATTGATGCCATATATTCTGAAAGCTGAGTCATTGCAGAGAAGCGAAGAGATGTCAATCTTTGCAGGAAGCGAAATATAAACAGTCAGGTTGTGTAGGTCAAGGTATATAGGTGCGGGTGTGTAACCTATCATTACCACTGAAAAGCTCCTTTTTTCTGAAAATTGTATGGCTATACAAAGACAAATTGTCTGAGCTTACAAGACATTAGTACTAGTGAATCGGACAGGCGTAGGGCAACGTAGAGAAAAATACCAGCTCATTCTGATGATGGCTGTAAGCACCTGGGTTATGTAAGACAGTTTCTAAAATAAGTCGTAGCGCTCTTCACAGTCATTTCCTGCGCTCTACATAAATATGTCAGCAAGTCCGGCCTTGTAATAGCCATCACACAAAGGTCCAGACAGATAATCCTGCCTGTCATACAGCCTCAGAAAGGATACAAGCTTATTGGATGTATATGTGGCTTTACAAGGGTTTCCATTCAGGGATTTTTGCTTTGTTTTATATGTTTTTTTATATTGTTAGTGCAGCACCTGTGTGTAGGGTTATTGTACCTTTATATCCCCCTGTGAGCCCAGCCACACCATGTAATATTGTTGGAGCAGATCCACAGATCGATGTGTAGTCAGGACGGCGGGTGTCTCAGGAGGACACATCTGCTTGTAAAACTGGATGAAAATGTAATCTCTAATGGAATTATACAAAATCTAGGAATGGGGGATTAATAAAAGACAAAAGCATATATCTTTTCTATACATACATACTGAATTTCCCCATGGTGGGACTATTAAAGGATTATTTTATTTAAAGGGGTTGTCCAGGATTAGAAAAACAAGGCTAGACTACTTTCTAACAATAAAATAACCATAAGGGCTAGTTCACACAGGGCCAAAGGAGTGGATTTTGACAGCGGAATCCACGTCATAATCCGCCCCTTTACAATGGTGGTCTATGGAGACCACTAGCCTTCTTTTTTCCGCTAACGGCAACTGCCGATAGTGGAAAAAAAGAAGCGAGCTGCCCTTTCTTCAGGCGGATTCCGCGGCTCGCTGGGCCGTAGCTTCCATCTGGCAGCCGCAACCTCCAGCGTTGGCCCATTCACTTGAGCCGACTCCAGGGGGGGGGAAACCGCGACCGTGACATTGTGGCAGGCGGGTTTTGACCATATTTTGACTTGGCTCCATGAGTCAAAATATGGTCAAAATCTGCCCCACCGCCCCCCTCCCCCGTATGAACGAGCCCTAACTGTCCATGGGTGGTATCTAAGGCCCAGTTCACATCTGTGCATGGGTTTCTGTTTGGGGAGTCCGCTTGGGACCACACTGCATGTTATAGCCATGTAGTCAGCACTAGTAGTAGTGTTGGGCTGGCCCTCCAGATTATCAGAACCTCTAACGCAATAGAGTTTCAGCAGAAGACTTCCAATTTTGAAGAATAATGTGGGCTGTTTTCTAGAGATTTCTGGAGTGTAGACCCTCAGAATCGTTTTCTCTGGTAGGGCCAAGGAATTGCAGAATGATTCTGATAGTATATGCTCCATGTGCAATTGTATGGTGCCTCTATGTGGGACTATATTATGGAGGTATCTCCAGCAGAATATAGCACACAATAGATGCACACTGGATTTTTTCTATTAGATATCCAGCAGAAAAAAATACTTTTGGGGCATGAATGTGTAATATAGATTCAAGTACAGCTTTAGAAAGTTGCATATTCTTTTGCAAGTTTCATTTAGGGTCAGTTCACACAGAGTTGACACAGAATCTGCCTTAAAATCCACTGCCAAAACCGTCTTTCATTGACTTCAATGGGAGCTGCTCACTTCTTTTTTCCGCTAGTTAGTAGTGGAAAAAAGAAGCGAGATGATCCTTCTTGCCGCGAATTATGCGGCGCGAGGCTCCCTCCCAATTAGGCCCATTCATTTGGGTCTAATCCGAAGCGAAATGCCGCGATGGGATGCCAGGGCTAGCTGCGCGGAATGTTCACACACAAAATTCCGCCGTGTGAACTTACCCTTACACTGACATTTGTGGATTTTTTTACGTTTTTACATTGCTCTTGCCACTTTTTGCACAAACAATAGAGCAACAATGGTGCAAATAATAGAGCAAATCTGCACCAGCTCCTTGCTATACTGGTGTACTGACTCCCAGAAGATCTGCTGAATTTCTAAAGAAATATTCACCTCCAATGCAATTCATATTAAGCCTGGCATAGGGAATGCCAGTCTTATTTGTTTTATTCTCGAGGTTGGCCATAAACATATATTTATTTGCAGAGAATGAATAGACAATCCATTTTCTTGTGTTCCTGCAGTTACATAATATCTGTTTGGCATTGAAGTTGTCACAGTCTGTTGATTTGATAGTATTAAAACTTGCAGGAACTTGTCCCATCTTGTCCTGTAAAAGCTAATTATATCCAGACTCGCTACAAATCTGCCTTCTATAGGCTTCTCACTCCACGGCCAAGCTATAATTCTTATTCTAATTGTAATTTATGCCAGGTCAATGTCCTACAAGCCTGCAAAACGCTGGCACAAATTAGCGGCGGAAGTTTCTTCTCATTAAAATCTATATGGTTTATAGATTGTGACTTCCAGTCTTTTACTGGCAGCTTGTGAGCGCTGAATGGGAAATAATGGAGGTTAAATGAAAAGGGTTACAACTACAAAATGCTATTATTTACAGTCCTGGGTGATGTGACCCAATGGAAGTTTAGCTCAGCGACAGTCCAAATGACATTTAACTGGGTAGGGGGTTGTCACACGTAGGGGGTGGTCATATGTAGGGGGTGGTTACACTTAGGGGGTTGTCACATGTAGGGGGTGGTCATATGTAGGGGATGGTTACACTTAGGGGGTTGTCACACGTAGGGGGTGGTCATATGTAGGGGATGGTTACACTTAGGGGGTTGTCACACGTAGGGGGTGGTCATATGTAGGGGGTGGTTACACTTAGGGGGTTGTCACACGTAGGGGGTGGTCATATGTAGGGGATGGTTACACTTAGGGGGTTGTCACACGTAGGGGGTGGTCATATGTAGGGGATGGTTACACTTAGGGGGTTGTCACACGTAGGGGGTGGTCATATGTAGGGGGTGGTTACACTTAGGGGGTTGTCACATGTAGGGGGTGGTCATATGTAGGGGATGGTTACACTTAGGGGGTTGTCACACGTAGGGGGTGGTCATATGTAGGGGATGGTTACACTTAGGGGGTTGTCACACGTAGGGGGTGGTCATATGTAGGGGATGGTTACACTTAGGGGGTTGTCACACGTAGGGGGTGGTCATATGTAGGGGGTGGTTACACTTAGGGGGTTGTCACATGTAGGGGGTGGTCATATGTAGGGGATGGTTACACTTAGGTGGTTGTCACACGTAGGGGGTCATCATATGTAGGGGATGGTTACACTTAGGGGGTTGTCACACGTAGGGGGTGGTCATATGTAGGGGGTGGTTACACTTAGGGGGTTGTCACATGTAGGGGGTGGTCATATGTAGGGGATGGTTACACTTAGGGGGTTGTCACACGTAGGGGGTGGTCATATGTAGGGGATGGTTACACTTAGGGGGTCATCATATGTAGGGGATGGTTACACTTAGGGGGTTGTCACACGTAGGGGGTGGTCATATGTAGGGGGTGGTTACACTTAGGGGGTTGTCACATGTAGGGGGTGGTCATATGTAGGGGATGGTTACACTTAGGGGGTTGTCACACGTAGGGGGTGGTCATATGTAGGGGATGGTTACACTTAGGGGGTTGTCACACGTAGGGGGTGGTCATATGTAGGGGATGGTTACACTTAGGGGGTTGTCACACGTAGGGGGTGGTCATATGTAGGGGGTGGTTACACTTAGGGGGTTGTCACATGTAGGGGGTGGTCATATGTAGGGGATGGTTACACTTAGGTGGTTGTCACACGTAGGGGGTCATCATATGTAGGGGATGGTTACACTTAGGGGGCTGTCACACGTAGGGGGTCATCATATGTAGGGGATGGTTACACTTAGGGGGTTGTCATATGTAGGGGATGGATACACTTAGGGGGCTGCCACACGTAGGGGGTCATCATATGTAGGGGCTGTCACACGTAGGGGGTCATCATATGTAGGGGATGGTTACACTTAGGGGGTTGTCATATGTAGGGGATGGTTACACTTAGGGGGCTGTCACACGTAGGGGGTCATCATATGTAGGGGATGGTTACACTCAGGGGGTTGACACACGTAGAAATTTCTGTAATTTGGCGTTTGGTTGTGCTCCATAAAGACAAAATATACAAATTCTAATTCACATTCAAGGTCAAAATCCTCCTCGGTTTTTTGACAAGCAGAAAAAATCTGCTTCAAATTCCTAAAGCAGAAATTTTCAGCTTGACAAATTCGTTGTCAAATTCCTTTGTACACCCTCTAAGTATCTGACAGAAAACAATACACAACTTAATAAGTGATTGACAGAAGGAGAAAGGACCCTTCCTGCAAAGACTTGCAAGGTTAGATCCCGTTCTGCAATGGTGTTTATTCAATGTCGCGTTCTTTGTGACAATTTGCTGGATATGCTTTGCCACTGTCTGCAATGCAAAGTAACATATGTTGTTTTTCCTTTGCAGGTGCTGGTGGAATATTTGTTCCCCCCACATAGCGTAAATGTGACGGTTTGGCTGCGGTAGAAACACTGCACAAAAAAATGCAACATTATACAGAAAAATTTGGGCAGCAGAAACACTGCGGTTTCCAAAACCATTGCAGTTTTGGAAATTGCAGCATGTATATTATACCTACGGAAATGCTGTTGGTGTCCCTATAGATACAATGGAAGCAGAAGGAAACCTCTGCGGACTTTCTGTGAAAAGCGCTGCAGGAAGAACCACAATGCGTCACTGCTGCTGTGGTTTTTCCCACAGCACTTTTTTGTTGCAGCCCACTACGCGGGGCTTTAGCCTAAATGTTGTAAATTCTTGGACACTCCCTGTGATATGATCTCACACATGCTGTAGCGTGATACTGAAGTTACACCAGGGTGAAGACAAGCTGTATGAGAAGGGATTTCCAGGAAGTCAGTAAATGTCAGTAAATGGAATCCAATTGTTTTAGTTAGTCCGTGTTATTCCAAGGAACAGCCACTGCATTATAAAGAGTTGGGGTGTAGTCCATGAGTTTTGTTACTGTATGAGAGTGCAGCAGGCATAAAGGAGATGTGCAAAAAGTCCTGGAGGTGATCATGTGAAGAGCAGATAGGGCTAAATTCACATCTGCGTTTGAGACTCAGCTGCAGAAAGTGACAAAAATCAGCAGAGAGAGAAGTCCTGCATGAAGGTCCAGCACTCTGTTATTTGGGTTCCCTGGCAGATCGGAATAATGGAGAGTCTGTTGCAGATCTAGTCAGATGCAAATCTAGCCTAAGAGGAGCGTAAAGAAGAAGGTCTTGTGAGGATCAGATATTACTAGTAACAGGGAAGTAGCGGGAGATTAGGCCAATGATGTATGGTATGGAATGGATAGGTTATGCACAGCTTTATATGTTATTGGTAATATTTTCAGCTGAATTTACTGAACAATGGGTATCTAAGGAAGGGGCTGGCAGAGGTAACAGGCAGAGGAGGAGGAGGGTAATGGAATAACTGGGTAGCAGAGTTAAGGCCTCGTTCACCTCTGTGTTGATAATCTGTTCGGGGGAGTCTGCATGGGGACCCCCCCGAATGGAATACCAATTGCAGTGAAAGCACACGGACCCCATAGACTATAATCGCAATTTACTTTCATGCTGTATGATTCGTGCGGGCAGCGCGCGAAAAGCACACTGACACATTATAGTCTATGGGGTCCATGTGCTTTCACTGCACACCGCTTGCCAGTGCATTCGGTAGTCCGATCGGGGGGTTCCCATGCAGACTCCCCGAATGGATTACCAAACGCAGATGTGAACTAAGGGTAAGGGTAAATTGGATGGGTGGATAACACTTAGGTGGGAGTCACTTAGAAGAATGCGGCAGTAATCTAGGTGGGTGATACTGGGGCAGGCACTAGCATTGTCACTGACTCAAGATTGACTTATCAGTTCAGAATGGGTAATTATATTAATATAAGTGGTTGCTTTTCCAAATATCTCTTCTGCCTATATGTACCTGGTCTACAGTCCAGAGTAAGGCCATATTACACAGGGCAATTTTGCAGCCATTTTTCAGTAACGTATGCTTGTTTAATCCTGACAACTGGTCTGTCTAATACTGCTGACAACCACCTGATGATCGGGTGAACAGCTGACTTCAGCAGGACGAAAAAGTCATTGACTGACGGCAGCACATCACCCTGTCAAATAAGCGGTCATAGTTCCCCGGCATGTCCTCTGCTTTGGATTGAGTATTTAGGCCGGTGCAAAACGAGTTTTGTAGACAATCACCACTTCGAGATGGCCATGCACCTCCTCATAGAATAGCTATGTCTTGTCATCAATCAAGCGGACTCCTCGAACAGAATACCAAACTTAAATGTGAACTAGGCCTTACTGGTTATAGCAGAGGTGAATATAATCGCTGTTTCACTATAACCAGTGTGCAGGAGAACATGAGCAGCTGTCAGTGTTCAGGGAGAGAAGAATATTTTTTTTTAACTCTCCTATCCCTGTCACTTCAGGTGACCCGGGGGAGGGGATACCATGGACTTTTGCTATGAAAGAATACTTGCCATTTAATTGTACCCAGCACCTGAGTTGTTTTACAGAAAAATACAAAAATAGACTTTTTCCCTTGTTAATGTTATGTGCCAACTATATTTGCCTGAGGCATAATTCAAAATCTACAAAAAAAATAAAGTTCCATTTTTGGGAGAATCTTTGCAATTTTAATGTACCTGTTAGGGGGTTAAAGGGATGAAGGATGACTTGGATGATTTTGCAACAACACCTTGTGTGTAGACCATCTGACAGGCCATGATCTCTTGTCTGTCGTTCTCATACCTTAATGCACGTTCAAAGACATTGTCAGTGTAAATTTGACATTAAGAACTCTTAAAGACTAACCTCAGCATTGTCTGTCTGTAAAGAAAACCTATCATGTTCAAAAGCATCATCCAAGTAGGCAAGGGCTTCTTCTAAGAGCTGTCCCTTTAGGCATCCATATTGATTCCTTACAAGGTTAGCCCTTCACTTTGGGCACATTTAGACAGTAGTTTTGATGGCACAAAGTAGCTTCAAAACAGAAATCCCCCATTCTGACATTGCCCGGAGATCTGAGTAATTCTGAGCCAATGCTTCCTGTTTATATGCAGTTTCTGCCCTCCAGGTTTAGATCTAATGCATCATAACACTGATAAACCCAGAGATTGCAACAGATCAGAACCATGTATCACAGATCTGACATATCTCTACACTACAAGAGAAGACAGTCATAGGGTGTTCATCAACTTCAGAGAATCCAAATGTCAGTGTTTTGGAGGCTTGCGATATCGCTGAAGAAGAAGAACATGCTGAGAGACATTACAGAACATCCTTTCTATATCTTCAAATATAAGGGGATATTGTCACTCCTTGGGGGGAGACCACCATATACAGTCCTATGAAAAAGTTTGGGCACCCCTATTAATCTTAATCATTCTTAGTTCTAAATATTTTGGTTTTTGCAACAGCCATTTCAGTTTGATATATCTAATAACTGATGGACACAGTAATATTTCTGGATTGAAATGAGGTTTATTGTACTAACAGAAAATGTGCAATATGCATTAAACCAAAATTTGACCGGTGCATAAGTATGGGCACCTCAACAGAAAAGTGACATTAATATTTAGTAGATCCTCCTTTTGCAAAGATAACAGCCTCTAGTCGCTTCCTGTAGCTTGTAATCAGTTCCTGGATCCTGGATAAAGGTATTTTGGACAAACAATTCAAGTTCAGTTAAGTTAGATGGTCGCCAAGCATGGACAGCCCGCTTCAAATCATCCCACAGATGTTCAATGATATTCAGGTCTGGGGACTGGGATGGCCATTCCAGAATATTGTAATTGTTCCTCTGCATGAATGCCTGAGTCGATTTGGAGCGGTGTTTTGGATCATTGTCTTGCTGAAATATCCATCCCCGGCGTAACTTCAACTTCGTCACTGATTCTTGAACATTATTCTCAAGAATCTGCTGATACTGAGTGGAATCCATGCGACCCTCAACTTTAACAAGATTCCCGATGCCGGCATTGGCCACACAGCCCCAAAGTATGATGGAACCTCCACCAAATTTTAGAGTGGGTAGCAAGTGTTTTTCTTGGAATGCTGTTTTTTTTGGACGCCATGCATAACGCCTTTTTGTATGACCAAACAACTCAATCTGTTTCATCAGTCCACAGGACCTTCTTCCAAAATGAAGTTGGCTTGTCCAAATGTGCTTTTGCATACCTCAGGCGACTCTGTTTGTGGCGTGCTTGCAGAAGCGGCTTCTTTCTCATCACTCTCCCATACAGCTTCTCCTTGTGCAAAGTGCGCTGTATTGTTGACCGATGCACAGTGACACCATCTGCAGCAAGATGATGCTGCAGCTCTTTGGAGGTGGTCTGTGGATTGTCCTTGACTGTTCTCACCATTCGTCTTCTCTGCCTTTCTGATATTTTTCTTGGCCTGCCACTTCTGGGCTTAACAAGAACTGTCCCTGTGGTCTTCCATTTCCTTACTATGTTCCTCACAGTGGAAACTGACAGGTTAAATCTCTGAGACAACTTTTTGTACCCTTCCCCTGAACAACTATGTTGAACAATCTTTGTTTTCAGATCATTTGAAGCGGGCTGTCCATGCTCGGCGACCATCAAACTTAATTGAACTTGAATTGTTTTGTAAAGAGGAATGGTCCAAAATACCTTCATCCAGGAACCAGGAACTGATTAAAAGCTACAGGAAGCGACTAGAGGCTGTTATCTTTGCAAAAGGAGGATCTACTAAATATTAATGTCACTTTTCTGTTGAGGTGCCCATACTTTTGCACCGGTCAAATTTTGGTTTAATGCATATTGCACATTTTCTGTTAGTACAATAAACCTCATTTCAATCCTGAAATATTACTGTGTCCATCAGTTATTAGATATATCAAACTGAAATGGCTGTTGCAAACACCAAAATATTTAGAACTAAAAATGATTAAGATTAATAGGGGTGCCCAAACTTTTTCATAGGACTGTAGGTGTGTGGAGACTTATTAAGCCTTTAGCAGTCCACTTCGCAAGGGACCATGGGAAGAATATGCAAATCTGTCTTCCATGATGTAATTAGGAAGTCAGCTGCTGCCTCAGTGTTGCAAACCAATAGAGGGCGCTCACTGGAACGTGCAAGCCTGTCTACCCTGATGTAATTAGGAAGACAGAATTTCAGTGAAATAACCCAATAAAGGCTGCTCCCCATCATGCTCGACCTTCCAAGAGGCCTTTGTTTTGCAATGATGCTGGGATTATTACCAGGTATAGTCTCTCAACCGAGGACGGCTGTTTCGATGTACTTGCATCTCGTCAGCCCGATGTAGAGAAGACTATAACCTGGTAGAGGTGAGAGGCTTAGACAGGGTTTAGGGGATATTGTCATATCTTCAAATTGTCTTGCTTAAATTTTTCCCACCTTGTCTTTTCATGTCTCCAGTTCTTATGTAGACCTAAGCTTCTCCATGGTAACAGACTACAAAAAATCCCTGTGTAGTCTGACTCTTCTCTAGTCTGTATGTACCATACTTGTTGCTTACCAATTAAATGCATGTTAACAAGACATATGAGCCAGACAGAAGGGACTATGGGGCATAGTCACTAATTCCCTGTCAGATGCTGTTTAATAAATCTGTTGTATTCTTACGCTAGGTTCACACTTGCATTCAGGTTTCCATTCTTCGGGTCCGCTTGGGAACCTGAAAAACCGAAACCCAATTCGCTTATAAAGCAGTTACCTGCGGAAACCTGTGGACCACTAGACTATAATTGGGTCCGCTGGGTTTCTGGCCTCTGCATTATTCAATGGATTCAGGGACAGAATTCCCAAACGGAATCAAAGCGCTGTTGTGACCCCAGCCTTAGATTGTCCAGTCTAACTTTACACCTCCTATTAGTTAAATTGAAAGTTTAAATTTTTAATTTTTTTTTAGGTGCATTGGAATAATAAAAATAATTGAGATATTCGGTGGAGATCTCCTCCTATGGTCATCAACTATAAGGAAAATTTGCTCCAATAAACGACTAAAATCACTAATATAGTACAGAGCAAAGCAGTAGTTCTCAGGAGTATATACTGTGTACACGTGTTTTATGCCAACACACCATTCTACTTGGTAAATAAGAAAACACAAAGGATGAGCTCGGAAGTTGGAGAATTCTTCTTTTGTGTCTTCCACAAGCTGAAATAGGTCATGTCATTCTTAAAGTCGTATGCAGCCAAGAGTTACACGCTTGTACAAGGATTTAGAGTTAAACCCTTATATTGTTAACAAAAAAAGCAGGTGCAGGCCTGTCCCTGTCAAGTCTAAACCATTATATGACAATAAACCTAATGGATACACTGTCTGCCTACAATATCTATTTATACAGTACATGTCTGATAGCTGAAGACCTGCATGGACTGGGACCAAAATTGCCCACAGGAATGTTGACAGCTATCCCGCCCAAATCAGGTGAGCCTGCAGTTTACGTTATAGACATTAGTATATAACTGGTCTCCAGATGGATCTGACGCTGCTTACGCTGGGTTCACACTAGCGTTCGGCAGTGTTCTCAGGTTTCCGTCTTCTGCATGCAAAAGACAGAAACCTGTCATGCCGAGTCCGGCCGTGAGCACTGGTGAGCGTTTTATGCTCTCCGCGGCGAAACCGTTTTTTTTTTACACCGGGCACAGAGTACTGCATGTCCGACTCTGTGTCTGTTTAAAAAAACATAAAACATAAAGCATAAAACGCTCACCGCCGCTTACAGCCGGACACCTTTCAAACCCATTCAAATGAATGTGTATGAAAGAGTCCTGCAGCTTTCCATCTCCTGCTCTGTTTTGTGCAGGAAACGGAAACCTGCAAAACGGAGACCTGGGCGCAGATGTGAATGAGCCGTTATGTGCAGGAGGAATAGGGAATTTGAGAAGGACAAAAAGAAACCTGTGCGATTCTTCTTTTTTCCAGTTTCTCTTGGGCTGGAAATCAGGAACACTAAGCCAGGGGGTTTCATATAGACTTTATGGTGGTCTACACCTCCCTGTGCCCGAGTTAACTATTTCAATATTCTCCCTTCTCTATATGGCCATGACTGACCTTGACACATCTTCATTCTGCCTTTGATGTACACATGGACCATGAGCCCTCACTTAATGTATCCAGACTATCCAAATTCAGGATAACCGTTACTGGTACCAGTCCTGGCCAGCTCATCCGGATATAAAGTATATATGAAGTAATGATCATGGAGAATGTCTAGATTGGTGCGGCATTTAGAAAAGTTCAAAGTTAATTTTAGTACTGTACATACTGTCCAATCCAACAATGTTAGATTGATTTGATGTTCACATCAAAATTCCGGTACAAAATTTTTTAGACAGATTGTGTTTGACAAGGGATGTGGCTCAGTGGCCTAACATGAAAGAGGACACTGTTTAGGATGTGCCAGCGTGCAACAAAATTGTACCGAAATATGGGAAAAGTTTGATGCAAAGGAAACCAACCAATAGGTAGAGAAACATTTGATAAATGTGTCTAAAGATGGACGTCACATGACAGTATTGAATTCAGTTTAAGTGAATGGAGGATATTCACATGATATTTTTCAAAATATAGATCATGTCCTATTTTTGTCTTTACAAGTTCCCTCCGGATGCAAGATGGCTGTAAAAAAACCCTCAATCGTCTTCATGTAGTCCGAGAGCCATAACGTTAGAGAGTCAACTATTGCCAGTGACATTGGTAACTGACAGTCACCTATTGTGTATGGCCAGCCTAAGTTTACACAGTCTATTAGACAGGACCCATTGTATAAAAACAGGACATCGGGTTGTAAAATGTCCGACCACCTACTGATACTGGAAAGAGTCAGAAGAGTCTACAAACTGGCTGAAACGACTGCATTCAGGCAACGTGTACACCGCATATAGTCAAGGATTTGGTGGTTTAAGGAATTAGTCTCATAGTATTTGTTTAATGTAGCAGCACCTATAATGGATTTACTTATAGGAACTGGAGAATTCTAATATTTGCACAGAATACTTGTTTTGGCTTTATATTTGGCACCGGATTTGATGTGAGTCACCGGATTGAGTTAAAACAACAATACAATTCCTTGCATTCACAAGTCAGTACTCAGTATGTAGGTTCACTGAGATTGTCTCATTTCTCAATAAATTAAAAAAAAAAAAAATTCAATGGATCTCATTGCATTCTCTACATTAGGATTTGGATACATCATAAGAGTTTTTGTAAATAGATTGATTTACTTTCTCTTAGCTTACTTCTTACTATGTACTTTTTTACTATTATATAAAATAATACCGCAGTGAGTAGATTTCAGAATACCGCTCTTGTGGGATGGGTCAGGCTATAAGAGGTCGGCGCATTCAACCACTTCATCCTGGGTAGAGCAACTGCTGTGTCAGAGATGAAATATGTTTCTCAGAGAGCCAAGGTTACAATCTTTCTTTTAGGTGAATTACATGGAAGTATCAATTGTTACGGTGAAGTGATAACAGAGTATGAGAGTCAATGTATTAAATACGTTATTTGCACCGGTTGAATAGGTTTCTATACTGTAAGTGACCTTTCCAAGGTTGCCGCTCAGTATAAGGCTTTGCAGAGAAAAATAATGAGTAGTTTATCATCGACGAATGCGCAATGCTCTAAAAATTGTAATATAGAGAATGATAGATGTTTTGTACGCTGTTTAATTATTATGTAGCCGGAGTTACTCTTTATAGTCTCCCATTTATTTCAGAGGTATAAAGTGGAGCCGCTTTAAACGTAGAAAAAGCCTCCGAGCTGCTTTAGAGGGGGGTGTCGAAGATATCTGTTGTTTTCTCAAAATGGCAGCACTTTTGTCCTTGAGTTGTATCTGGTATTGCAGCAAACCAAAGCAAGACCCCAGTACTTTATAGTAGTCGTGGTGAGTTTTGTGACTGTTGGAGAATCAATTAAAGGGGTTTTCCAGTTTCGAAGATTGATAAGCTATCCATAGGATAGGCCGTCACTATTAGACCTGAGGGGTCAGACACCTGGGACCCCCCGTAGATCACTCAGGCAGTGCTGGAGAGCCACACTGCTCACTCGCCATACAAATTGTAGTTGCAAGTGTAGGAACCGAATAATTATCTGCAGACGAGAAGAGGAAACTCTACATCCTACTGGGAGAAGAAGAGGCCACTGTGGAGATCGCTGTCCAATACGTGTCCAGCTGACACAAAACAAGAGGAAGATGAGACCCCATGGACTGTTATACCTCAAACCACCCACCCCACCCCTCCCCATATAGCGTCCACCAACTAAGAGGAAGATGAGACTCCACGGACTGTTATACCCCAAATTCCCCCCTGTGTGTGAAGGTGAGCCTATGGTAGTCTGTATTCGGTCACTGATTTATCCACAGAGACCATTGTAATGGGCTGGTTAGTTTATGGGGATACCTATGATAACCTGCCAAGCAGTAGCAGGGCATTTGTAATTCCCTGTAGGGGAATAGTGGAATAATTCCAGCTCCTGGAATCAAATTCAAGTCATTCAAATTCCCTTAGAAAAAAAAGTTGCATTATTAGTGCCGCTAACCACTTACAAGGTAATAAATGGGAACATGCAAAGATCCCACAGTACATAGTATTTGTACAGGTGCACTAGTTTGTAGTATATTTGAATATATTTCTAGGAAACAGCTGAGCAGGTGCAGTTATTTAGGTAGACACTGAAGCAAGGGGACATCCTAATTCTCTGAAGGTCACAGGTCACAAAGTGTCACTCATGTCCATAGGCAGTGCCTGAAAGGAAGTAAGCTGTGATACCATACACAGCCCATGAATAAGAGTGGTGCTGTTTGTAATAGAAAACATTAGCTAATCTCAGGAAAGTCTTTTACAAAAGACCTATCACACACTCATTATTATTATTATTATTATTAATTTATATAGCACCATTAATTCCATGGTGCTTTACATTTGGGGGTTACATACAATACACAGAATATACAGGTAGATATAATACTAACAATGACTGACTGGCACAGTGGGGTAGAGGACCCTGCCCGCGAGGGCTTACAATCTATGAGGGAAGGGGGTAGAGACAGAAGGAGAGGGGGAGACTGTACAGATGGCGGTGCGGTGATAGTGTTATTGGAGGTTGTAGGCCTTCCTGAATAGGTGAGTCTTCAGGGCCTTCTTGAAGCCTGTGATTGTGGGGATCAGTCTTATGTGTCTTGGTAGGGAGTTCCAGAGTATGGGGGATGCATGGGAGAAATCTTGGAGGTGGTTGTGTGAGGAGCGGATGAGGGCAGAGCGGAGTAGGAGGTCATTGGAGGATCTGAGGTTACGTGTGGGCAGGTAGCAGGAGATTAGGTCGGAGATATATGGAGGGGACAGGTTGTGGATGGCTTTGTATGTTAACATTAGTAGCTTGAACACTCATCTCCTTTTATGTAAGGTATACTAACTTCTCAGTTCTGCTTTTGATCAGACACAATCTTTAGATATCACCCTTATTATAACTGTGTGACAGGAGCCGTCTAATCATCTTCGGTAACAGCTTTTTTCATTCTTATCTTCTCCGTCCCATCCTTTGAAGACTATATGATGAACAGTCAATGCAGCTTTATTGTACAGAAAGTTCATAGATCCTCATAGTCACGAGTAGTAGGACACAGAGGAGCACAGCTTACAGAACGAGTGTCTGCTTAGGGGTGTTCACACTTGTGCCCGTGTCCACCCTGTGTCATTCCACTAGGTTTCTGTCCTGAGCCCTGGCGAAACTGGACAGGGGACGGCTTCCCAAGCTTCATTTGAATGGGTTTTAAAAGCAAACCACCGGTGTCCGCCTGCAGCCTCAATGCAGAGAAATTGTTTTTTTTGGATAAACACAAAGTCCTGCATGTCCGACTTTGTGTCCACCCAACAAAAGTCGGACTCCCCGATAGACTATCCAATGGAGTGGACATCAATATCCTGATTCTGGAAAACCTCCTTAATGGATATGGATGACCACCAATAACTGTGCGTATACCAGGACTACCTTTCCAATCACTATTATATAACCTTGCCATGTTAGTAAATATAACAATCTACAATTGCCGTCTATAACATTGCGACATTATTCATCTCACTGGATTTACTTTTCATACTTGTTAATGTAAAAATAGTTTAAGCCCCCGGGACATGTATCCTGTGACCCGACATGTTTGATCGAAACCATAGGGAGTCCGCGGTTCTCTAGGGCAGCGCTCACAATGAACGTTTCATGTCAGTCACTTGCTCACCAAGTGAAATGTTATGAAGGAATTTGGCTACAGGACGTCGATGTTCTCTGCTATTTCCCATGCATTGTCCGCAGTATCTTTTGTGGCCCACAGATCGGTAAACAAGCATTCTGGAAACCTCCATGTCCTTATATATCCATCCTGAGTAAATGTAACATATTGTTTCAGAAAACCGCACAATCCGCTCAAACATTCAGCGTCCTTATTGAAGCAATATGTTTTGGATGGTAGACAATGCATCTTAGGTTCTGTTTAATAATGCATTCCAGCGAGACAAAGGGAAGATTTTCCAAATATCTCTGCCCATAGCAGAACTAATTGTTCCCATATACAAGTCACAGTAGGACAATCTGACTGTGTATGAGTGCCATGTCTGCCTGCTCTTTAGCATAATAATTAGCTAGCTTTCCTATGCAGATCTGAGATTAATTATGGGAGAAATGTATAATTGCTAAAAATAACTTTTTTTTATATTTTCCTATAACTATTCAGTACATTGTGTCCTAAATTGCTCGGAATATTAAATTAACTTGTTTACTTATAAGAAGAACTATGTACTAAGGGGACAATGGAAACCAATGGGACGATTTCAAGTTTTTGGGGGATTTTCTATCTCAGACATGGATGTTTCTGAGACTCCTGTCAGCACTGGCATAACTATAGGGGTCACAGTGGTCCCAGATACAACCGGGTACAAAAGCCAGAAGGTCGCACAGGACCTGGATAAGCTTCATTGATTTCCTTTCTAATCTAATAGTTGGCATTCTATGCATCATAAATGTATTAGCCCTGCTATCTGGTGCACTGGACTGAGAGGATTTATGATACACAGCCTTCCTCTGTCAGAAAGGGGAATAAACCCTTTAATGGCAAACCTAGGAGATGGTTAGCAGCATAGAATCAAGAAGGAATTCTGTAGGTAAGTCTGAGGAACAAAAGGGAAATGTTTACTATCTGGGGGGTACCAACAGGGCTTGGGATTAATAGCTTGCTTCTGTGAGAAGATATGTCATCAAGTCCTCACGGCGGAAAGATAAAAAGGAAAGGGAAATGCTACAAAAATGTACATATGGGATGCGCCAGTTATGCACGGTTTCAAGCTGAGCTTTTGCAATAGGGGCCATGAATCTTAGTTGCTCCCCAGTCTGCCAGGAGAACAGGAGTCATAGACCTTGTACCAGTCAAGTCCCTCTATTTAAGTATATGATCGTTATGAGCAGCCAACAGCTTTGCTTCGAAGAATTGCTTTGTAAGCATCTACTTAAAGGGAACCCGCCACATTGAGCATGGTGTCTTATCTGCAGGCGACATGTTATAGGGCAGGAGGAAGAGAGCAGATAGATTTGTAGCTTTGTGGGAAAGATTCAATACAAAGTACAGTACTTGTCATTTATTCATGGGGTTGATATCATCCCTGTGCATATGTAGGATTGAAAGAAGTTGAAGTGTAAAAGATCCAGCATTACCTTCTTCAATAAAAATTAACTTTTAATGAAAAATTCTTTAAAATTCAAGCTTCATTGTAACAAGCATCATGTATTAACAAGTTCACGTAATGAAACACATTATATCTAGCTAGTGTTTATGCATATATAGGATTGCCTGCACTATATATATATATATATATATATATATATATATTCCCGCAGCATGATTATCAAAGGCGAAGGTCACAGGGGATACAAACCTATTGTAACATCTCTGCCTGTTCAGGCCCCTGCGCCACCCTCTGCTCGTGTGCTGCGGCGCAGGAGGCGCGTGCAGTTTGATAATCTGCGTAAAGTTTTTAGTTGCACTGTGTGAACACGGCTCTAGTCCTTAATTGGATTTGCACCACACCCGTCTTCTGCCTAGGTTGCCTCTGTCCATTTAGTGGTTAATCTGGCCTTGCCCTTTGATTGACAGCCTGCCTTCCTGTGAACTCCATGGGTGGGTTCTTCCTCCCTATTTAGCCTTGGTTCCCATTCACACCAGTGCTTGTTATTGCCGTGCGCATACCTGCTCTTACTGTACCTGTTGCTTATACTATTATACCTGACCTTTGGCTTTTCTCATTGACTATTCTCTTTACTCCGATTTGGCACTGCATCGCTCTCCTGTTACCGAACCCTGGCTAGCTGACCTCCCTTTGTTGTTGTTCGTCTTGTCTGCGTTTTGTGTTTCATGTATTCAGGGAGGGTTTGTCCTCGTGGTTGTCGCCTATTACCTAGGATAGGGTCTGGCAATAGGAAGGGAAAGCGGGGGGCTTCAGCTTAGGGCTCACTGTCTCTTGTGCCCCTCCCAGGGTTTAACCGTTCTGGGAATTGCTGTCTTAGCAATTCCATTACATAAAAACTTTACGCAGATTATCAAACTGCACGCGCCTCCTGCGCCGCAGCACACGAGCAGAGGGTGGCGCAGGGGCCCGAACAGGCAGAGATGTTACACCTATATGGCTGCTCTTGCCTACAAATAGGAAACTTACTGGTAGGTTGGACCGTGCTGAACTAGGCACTTTCCTGTGTGATATGAGGGCAGTGATCCATGAAGTAAGATGTCTGGACGACAAGTTGATGGAACAGATTTTAAGCAATAGACTGTGGCATTAATATCATTGTCATTACCACCATCCTAGAAACATTAAGACTGGGGCATCAAACTGGGGCGTCTCACAAGTTAAAAAAATTAAATTAAAAATTGGCAAGCACTAGTAGGTGAGCAGTGGGGGGATTAGGGGGTGAGGAGGATTTTTAAATTTTTTGTAATTTCAACAGTAATTTCAACCCCGACAAAAAATTTAAAAATCCTCCTCACCCACTAGTCCCCCCACTGCTCACCTACTAGTGCTTGCCAATTTCTTGCCTTTTGGGTCCTTTTTGGAAATGCTCGCTGACTGAGGACAGTGATTGGCTGAGGGAGCATCTCCTGGTTGGGTGAAGGAACCAGTTATAGAGACCAGCAGAAACCTGGGAATGATTGTCGCAGGGATCTGTGAGGTATCACTTGTTATATTATGCTATTCCAAATCTGCTTTAAAAAAAACATCCATATGGCCATTATTCATATTGTTGTGTGAATATAGATTTACTGTAAGGGTGAGTTCACACGGAGTAAAGTGCCACGTGATGTGGCACGTATACGCCGCGTGAGCTTTTGCGGGCCGTTCATGCTCCCATTGATTTCAATGGGAGCCAGGATCATATACGCGGCGCTATTTTGCGGCCGTGATTTTGGCTCAAATAAACACAGCAGAATCTGCAACAAAAAAACCTACATTTCCACAACGTGGGGCCTTTGCAAGTACTGTAAAACACCGCGATTTTTAACACGGCGTTTCCAGCCAGTGGGGCTCCAGCCTTAAATGGGTTTTCCAGTGTGACAAAACAAAACTTTTTCAAAGATCCTATTAACACATCCTAAACTGATGGAGGACCCTCATTCCTAACCCCCATGTATTTGTCATATCGCAGTGCGACTCTCACTATGGAAATCCCACCAAGTCCTTGCATTATAATGATTGCAATGGGGATTGTGCATTGATCTATTCTCCTTGTGATGTTGCTGCTTAGGCTTCTCCAAAAAATTACAGCTAATTCCAAGGGGATCAAGTCGGGACATAATAAATTCAGTTTATTTTGGGGGGTCTCTTCTAACAAAGAAGGGGTTGTTAAAAAAAACAAAAAACAGACAACCCTTTCAACTCCAGTGGGGAAGAACCACAATAATGAAAACCACATGTAAATATTTGCTATACTATAAAACCACAAAAAAACAAAGCTTGCTGTTTCTGTAAAAACTGAAAAAAAATGGTACAAGTAAATTTGCAGATTTTTCTTTTGTTAGCAGTAGCTGTTCCGTCACATATCGCACCACGATCTCACTATGTACAGCAGTCGCTCTTTTGAGACCAATGGTTGCTCATTCCCTCAGTGCCAGTAACTATGACTAACATCTTCTTTTGTCCCTGAGCCATTCTCACAACCAGAATGGGGTCTCACAGTCAACTCCTACATCTGGATGCGATAGTAGAGATATGCCGGTGTTATGAAGAGACAGTGACCCTGGGCATAAAAAGAAGCTGACACACAGGAAAGCTTATGAAAACTACTCGACATTTTCACACGGCCAAGCTTTGTGTCCTCTAAATCCCGTGTACTGTTCTCTCCAGTCTAAAAGCAACACATTGCTGGTTACAAGCCCATGGTCTCTATTTCACTCCCATACTATTAGATGTGAAGCTGTGAGCCCATGAGCACAAGGGGGTCCTTATGTTTAGCCATTATTCCTTATGGGAAAGGCATAAAAACCTCACAGGTATATCATCACAGTATTACACTCCTTAAGGGAGCCTTCACACGGAGTTACGCTCCGCTCATTCTGAACGTAAAACTCGTTCAGAATGAGCGCGTAAAAACCAGCTCCCATTGATTTGAATGGGTGCCGGCATATGTACGTATCACATTGAAAGCAATAGGGGAAAAAGCCTCCCATTGATTTCAATGGGTAGCGGTCGTATGCCGGCTCCCATTCAAGTCAATGGGAGGTGGTTTTTACGCGCTCATTCTGAACGAGTTTACGTTCAGAATGAGCGGAGCGTATACTCCGTGTGAAGGCTCCCTAAGGCTGAGGCCACATGTTGCAGAAACGTAGCTTTTTTGTTGCAGATTTTGCTGTTATTTATTTTAGAAAAGGGGCGACTTAGGAGGTGACCTACAGGTGCATGGGAAAATGACACTGATAGCACATGGATCATATTTGTGTGCCATCTTTGTCTTCCAATGGCCCATGTGAGCCTGGACCGCAAGGGAGACAGAAGTAGGACCTGTCTTGAGATTTTCCCCTCAAACGCGGACCCATAATAACACAGGGGCACAGAGGTGTAACATAAAACTCATGGGCCCCAATGCAAAGTCTATAAATGGGCTCCTAATTAACTTGCGTCTTATAAAATAGCGGTGTATATTATATGGCAGAGGGATCTTTGGGGGCTCCCTCAGGGTCCCAGATCTAATAGCAACTGCTACTGCTGCACCCACTACAGCTAGAACCCTGCATGAGGCCATAATAATGGGTCAGTGTTCTAGGGACACAGAGCACATTGATCGTAAATGGTAAATGGTCATGTTTCCCATGACCTGTTAATTAGAGATGAGCGAACACTAAAATGTTTGGGGTTCGAAATCCGATTCGAACAGCCGCACACTGTTCGAACGGGTTTCGAACCCCATTATAGTCTATGGGGAGGGAAATGCTCGTTTCAGGTGTAGGCAACATTCGATCAAATTCTACTTACCAAGTCCATGAGTGAGGGTCGGGCTGGATTTTTCTCCCTGCGCAGCATCCCCGCGGCGTCTTCGGGCTCTGCATTCACTCTGCTTAGGCATCGGGCCTGGGTAGAGCCGACTCGCTCATCTCTACTGTTAATCTTTAAAGTATAAGGGGGCACCGCTACATCTAGAGGAAAGAAGGTCTTCACACCAACGCAGAAGGGGATTCTTTACTGTAAATGCAGTGAGACTGGAGAACTCTCTACCAGTGGTGAAGAAATAGAAACTGTACAAAAAGGCCTGGAATAATATTACAGGTTCTAGATTTTTTGAGATGGGTGGATTTTTTGGGGATTCTCAGATTGAAAGTTGTGAAGAAATTTGTTTCCAAGATAAGAATGATTTGCTTCTACTTTTTGATGGTTTTGCCTTCTTCTGGATCAACATTGCAAGGTAATAGACTGAACTGGATGGATGAATGTTTTTATCAGTCTTAACCACGTTACTGATTTTGAAATAATATTTTATAATCCGGTACAAGCTTCATTCTTCAGGCAAACCAAAAAGAAGCTCATGAGAGTTGTACCTCTAGTGGTTGCTTCAGCCATCTTTTTCGGTGTGGCCTGCTGGGGGAGCAGTATATCAACCAGGGACAGAAATAGACTTGACAGGCTGATTAGAAGGGCCAGCTCTGTCCTGGGGAGCCCCCTGGACCCAGTACAGGTGGTGGGTGACAGAAGGATACTGTCTGTGGTGACCTCCATGTGGGAAAACAAATCCCACCCCATGTATGGGACCCTGATGGCACTTGGCAGCCCTGTAAGTGACCGTCTGCTTCACCCCAAGTATGAGAAGGAGCTATCGCAAGTCCTTCCTTCCAACCGTGACCAGGCTGTATAATCTACATCAGACTAAGCGAAGATCACTCCGCACAGAGAACTAATGATTATGACGATGACTATGAATTCTTCCTTCTTTCTCTTCTGTTCCTTAGCTGCTATGGACTCCTAGTATATCTTCTCTTCTCAGCTTATGTGTGTCTACGTCTGTAATATATTACTGTGTATTATCCTGTATCTGTATTACTCTGCTGCTGTAACATGCTGAAATTTCCCCACTGTGGGACTATTAAAGGATTATCTTAGGTGTTCTCTGTAGCCCTCCGCTTGCCTCGTGGGTCAGCTCTTTGTCAATAAAACTTTTTGTCTACTAAATTTGTTTTGAACTTTTTGATGTCTCCATTTCCTTACTCACTGGACACACTGGTCTCACATTTCCAGCTGACACAATGAGCCCTATGGTATGATTTTCCATTGTTATGCACTGCTAGCCCTCAGCCGGGTCTTCCTTTTATGTACCTTGGCTTTGATATAAACAGACCTGGACAGAAGGTAGCGAGATGAGCGGGGTGGTGGAGCAGGAACGTTTTTGCTTTCTTTTGTCTCTAACTTCCTCTTTTATGTGTTCATTTCCAAGGAAGTCTGTAACCACTAAAAAGCCAATGAGAAAATATCTTATTAGTAAGTAAAAAATTTCATTCCTCTTGTAGTATTGTCAGTAACGCGCCTTTCATGCCACTACCTTACCAGTGCGAAAAACACTGCGGGGAAAAAGTGCAATGTGTTGCCACCGCAGTTTTTCATGCAGCGCTTTTATACTGTGGTCTGCTCAGTGGGACCTTAGCCAATGATATGATCAGTAGATGTAGGGGACTGCTCTTCCCATGTCACAATGGGACACTTAAATGCGATCTCTTAAATATGTTTATTGAAGTATAATCTAATGAAATTTTTGAAGCACTGAAGGGGGCCTTAGGTTATTTAATAATACACTGCGCGGTCCCCAGACAATGAATGCATACATGAGTGTCTCGGTGTGCACTACTCAAGCGTGACCACATTCAGTGGTGTACCTGCCATAATGGAGAAGTGAATGAAATTGCTAATGGGCCCAAGGTGGGAGTGTCCTGCCATATTTGCCATTATGCCTTATACTGTACTAGCCTTTCCTCGTCTGCGTGTTGTTGGCGTCAATGATCCACCTATATTCAGCAAATTGCTGTCGTCAATGGTTCGCCTGCTATGGCATTTCTGCAACTCTCAAGCTGTCCTGCTGCTGAACTTGTTCCTCACGCTGTGCCTGTGATTGTTCCAGCATCACAGCACCTTGCTGGGACGCCATATAATGAGCGTGTTGTTGGTGTTGTTGATCTGCCTGCTCCAGCGTTTTGGCAGCTGTTAAGCTGGCCTACCACTGAACTCCTTCCTTGCACTGTGCCCGTGATTGTTCCGGCATCTTAGAAGCTCACTGGGACTCCATATAATGAGCATGTTGTTGGCGTCGATGATCCACCTCAGCTCCGCTTGAGGAGAACGCTGTTGACTTCTGGCTACCTTCATAGCTCACGTTGTTTTAGAATTTTGTGACAAATTAGATTTTCTTTTTCCCATAGGATATCAGGGAGAATATCCCTCACCATATCAGAGTTAACTGTGTGCAACGCGAAAAAATACTGTGTGGGTTGCACCCAATTAACTCTGATATGGAGAAGGATAGTCTCCTTGATATCCTATGGACTAGTTTTATTCAGGGTTCCTAGTGTTGCAGCCATGGTTTAGACTTATCCCTGCATTTAGGATAAGCATATAACTCATCACAATTCACACATAGGGAGGTATATTTTTTATTTCATTATACAAATCTGTACCCTGGGTTTTTCATTTTAACATATATCAATAAAGAATTTGTTTTAAATTGTTGCCATTACAGTTTTGGAATATTTTGTTCCCTTTGGACTATTAATATAGTATGTGAACATAAATTCATAACAGTTGCGAAGCCATGTCATTTACCGGGATAAAAAGTAGCCTGTGTTACAAACTATGTGCCAAATTTCACCCAAATTGGTTAAGCTGTTTTTGCGTGATTCGGTAACAAACATCCAAACTTTTACATTTATAATATTAGTAGGATAGGATATTACGCTGTGCGCCCATTGCCTATATACTGTATGTGCATTGCATAAGAAATATAACAAATGTCAGGTGAAACAATACATGTTTCAATATCTGTGACAAGAACAACACAGTTTTACATTACAATATGGCCAGGGGAGTAACTAGCAAACACTGGACCCCATAGCAACATACATTTTGTGAGTGACTGTCTACTGCATTATACAATAGTGCTTTATGATAAGCACCGAATATTACTATATAGATCCAACCTATAGGCCCCTGTAGCATTGTGAATTGCTGGCAGCAGGAAATTTTTAATTCATGATGTTCCAAGGCCAGATAAAACAATTGCTCAACTGTACATGGTACGGAACATCCCGTATACACTTTGGGGACAAGTTGTGCATGTTGGCTCCAAGTAATATCATATTAGTTAGCACAATGAACCCTTTATAATATTTGCTTATACTAATAATTCCCTAGTATGAGAAATTCTCATAACATACCGCCATTGTAAATAGATCCCAGTAGACACACATTGTTACGTAACCGCAGCTAATGGATGTTCAACACCACAGTAAATGTTGATCTTAAGACCTATAAGTGCTGAAATTCCTGCTGAGTAGTCATTGCAAATGTTTGCTTTGTGGTAATGTGCTGTGATCAATAGTTATTATTTCATCATATAGCCATATATAGATCATATATGACGGTACAATTATAGAAGATTTTCCATCTCAATCACCCTATAGAGACAATACAAAAGTTCATTATAAGTGATGACTTAAGATTCATGATCCAGCCTTGATGTTCTTCCCCAAGGAAAGAAAAAAGCAAGTTGATATTTTAGCAGAACTACACAGGGCAGGAAAGCCCAATCGATGCAGAACTAAGGAACGCTACTAATAAGACATTCCCTATGGGGCCTTGGAGTAGGATGGAGCTTGTAGCTGTACCATTGACATTAATGCTGTTAATCCAAATCTGTCCATTGGGAATGAGTGAGCGGCTATCAGGGACAGGAGATTTGTCTTTCAGGAATACTGATGGACAAATAAGGACATTATTGGCATATCGGCAGAATGAAGAGATCTCATTGTTGTGACCCTCAATGTTGAACTTTGCTTCCAATGTGCAGGGCTACGTGTGATAACACTTATTTGTTACATGCACAATATAACCCAGAAGATTCCCAGTTGTATATGCCTCTACATTACACTACAGGAGTAAATATCACATCATCCCATAAGGGGAGACAGTGTGTATATCAGAAGGGTATATAGGATTTTGGATAGCAGTGGCATAACTAAAAATAGTGGGGCCCCAAGGCGAACATTTGACATGGGCCCCCCCGACCCCTTCACTTCCACACAAACTGCATTCCTGCACACACTATTATGCCCCATAGTGGCCACTATACAAACACTATTATGCGCAATAGTGGTTCCTGCACACAGTATTATGTCCTATAGTGGTCTCTGCACACAGTAATATGCCCCATAGTGGCTCCTGCACACAATATTGTACCCTATAGTGCAGGGGTGAACCTGCCGTTTTTCGCCGCCCGAGGTGGACGACAGAAAGCCACCCCCCCTGGGAGGAGGGGCGGAGCGGAGGAGGCGTGGCGGAGTGAAGGGGGTGGGGCGACATGAAGGAGCCGGGCTTAGCGGCGTTCACAGGCAGAGAGCAGGCACGGAGAAGACCTGCTCTCTGCCTGAGCGTGAGGGGAGGCCGCTGGAGCAGCGTTGATCCAGCGGCCTCCCCAATCCACCACTCGGTGCTAAGCCAGTCTGGACTGGCTTAGGTAAGCAAAAATGTCGCCCTCCCTGGGGCCCTGGCATAGCGCCGCCCGAAGCGGTCGCCTCATGGGAGGTGCGGCGCTGCTATAGTGGTCCCTGCACACAGTATTATGCCCCATAGTGGCCCCTGCACACAGTATTATGCCCCATAGTGTCCCCTGCACACAGTATTATGCCCTATAGTGGTCCCTGCACACAGTATTATGCCCCATAGTGTCCCCTGCACACAGTATTATGCCCTATAGTGGTCCCTGCACACAGTATTATGCCCCATAGTGGCCGCCCCTACACAAACACTATTATGCGCAATAGTGGCCCCTGCACATAGTATTATGCCCCATAGTGGCCCCTGTACACAGTATAATGCCCCATAGTGGCCCCTGTACACAGTATAATGCCCCATAGTGGCCCCTGTACACAGTATTATGCCCCATAGTGGCCCCTGTACACAGTATAATGCCCCATAGTGGCCCCTGTACACAGTATAATGCCCCATAGTGGCCCCTGTACACAGTATAATGCCCCATAGTGGCCCCTGTACACAGTATAATGCCCCATAGTGGCCCCTGTACACAGTATTATGCCCCATAGTGGCCCCTGTACACAGTATTATGCCCCATAGTGACACCTGCACACAGTATTGTATTGTATTGTATTGTGCCCCATAGTGGACACTGTATTTAGTGTTATGCCCCACTGTGAACACCCATGAACAATTATTATTCTACTAGCCTCTGCCCGCGACTTTGTCTGCGGGTTGTTGGATTAGATGATCTGACTAGATTCAGCAAATTGCTGCCGTCGATGGTTTGCCTGCTCCGGCGTTTTGGCAGCTGTCAAGCTGTCCTGCTGCTGAACTTGTTCCTCGCGCCGTGCCTGTGATTGTTCCGGCATCTCAGCAGCTCGCTAGGACGCGATATAATGAGCGTGTTGTTGATGATCCACCTCCTCCGGCATTTTGACAGCTGTCAAGCTGGTCTGTCGCTGAATGTGTTCCTCGCGCTGTGCCCGGAATTGTTCCAGCATCTCAGCAGCTCGCTGAGATGCCATATAATGAGCATGTTGTTGGCGAAGATGATCAGAATGCTCCGACATTTTGGCAGCTCTGAAGCTGGCCTTTTGCTGAATTTGTTCTTCGCGCTATGCCCGTGATTGTTCTGGCATATCAGTAGTTTGCTGGGAAGCCATATAATGAGCGTGTTGTTGACGTTGATGATCTGCCTGTTTCGGCGTTTCGGCAGTTCTCAAGTTGGCCTGGCACTGAAGTTGTTCTTCACACCGTATTTATGCAACAAGGAAAAGGACAAAAAGGGGGGTACTACTCAGCCACTCCAAAAGAAATCTCCTAATATGTCCATACTCCACTCCCAGTCCTTGCTGTCCCACCCGGATTCAAGACCTCTCCGGCAAAATGAAAGTAGATCCAGCCAATTCAGAAGTGAATAAAACGTAGCTTTTATTCTTCTATATCATCTTTAGCATTACAACACTGTCCAGCTGATGCATTTCAGATGAGACCTTAGTCATAGCTAAGTCATAACTAAGGTCTTATCCGAAATGCGTCAGCCGGACAGTGTTGTAATTTTAAAGATGATATAAAGAAGAATAAAAGCTAAGTTTTATTCACTCCTGTATTGACTGGATCTACTTTCACTTTGTTCTTCACACCGTGCCTGTAATTGTTCCAGCATCTGAGCCGCTTGCTGCAATGCCATATAATGCATGTGTTGTTGGCATCGATAATCCCCCTCAGCTCCGCTTGAGAAGAACTCTGTGACTTATGGCTTCCTTAATAGCGCTTGTTGTTTGCGACAAATTAGATTTTCTTTTTTCAGGCATGTTTAATATTAGCAAACTACCAATTTGGATTGAATCCTGTCTTCAATATCTAAATACCGAAGCTAAATATCGGGCTTCAGGCAGAGCCAACTGCGAATGTCTGCAAATGCACTCATATACAGTATTGTATCTTTCTTGAACATGGGTTTTATTCATAAACATTATAAACATAACATTATAAACATGTAGAAAGATTGATTTACAATAACTTCTGTAAAATACAAAACACATTGATGTGGTTTATTTATTTTTTAATATTAATATCAATATAAAGTGTTGTAGAATATTTGTGAGCGGTAAATGTCTATTACTCTAGTGTGTTCAAGACTAAAACAGTGTGACTGGTAGGAAGTGGAGAGATTCTCACTGTAAATAAGTAGCAGGGCATTTCTGTCACCTCTGGCCAGTGTGCACAACACCTTACTGATGGTAGCTGTCACCTTGTACACCAGAGGCATTCCAGCACTGTACTCGCAGACACATTGTAATGACTCACCTGCTACACCACAGATTGTCTCTGATACTTGGAATTTGCTGACAAATTGATAACATTTAAATATCCTCAAACTGTTTTCTTACACGTCAGATTATTTCCCATATTTACACACACCAGGATACTAGATTTACAGATAAAATAAGGGGGTTTTTTACCGTAAAAAGTACCAAGAATATGCGATTAGATCATCTTTTCCTAAGAATTGTAAAACAGCTGAGAAGCTGAGCTCTGTGATATATAGGGTTATATGATAGAGGAGAGAAGCTGAGCTGTGTGATATATGGGGTTATATGATAGAGGAGAGAAGCTGAGCTGTGTGATATATGGGGTTATATGATAGAGGAGAGAAGCTGAGCTCTGTGATATATAGGGTTATATGATAGAGGAGAGAAGCTAAGCTCTGTGATATATGGGGTTATATGATAGAGGGGAGAAGCTGAGCTCTGTGATATATAGCGCTATATGATAGAGGAGAGAAGCTGAGCTCTGTGATATATAGGGTTATATGATAGAGGAGAGAAGCTGAGTTCTGCGATATATAGGGTTATATGATAGAGGAGAGAAGCTGAGCTCTGTGATATATAGGGTTATATGATGGAGAGAAGCTGAGCTCTGTGATATATAGGGTTATATGATGGAGAGAAGCTGAGCTCTGTGATATATAGGGTTATATGATAGAGGAGAGAAGCTAAGCTCTGTGATATATGGGGTTATATGATAGAAGAGAGAAGCTGAGCTCTGTGATATATAGCGCTATATGATAGAGGAGAGAAGCTGAGCTCTGTGATATATAGGGTTATATGATAGAGGGGAGAAGCTGAGCTCTGTGATATATAGCGCTATATGATAGAGGGGAGAAGCTGAGCTCTGTGATATATAGCGCTATATGATAGAGGAGAGAAGCTGAGCTCTGTGATATATAGGGTTATATGATAGAGGAGAGAAGCTGAGCTCTGTGATATATAGGGTTATATGATGGAGAGAAGCTGAGCTCTGTGATATATAGGGTTATATGATGGAGAGAAGCTGAGCTCTGTGATATATAGGGTTATATGATGGAGAGAAGCTGAGCTCTGTGATATATAGGGTTATATGATCGAGGAGAGAAGCTGAGCTCTGTGATATATAAGGTTATATGATAGAGGAGAGAAGCTGAGCTCTGTGATATATAGGTTATATGATAGAGGAGAGAAGCTGAGCTCTATGATATATAAGGTTATATGATAGAAGAGAGAAGCTGAGCTCTTTGATATATAGGGTTATATGATATAGGGAGAGAAGATGAGCTCTGTGATATATAGGGTTATATGATAAAGGAGAGAAGCTGAGCTCTGTGATAGGGCACATATACTATGGGTAGTTAGGAAGAGTTTACGTCTGGTGGTGGCCGATAGCACTGCCCCATATTAAAGGGGTTGTCCCATCACAAGGATCCTATCTATACTGCTAGCTTATGTGGATTTAAGACTTTTCCTAAATGCATTGCTTTATCAAAACTGCTTTGTTTGGCCGCAATCTTAATTTATTCACTTCATTGTTTACACTCCGTTTCTATGGCCCTTGGGATTATCTGCTCATTTGTCAAGTGATGTAGCTGCCTGCTCTCAGGGGGGAGGGGTTGGGAGCAGCTCTGAGCTGTTTGTGTCTGATAAGTAGCGGAGCTTCTCAGATAGGGGAGGTGAGAGCTCCGGGATTTCTGAGCTCTTATCAGTCGTTTTTATTGAATTTGGCTGATAAGGGCTGAGATAGGGAGTCCATTACCTCTGTATGTAATGCAAACTGACTGAAATCCAGCTCTGCTACATCAGCTTCACACTGTGGCAATTAATTTACAACCAATCCCGTGCAAGTGAAACTCCGCCCACCAATGTGCCGAGAAAAGCAGGAAGTGAAGAGAGCACAACAGCCTGCAGGTTAGTGAACAAGCGTCATGGGAATATCCCTTTAAGTATTTTTCCATGCATAGTGACGGTTCAGTATATTTGCTATATATAACTTTCTTGCTGCTTCAAGTTCAGTTGGGTAATTTCAGATAAGATAGAATTACAGTTTGGGAAACTATCTACATAAGAATCAGAGAAACCAATGGCTGACACGTAGACAGGCTAAAATAACACTGACATTGCCGGAGGGATAGAAAGAGATATGCGCTTGCTAAGAAAATTGAGAGTTGAGCTGTTTGTGAAGGAGATTATTACTGAACCATGAAGAAAAAGAAGGGGATCTTTGATATACAAGAAGACATTCTGGAGGGTGCTGCAGCGGTGAATGGGTTGAAACAATAACCTGAACTTTTGTAAAGCAAGTTCTTAATATTATGGAGGTTTGATCTTAGAAAAAGTCATAAGTTACATCATGAAAAGGTCAGGGGATGTGATGTCATCTGAACTGATCATAGGCAAAGACCTGATGAGAAAAATCAACAAGTCCATATTTACTGTCATGTCTAACACACACTTATGTCAGGGCCGGTTCACACGTGCTGATGTGTTCTGTCCGGAAGGAGTCCGCATGAGGACCCCTCGGACGGAATACAAAGCGCAACTGCAAGCGCTGTGCCGTTCAAGCGCACGGACCCCATAGACTATAATGGGGTCTGTGTGCTTGCTGCGCACTGCTCGCTTGAATCATTCGCGGCAAGCACACAGGCCCCATTATAGTCTATGGGGTCCGTGCGCTTGAACTGCACAGCGCTTGCGGTTGCGCTTGTATTGCGTCCGGGAAGGTCCTCATGCGGACTCCATCCGAACGGAACACATCAGTATGTGTGAACCGGCCCTCACAGATTATCTGCAAGGTTTATGTTATTCCGAATCTCCAGCATAGAGATGAACAGAAAGCCACTGAATTCTAATAGATATGAACGAACCGCTTCATCACAAGCTAGGTTCGGCCCAACTATCCTAAATTGTTCGGATTTTAACTTATCTCATTGCAGATAAACTAAAATGGCCACCATGACATGCATTACAGTAAATTATTATACTCTAGGCCTCATAGTATAATACGTGAAGGCCCGGGAGGTGAAAAGAACTTAAAAAAAAAAAACCATTCATACTCGCCTTCTGTTACCTCTTTTGTGATTTCTTGTGGTGTCTGGTGCATTCCTTGTGACATCATGCACCCAGGCCCATGACATCACTGAAGAGACCGAGAGAGAGCGGCGGATGCCACAAGGAGGCTGTCATTGCGCCCTGATCCCCTATTCATTGCACCCAGATCCCCTATTCATAGCACCCAGATCCCCTATTCATTGCGCCCTGATCCCCTATTCATTGCACCCAGATCCCCTATTGATTGCGCCCTGATCCCCTATTGATTGCGCCCAGATCCCCTATTGATTGCGCCCTGATCCCCTATTCATTGCACCCAGATCCCCTATTGATTGCGCCCTGATCCCCTATTCATTGCGCCCTGATCCCCTATTCATTGCGCCCAGATCCTCTATTCATTGCGCCCTGATCCCCTATTCATTGCGCCCAGATCCCCTATTCATTGCGCCCAGATCCCCTATTCATTGCGCCCTGATCCCCTATTCATTGCGCCCAGATCCCCTATTCATTGCACCCAGATCCCCTATTCATTGCACCCAGATCCCCTATTCATTGCACCCAGATCCCCTATTCATTGCGCAGAGATCCCCTATTGATTGCGCCCTGATCCCCTATTCATTGCGCCCAGATCCCCTATTCATTTCAATAAGAATTGTAGAATGCATAATTTGCACTTTGGTAACACTGCAGAAAATGAGTCGCTTGTCAGGTTCGGTTTATGTCTCTCTGTCGTTCGGGTCCGCTAACGGAGAACTTCTGTTTAAAAACTGCGGAGAGAAAAGTCCTTCATCAGGACTTTTTTCTCCACCGATTCTTGTTGGTTTCTGCAGTGGAGATATAAACCTAGCCTCAGCTTTTTCACAGGTTTCAGCCGATTCCTGGACATCTCAGAAGTGGGGCGCCATGTGTTCAGCTAATTATTGGGATCCATTTTAATAATACTTGCTCTTGGCCCCTTTCTTCCCTCTTTACCAGTTAGCTTCACAGATTGTATAAGAGATTACTGACAACTGAACAAGACAAGAATAAACTGTTATGATAAATCTTGAGATCGGATGCGGTAAATAATAGTGACATTTGCACGCGCGTCACTGTTTGTCATTAAACATGTCCTGCTCTTTGGCTTGGTCTTGTCCTGTTTGCTTTGTGAAGTCAGACATGAATGTTTAGAGGATTATTCAGTGCAGAGACACAATTCTCGGTAAAGTCTCCCATACCTGTTGTCAAGGTGTCGATATTTAGTCCATTTCCCACGGGGGTTGGATGAGATGGGCAGTCACAGACACCTTTCATAAACGCTATTGTAGGAATGCCCCGGTCTGCTGCACCTTCCTGTTTATTGAGTATTATGTCATAAATGTCATAACTTCTGGGTAAGTCGCCCGCTCCTAAGGATTTACGAACAATACTATCCACCATATTTCATTTAACAGTAAGTCTGTCATCTTTTCTTTAAGCCTCTGTCTCAGGCCTCCTTATAGTTTGTATTTTGTAAGATGCCGAATAATTAAAGACATTGCAGTTCCTTAAAGAGAATATGACAGGTCGATTAGGGACATTAAACCAATCACAGGATCTTAAGGACTGGTGGTGTACTGTCCCAAATAGCCCTGTTTTAGGGGGCATTCACACGGAGTAATGCTGGGCGTGTATCACAGCCGTACACGCCGGCGTTACGGCAGACTGCCGAACACTTCCCATTCACTTCAATGGGAGCGCTCATAAACGCCGCTGTTACGAGCGCTCCCATTGAAGTGAATGGGAAGTGTTCGGCAGGCTGCCGTAACGCCGACGTGTACGGCTATGATACACGCCCGGCGTTACTCTGTATGAATGCCCCCTTACACAGTCTGTGTCTGTAAAACCATTAAAAAAAAACCTTTATACTTACCCAGTATCTGTCCTATCAGGCGCATGCGCAGTGAAGCCGAGGTCTACTTCCCTGGCTTTACTCCTTTACCCCTTCTCTTTGTTAACGTCTGGCAGCCTGTACATAGTAAATGTATTACCCCCATCTCCGGTGTACTGGAGTTAGTTAAGTGAAGACGATTTATGATACACAGCCTTCCACTGTCAGAAAGGAGAAAATAACCTTTTATAATGCCAAAAAGTAGCAAAGGCTCAGCTGTATATAGTGAAGGAGGATGTGGTGAAAATGGGACAAGATTACAGTGGGGGGGCACTGACTGTGAATGGGGAGCTTGTGTGCATCAACATGATATGAACAAGTCTTCATGGCAGTATTGGCCCAGATAGAGAAGGAGATCTAAATACTGCTAGAATATACAGATGGGACATTGATCCAGAGAAATGCGAAAAATACCTCCCTCCCCAAGGACCGATTATTGGGTTGACCTCAGCTTCAGAAAAAAATTCCCTTTTGGCCCCAAATATGGCAGAATAAACTCTAGGATGTGGGAAGTAGTAGGGTTGCTGCAAATAAGTGATGAAGAGATGTGAAATGGTGCAAGTCAGCCAAAAACTTCTGTAAGAGGACAAGTACAGATGTCTAAGAATAATTGGGCATATAGGCATTGGCATGAACATTCGTGCCTAACTATTGCCCCATGTGTCCAGAGCACTGGTAGCCTTTAAAGAAGCAAATGTATGATGGGAGGGTGAGATATGTATTCAATGTTTGGCCCCCTTGCAGTCCATCTCAGGCTATGGGGTCACAGTATTGTGTCTGTCAGCAGGACTAGTGGACTCTTAGGCAGAGGTCGGAGCAATTGTTTGAAGTTTTGTTTTTTTTTTATTCTTGAAATGACTTTATTTCAATATATCAAGAAAATCTATATATTACTTTCACAATCACTGACCTTCTGTACCTTGCAAGAATTTTTTTGGGAATTCAGGCCCCAATGCCTAATGAGTCTAAATATTTTTATGTACGTCTGTTTATGTATATCCTGTATATACCACTAAGTTTTGTTAAACTACAGATAAATAATGTACATCTCTGTTATGGATACCCTTATGTCATAGAAGAGCCTGAACCAAGAGTCCCCAGACAGCCACGAAATCTGGCCTACGACACATCCCCATGGGCCATCTGCTTAATAGGACTGACCTATATATTCTGTATAAATACATATAGGATAAATATTAAAGTCTCCGGCCAGGCCGCCATAGCATTGATATAAAAAGAAGCAGCCTAGCGTATATAATGAGGATTCAGCGGCCACACTGATGGCTAATAGGCTGAAAAGGGGAGATCTGCGGAGAACTTGCTGCAATGAGGACATTGCTTTGACAATTGTGGCCAACTTTATCCAATATAATTACTAATATTATTAATTATTATTGTTGTTATTATTATTATTATTATTAAGATAAGATAATCCTTTAATAGTCCCACAGTGGGGAAATGTCAGTATGTTACAGCAGCATAGTAATACAGATACAGGATAATACACAGTAATATATTACAGACGTAGACACACATAAGCTGAGAAGAGAAGATATACTAGGAGTCCATAGCAGCTAAGGAAAAATGGAAGAGAAAGAAGGAAGACCATATTCATAATCATTAGTTCTCTGTGCGGAGTGATCTTTGCTTGGTCTGATGTAGATTATACAGCCTGGTCGCGGTTGGAAGGAAGGACTTGCGATAGCTCCTTCTCACACTTGGGGTGAAGCAGTCGGTCACTTACAGTGCTGCCAAGTCCCATCAAGGTCCCATACATGGGGTGGGATTTGTTCTCCCGCATGGAGCTCACCACAGACAGTATCCTTCTGTCACCCACCACCTGTACTGGGTCCAGGGGACTCCCCAGGACAGAGCTGGCCCTTCTGATCAGCCTGTCAAGTCTATTTCTGTCCCTGGTTGATATACTGCTCCCCCAGCAGGCCACACCGAAAAAGATGGCTGAAGCAACCACAGAGTTAAAGAAGGCCCTAAGAAGTGTCCCCTGGACTCCGAAGGCCCTCAGCCTCCTGAGCAGGTAGAGTCTGCTGTGGCCCTTTCTGTGCAGCACCTCCAGGTGATCAGCCCAGTCTAGTTTATTATTGACCAATGGAAGAACAAAAGGACGGCGCTCTCAGGTCCAAAGGAATTTATTCAAAAAGAAGATTGCACAACGCAAAAACAGTTGCCGCGTTTCGGGTCGGAACCCTTTATCAAGTGCGTAACTAGTTAAAAACAATAAATATAGTATATGTATAAAAAACATGAATATACAAAGACATAATTTAAAAAACAGATTAGCTTGTCAAAGAAAAAAACAACAGACCACGACGTTATTAGGCAAGAAAATCATTTACCTATAAACCCAGAACCTATAAACAAATCCAAGGTATATTATATGAATTCTGAATTAAGCTCAGGTGATGTATTACACATCATTAGTCATAGACAAACTATTATATATTGATCATATTATTCATACTCGAGATAACTATAGATCCTTAACATCCCATATGTTCAGTGACTATTATTATATTTCATTAGAACAAGATTCCAGCAATAATATTGTCTTACCTTCACTAATCGAGCTTCACTCAAGCTAGGAAGAAATAAACTCTATCCGGAGCGCCTCGGCCTATTTAACCGTACCGCTCCATGTGCCACTTCCGGAGGAAAAAGATGCGGTCCAAGCTGGAACGCATGCTCATTAGCTAGATGTTACGAGCCTTTGTGCAAATTTTTTCGGCGGAATATTCTATCACCACAAGAGCACGGGCACTCCGCCTGCACCAGAGAAACCAACAGTACGGGCTAAGAAAAAACGGTGGTACGACCTATCAAGAGTTGTATAGCTAAATATGCAAATGTGAATAAAAAATAAAATAAAAGGAAGTCATGCGGTTCAACCTGGAACGCATGAACTTCTGCGCATGCGTAAAAGGACAATCTGCTATACGAGTCATCTAAAAGAATTCATAGTGATGATATTTGCCTAGGACGTAACATAAAAGTTTAGAAAATGATTCTAATTAGAAAACATACAAATCTATATGATTACATTCCTAAAAATATATATATAAATATAGCCCACCATGTTCATGATATACTCGATATTGGTACATTAAATTTCTATTTGACTATTATACAAATTAAAAATGAAAAATAAATTGAATAATTTAAATAGTTTAAAACATGCATTTCAACCAATTATATAGGCCCTTCCCTAAAAATACACCTTTTAGTTAACAGTATACATTAAGAATGACCAAAAGGATTATACAAGGTAACTCATCTGTTTACATCCTCAGTTGCGATATTTAGGCCCGCTGGATGTAATGTATTAAATTTAAACATCCAGAACATCTCTTTTTTATTTAGCTTACTCAGTCTATCACAATTACCCGGGGGAACCCAGTCAATTGGTGTTACCAAAAATCCGCTGAAGCTTTTGTTGTGATGTTCAGCTGCATGTCGCGACACACTATGTTTCATGTAACCGTTTGTGACATTCGAGCGATGCTTGTTGATACGCTCGCTTAATTGTCTAGATGTTCTGCCTATATATTGGAGGCCACACGGGCATTCCAATAAATATATTACAAATGACGAAGTACAATCAAGATGGTATTTTAATCTAAAAATTTCGTTGGTAGTGAAGCTACTAATCTCACATACTTTATTTCTAATTGATCTGCAGCACTTTCATCTATTACGGTTACAACGGAAACTCCCTCCGGAGGAGGTATTAGTTGTTACGGAGGTTGTATTGGATGACCGTAATTTACTGGGCGCTAGAATACTTTTGAGCGTTCGTGCCCTTCTAAAGGTGAATTTGGGTCTTATAGGAAGAACCTTTTTAAGAAAAGGGTCATTCTGTAGGACTGGCCAATGTCTCATAATAATATCTTTGATCTGTTGATGAGATGAACTAAAGGCCGTTATGAAATTCAGTTCATACTCATTAGTTTTCACGGATTGTCTTGGAGCAAGACATTCCTGTTGGTTGAATCCGCTTGCTCTATGGTATGCAGCTTGTAGTATGTTTTCTAATTAGAATCATTTTCTAAACTTCTAAACTTTTATGTTACGTCCTAGGCAAATATCATCACTATGAATTCTTTTAGATGACTCGTATAGCAGATTGTCCTTTTACGCATGCGCAGAAGTTCATGCGTTCCAGGTTGAACCACATGACTTCCTTTTATTTTATTTTTTATTCACATTTGCATATTTAGCTATACGACTCTTGATAGGTCGTACCACCATTTTTTCTTAGCCCGTACTGTTGGTTTCTCTGGTGCGGGCGGAGTGCCCGTGCTCTTGTGGTGATAGAATATTCCGCCGAAAAAATTTGCACAAAGGCTCGTAACATCTAGCTAATGAGCATGTGTTCCAGCTTGGACCGCATCTTTTTCCTCCGGAAGTGGCACATGGAGCGGTACGGTTAAATAGGCCGAGGCGCTCCGGATAGAGTTTATTTCTTCTTCACTTCTTCTTCTTGAGTGAAGCTCGATTAGTGAAGGTAAGACAATATTATTGCTGGAATCTTGTTCTAATGAAATATAATAATAGTCACTGAACATATGGGATGTTAAGGATCTATAGTTATCTCGAGTATGAATAATATGATCAATATATAATAGTTTGTCTATGACTAATGATGTGTAATACATCACCTGAGCTTAATTCAGAATTCATATAATATACCTTGGGTTTGTTTATAGGTTCTGGGTTTATAGGTAAATGATTTTCTTGCCTAATAACGTCGTGGTCTGTTGTTTTTTTCTTTGACAAGCTAATCTGTTTTTTAAATTATGTCTTTGTATATTCATGTTTTTTATACATATACTATATTTATTGTTTTTAACTAGTTACGCACTTGATAAAGGGTTCCGACCCGAAACGCGGCAACTGTTTTTGCGTTGTGCAATCTTCTTTTTGAATAAATTCCTTTGGACCTGAGAGCGCCGTCCTTTTGTTCTTCCATTGGTGCATCCTCCTGGTTTTTGACCAGTGTTATAGAGACGTGCTGCCACTCTCACTCTGACGAAGCCTAATATTGCTGAAAACGGAGTTGTGAACGGAGTCACAACCCGATCAGGTGAGAGGCCACCAGGTCCTGAGTTCTTTTCATAAACACCAGATAATTCATCTATATATTTATAATAGACCATCTACACTATAAGTGTGCTCGGTATCTCTCTATTCTCTAGTTTATTATTGAGGAGCACACCCAGATACTTATAGGTCCTGACTATCTCAATACATGTTCCTTGGATCTCCACCGGGGTCGGAGCACCTCTCCGTTTACTGAAGTCCACCACCATCTCCTTGGTCTTCCCAGCATTAATCCTGAGCTGGTTCTGCTGGCACCATCCAACAAAGTCCCGGTTTAAGTCTCTGTATTCCCTGTCGTCGCCATCATTGATAAGGCCGACTATAGCAGAGTCATCGGAGTACTTCTGTAAGTAACAGCTGGATGAGTTGTGCCTAAAGTCAGCAGTGTACAGTGTGAAAAGGGGCAAGAACTGTACCTTGAGGTGCCCCCGTACTACAGATCACAGTGTCAGACACACAGTCCTGGGCTCTCACATACTGAGGATGGTTTGTCAGGTAGTCTGGGATCCCGTATTAATAATAATAATAATTATTATTATTTAATATATAAATATATGATGGGGACAGAGAACATCCCTGAGAGTCACAGTTTTTCTTATTTGTTGAACTTTAGATATAAATGGGATGTGCGAGGACACAAAAATAACTCAGGCTCGGATATGGTGGATATATGAACTGTATGACTGGTGAGATAAATTCTGCCCTACGCCCCGGCTGTAGACCAAAGAATCTGCGAGAACTAGTAAAAATAATCTGCAGTCTTGAGGAGCTGTGCGGCATCCACTTCCTCATTGTTTATGTGGCTGTCTGATCAGTATACAACATGTCTATTGTCCTCTCACATTCTCCATAGAGGTATACAGGCGGCCTCTCTCAGTGATACCAGCATGCCCAGAGGCGGCATTGTGCTTACTTTACTGCAAGCAAGTTGTGGCCTGAACATGTCTGAACTTGTTTCTTTCAGTGCCCTCTAAATGTGCCATTGTTTTCACCTCCAGAGTTCTTCTTTATAAAACACTGACATTGCCCAGAAACGGGAATATTCTCAGCGTCCATCGCTCTCCCTATTTCTCGCTTTAGTGATCACACTTGAGATACTTTCTCTGCTATAATTTAAGAAAAAATTTCTAAAAATTCTACAAATGAATGGTAGAGGCCAGAGTCTTAAAGGGATTCTCCAGAAGTATAACATTGGTTATCAATACTAATAGTCAATGAAGGTCTACGACGTTCTGATCTTTATTGGACTATATTCTGCTATTTTACTAGTTTTGCCTGAGTACATTTATGGGAACAATAATAATATCTGTGTCGCCCACATGTGAGGGCTTGTTTTTTGCAGGACATCTTTTGGGTTTTTTTATAACATTTTGGGGTACATATGACAGAGCACCAATAGGCTGACGCCACTTGGCTATCAAACTGCTTCAACACCACTGCCTCCATGCTTAGTGGCGTAACTAACAATGGCTGGGCCCCATGGCAAACATTTCACATGAGAATAATGATCGGAGACCCAGGGGAAGATACAAGCGTAAAAAAACACTGTTACTTACCTCTCCTGGGCTCCGGCACATTTCCTGCGGATGTCGGCCATCTTCAATGATGGACAAGACCTCACGTGAGCCAGGCTTGTGTCACGACACTTAATGATGCAGGTCTGGCCCACGTGACGTCTGGGACATCACCAAGTAGGCCTGAAGGCTTCTGCAGCACATGATAGGTAAGTAACAGTGTTTTTTATGTTACTCTCCTAGCCCTCCAATCATTGTACTTGGGGGTCTGAATAATGATAGCGGTGTTTGTGGGGTTCGCGGGCCCACAGCCTCATTTACTGATCCTGGCCCTGCTTACAGCAGCCTCCACAGACAGGGAAGCTGGAGTTTCTCTAGCAGGTAACGGCCTATTAAAAAAAACAAAAAACAGGGCCCCCTAATGTCCGGGTCTGACCTCGGTAGTTATGCCCTTGTCCGTGCCATTCACTGTAGGCACCATTATATCCATTTGCACAACACTGAGCAGTACTAGCTTATGGACTAGTGTTTTGAGCAGATATACTAATATGGCATCCTAGTAGAGTCTATATGTATGTGCTAAACAATCTGTAATTGAAGGGAAGTACATAACATATGTAGAGTGCAGTGTTACTGTGTATATACGGCTGTATTATTTGTGCCTCTCTAGCTGATGTACACCGCTATTACTCGATTATGTGCTATTACTACAAACATTACCAGCAATTATGCCTATTACATATGGCTGACCTACAGTCTTCAATCCATCTGTCACTCTCCTAATACCTTTTACCTCGGACATCAAGTGCCTCATTTTCAGAACTAACAATATAAGAAGCTCTACCAATACATTGTGACTTTTTTTATGGGTTAAGTTTATAATTTATATTTTTTTTTTTTATCATTTATATTATTTAAAATAACTTATGGGCATGCATCTATAAGACTTTTAAGGGTTCAGTTCTAGAAACGATAATATATGTTTCCCCCTGATTCATAATACCATAGGGGTTACTGTAAGAAAACATATAGGAGATAGAATAGTGACCGCAGACTGTGACGCGATCAATGAAGATTCATCATGCAATAATACATTACCAGGGCTCCGCTGCTTCAATAACTGCAGAGCTCCCATCTTCCCCTGGCACTAATAAACTGTGTGCCAGGAACTTCAGAGCTTGGGTTTCCATGGCCGAGCCCCAAACACAATGACAAGTGGGGAGTGAACAATCCCACTTCTCTACTTGGAGGTCTGATGGACAGGTCTGGGTTTGGCAGATGAATATTACCTGCCTGACTACATTATATGAATGGTAAACTTTGTTGAAGGAGGGATAACGCAATGGTGGTGTTTCACAGGGGTGGGTTTAGATCCCTTATTTCCAGTGAATGCCAAGACATCTTGTACAATTATATACTTCCAAATTTGTGGCAGCAGTTTGTGAACGGTGCAGAAAGCGAGATCCATAAAGGCATGGTTGGGTGTGTTTGTTGTCGGAGAACTTGACTGGCCTGAACAGAGCCCTGACATCAACGAAAAACAGCTGATAATACCAGCAAAGTCTGAAAGGCTAACCCCTCGTTCACATCTGCATTGGTATTCCATCCATGGTAGTCCGCATGAGGACCCACCAAACGGAATAGCAAACGGAATTGCAAGTGTTGTGCCAGTGAAAGCACAAAGACCTCATAGACTATAATGGCGTCTGTGTGCTTGCCGCCAGATCTCCACATGGATCATGCAGACAGGAAAGTAGTTTACACTATACTTTCCTGTCCGCATGACTCGTGCGGGTAGCGCGTGGCAAACACACGAACCCCATTATAGTCTATGGGGTCCGTGTGCTTTTAATGCACAGCGCTTGCATTTGGTATTCCATTCGGGGGTCCCCATGTGGACTCCCCTGGATGGAATACCAACACAGATGTGAATGAGAGGTAAGGCCCTACGTAGCGGGCCGCACCCAAAAAGCACTGCGGAAAAGACCACAACGTGTTTTCCTCTGCAAACTTTCTGCCCCTATTATACCTATACAGGAAACTCCAGCGAGAGCGCCTTTCACTTACAGGTCCTTTCTTTTTGGCAAATGACTAAACCAATTTTTTTTTGGGAAGATAACAGGAACTAAGTCGAGGAGGATGTCATGGTTAATTTTACCAGTCCCAAAATAGTAGCCTCCTCTACATGTCGGGAACGCTTCCTCTTTAAATGTCGCAGCTGCCATGTCATATAGATCACATTTACCCTTAAGCAGACAAAATACCTGGAGCTTAACTATTCAGAGCAGAGATAGGAGGAAATTGTATTTGGGGCTCAGTAAATGTTTCTTAGAGATAATACGCGAAGACTTGGACGATTTTGGTGTAAACTAATGTGGGCCCATAGACATAACAAGACATTGCTGTAGTTCCTCAGCTAGAAAAATAAAAATATCTCCCAAAGGAAACAAGTCGGATTGATCTGAAGATCATCACCTGTCTCCCAAAAGAACTAGAGGATTGTTACTATAGGTTCTTATAGGTTATTAGGAAAAATTCATAATAATATAATAATACTAGCTGGTACCTGCGACTTCGTCTGCGGTGATTGTAGAAGTGGGTAAATACAGGCGCGGGTAAGGTTTTAGTAGTGTGTAAAAGGTATGGGATATGAAATGTACCTTTGTATCTTGTTTTGTAATTCTGAGAATACGTGAGACATTTGTGTTGAACATAATTTCGTGAAGACGAAACAGCAGTGAAGTGAGAGTGCCGGCGGAGAGTGTGGCGGGCTGGAGAGAGTAGTTTGGGTGCCGCAGCCTACGGTGGAGGCGCAAAATAGTGGTGTGCTGGAAACACTTTCTGGAGGTGGCTAACACGCGCATGCTCATGCCAACACAGTGGAGTGGCTGGGTGGGCGGTGTCGCGGATCCTCAGAGCAGTGGGGGTCGGCAAAGATGGCTGCTCCGGAGCGTTGAAGAGGTAGCCTCCTGGAGTATTGTTAAGGTGAGGGTGAAAGTGGTAAAGTATATGTATATGTGATTGTGTGGGGTTAGGGGCGAGGCTGTAGAAGGTAATATGAATTTTGTGGCTTGCATTGGTCCAAAGTGTGTGAGATTGCAGAGATAGTGATGTGAGTTTGGGTTTTGTGGGGGTCCTGGCACAAACGTATGTGCGCTATTGTGACGAAAAGTAGCCTATTGCGCAATCCAGTGTAGTAACTATGTTTGTGGAAAATTTCAGCCAAATCGGTGGAGCGGGTTTTGCGTGATTGAGGAACAAACATCCAAACCCACAAACATCCAAACTCACAAACTTTCACATTTATAAAATTAATAGGATATCAGACAAGAATCTTCCCCTGTCAATGATTTGTCCCAAGAAGAATCATATTAGCCACAAATTCTGAAACACAATAAAAAACCATTCAGCAATGCCAGATGTGTCACATGACTTATAATGTGTCCATTATTAGTGCTGTGCTATGACTTCCATTAACCCCTTCCCGCCGATGGCATTTTTTGATTTTCGTTTTTGACTCCCCTCCTTCTAAACCCCATAACTTTTTTATTTCTCCGCTCCCAGAGTCATATGAGGTCTTCATTTTTGCGGGACAATTTTTTCTTCATGATGCCACCATTAATTATTCTATATAATGTACTGGGAAGCAGGAAAAAAATTCAGAATGGGGTGGATTTGAAGAAAAAATGCATTTCTGCGACTTTCTTACGGGCTTTGGTTTTACGGCGTTCACTGTGCAGCCAAAATGACATGTCCCCTGTATTCTGTGTTTCGGTACGGTTCCAGGGACACCAAATTTATATGGTTTTATTTACATTTTGACCTCTAAAAAAAATTCCAAAACGGTGTTAAAAAATTTTTTTTCTAAAAGTCGCCATATTCCGACGGCCGTAACTTTTTTATACATAGGTGTACGGGGATGCATAGGGCGTCTTTTTTTGCGGGGCCGGGTGTACTTTTTAGTTCTACCATTTTCGGGAAATGTTATTGCTTTGATCACTTTTTATTCAAATTTTTATCAGAATTAAAACAGTGAAAAAACGGCGGTTTGTAACTTTTGACTATTTTTCCTGCTACGGCGTTTACCGAACAGGAAAAATATTTTTATAGATTTGTAGAGCGGGCGATTTCGGACGCGGGGATACCTAACATGTATGTGTTTCACAGTTTTTAACTACTTTTATATTTGTTCTAGGGAAAGGGGGGTGATTTGAACTTTTAATACTTTTTATATTTTTTTATATTTTTTTTTTTAATTTTTTTTTAATTTTTTTTGCATTTATTAGATCCCCTAGGGGTGTTGAACACCCACTGTAAAATTTGGTGGAGGTTCCATCATGCTTTGGGGCTGTGTGGCCAATGCCGGCACCGGGAATCTTGTTAAAGTTGAGGGTCGCATGGATTCCACTCAGTATCAGCAGATTCCTGAGAATAATGTTCAAGAATCAGTGACGAAGCTGAAGTTACGCCGGGGATGGATATTTCAGCAAGACAATGATCCAAAACACCGCTCCAAATCCTCAGGCATTCATGCAGAGGAACAATTACAATGTTCTGGAATGGCCATCCCAGTCCCCAGACCTGAATATCATTGAACATCTGTGGGATGATTTGAAGCGGGCTGTCCATGCTCGGCAACCATCAAACTTAACTGAACTTGAATTGTTTTGTAAAGAGGAATGGTCCAAAACCCTTCATCCAGGATCCAGGAACCTATTAAAAGCTCCAGGAAGCGACTAGAGGCAAAAGGAGGATCTACTAAATATTAATGTCACTTTTCTGTTGCGGTGCCCATACTTTTGCACCGGTCATATTCTCATCTCCCCCATTGATCAGAAGATTGATGGGCCCAAGGCACTATACAGTGTCGGACTGAGGCTATTTGGAGCCATCAGATAAAATGATTCTGGAGCTCCATCCTCCAACAACCTCTAGGTAATAGACCATAGTACCCATCAAATTTGGATGAGTTTTGCTGGACCATTATTTTAGGTACTTTGGTACACTGGTTCGCCAGTATGACACTTGAACAGACCTGCACATTGTGTGGTGGCCATGCATGGTACTGCAGCTTCTCCCAATAAACTGACCCTAGGTTATGGGTCATCGACATTTACGTCCCAGAATTCTCCTGTAACGTGCATTGGAAATTGCCTGTATAATGTTGATTCTGCTAATGACAATATATCTAATATACGTTATTATGTGTCTGCTTGTATATGGCATCTATGGTGACTATTATGTCACTATATCTCCTTATATCTCCTAGCGTACGCTATACAGTATGCAGTGCCATGAATAGCGCGAGTCAATGTGTATAATACAGTACGTTACACAGACTAGTCCATATACTGTGAAGACGTTCTCACAGTTCCAGTGCAGTTTAGTAGATGACCCCCAATGAGAGGTTTAGGGTTAACCCTCTGTTGGCGCAGTGCCCACCCTTTCCCAGAGGGCAGATCCTTCAAATACACATTCTGCTCATCTGCCAAAACTCACTGACCTACTTCTATTATTTGCGTCTTTCATCTTTGGATTATCAAACAATTCCATTTGCTAACGTTGCGGTCGTGGTGACCTTCTATGAAGTAAAAGCACTTTCAATATTTCTGCTCTCTGGGCTGTGTCTTAGATCGCTGGCGCTGTGCGTTACTTCTCCCTCCATCCTCTGCTGTCTCAAGTGGGAGGAAGGATCAGCCTCATCCAGAGAGATGTCATGTAGACTTATACTGATGTAAGAAGTGAGGAGGCAGCTTATGTAACCGAGGGCAAGGGAAGGAGGCGAGAAGCTGCAGAGACTATACACTGCTTAATAGTATGGCATATCAGAGACGGCTCACTCCATATAATGTATAGGTTTGGTTACATGCCAGGGACATTTGTTAGTCAGAAGAATACAAAAACATCAGAGTAGACAAAAGCATGCATTGGCTATCACTCCCTGTTCCAATAGGCGGCCCCCGTGCAGATCAGCTATTTAGGGCTGTTTCGATGTCTGTACCATACACAGCATGGAGCTGTAAGCAGTTGGCTCTGTGTCCTGCCTAGTGGCCGGGCACAGGTACTGCAGCTTACTTGAATGACAAACAGCTGCAGTACCGTGCATGGCCACAACACATTGTACAGATCAGTAAAGCTTTATGCACATGATCGAGTGCAGTCCGCTGGTCAGTGAAAGTGGAACGGATGCCATGGATTGATATCAATGTGTCTTCCGTGCGTTTCACACATTCAAAAGAATTGACAGATCTGCCGGTATAGGACCTGCTCCATACTTTGTGATTCTTCAGTTTGGCCCAAACATACAGCAGCAAAAACTATGGCTGTGTGCATGGGCCCATTTCGCAACGTGGGGCCCTGCCTAATAGGTTTAACTAGTTTTTAATATTGATAACTTATCCTTTGGCAACTGTTTGGGGACAACGTAGCTCCCGTTAATGTACTGGGACCCATGCTGTACACATGCCATTCAATAGTGTAGAAGCAACTGTAAAGAGGAATTCAGCGCATTTTCTGCTTTCCCAGAATGAGCCCCAGTGCTGGAGATACCGCACCGATATCTCTCCACTGTCAGAAGGATCTGCCTTACAGCTTAGGGTCATTGCTGGGCTGTAAGGAAGGCCCCCTAATATAGCCTTGTACTGTCAGTGGGGGCCTTCCTTACCACCCAGCAATGACGCTGAGCTGTGAGGACGCCCCCTAAGACTGTAGGGAATATAAACATTACTGGGAGCTGCGCTGTCACCAAACAGCAAATCTGCCTGGGTCCTGGGGGTCAGACGCCTGCAAATCTAATATTAATATCCTAGGGAGAACCCATCAATATTAGAAAATCGATAACTCCTTTAATTTTACTGTCTGTGGTTTTTCCCCTGTATTGCATTTTATTTTCTGATCTTTCTTCATGTTTGGACCTTGGCTATTGCCTTTCTTCTTTGGATTTATTCCTGGTCTTGACCTTATTCCCTGGTACTTCTGCGAGTCTTTGCCCACCTTGCTAATATGATCTATCCTGACCTCCTTTTTTCTATCATCATCATGTTGCTGACTGATATTTTCAGTTAAGCACATGTCACCTATATATGACTAATCCAGGGGCTGCAAACTAGACCGTGAGACTTCACATCTCTGCAAGGGATTGAAGGTAATGATCGAGACATCACAATGTGCCAATTTGTAATGAACCGACAATACGCTGCTTCTGGTACTAATGTGATCAGAAACACACAGCTACAGTCCTATGAAAAAGTTTGGGCACCCCTATTAATCTTAATCATTCTTAGTTCTAAATATTTTGGTATTTGCAACAGCCATTTCAGTTTGATATATCTAATAACTGATGGACACAGTAATATTTCAGGATTGAAATGAGGTTTATTGTACTAACAGAAAATGTGCAATATGCATTAAACCAAAATTTGACCGGTGCAAAAGTATGGGCACCTCAACAGAAAAGTGACATTAATATTTAGTAGATCCTCCTTTTGCAAAGATAACAGCCTCTAGTCGCTTCCTGTAGCTTTTAATCAGTTCCTGGATCCTGGATGAAGGTATTTTGGACAAACAATTCAAGTTCAGTTAAGTTAGATGGTCGCCGAGCATGGACAGCCCGCTTCAAATCATCCCACAGATGTTCAATGATATTCAGGTCTGGGGACTGGGATGGCCATTCCAGAACATTGTAATTGTTCCTCTGCATGAATGCCTGAGGATTTGGAGCGGTGTTTTGGATCATTGTCTTGCTGAAATATCCTTCCCCGGAATAACTTCAACTTCGTCACTGATTCTTGAACATTATTCTCAAGAATCTGCTGATACTGAGTGGAATCCATGCGACCCTCAACTTTAACAAGATTCCCGATGCCGGCATTGGCCACACAGCCCCAAAGCATGATGGAACCTCCACCAAATTTTACAGTGGGTAGCATGTGTTTTTCTTGGAATGCTGTTTCTTTTTGGACGCCATGCATAATGCCTTTTTTTATAACCAAACAACTCAATCTTTGTTTCCAAAATGAAGTTGGCTTCTCCAAATGTGCTTTTGCATACCTCAGGCAACTATTTGTGGCGTACGTGCAAAAACGGCTTCTTTCTCATCACTCTCCCATACAGCTTCTCCTTGTGCAAAGTGCGCTGTATTGCTGACTGATGCACAGTGACACCATCTGCAGCAAGATGATGCTGCAGCTCTTTGGAGGTGGTCTGTGGATTGTCCTTGACTGTTCTCACCATTCTTCTTCTCTGCCTTTCTGATATTTTTCTTGGCCTGCCACTTCTGGGCTTAACAAGAACTGCCCCTGTGGTCTTCCATTTCCTTACTATGTTCCTCACAGTGGAAACTGACAGGTTAAATCTCTGAGACAGCTTTTTGTATCCTTCCCCTGAACAACTATGTTGAACAATCTTTGTTTTCAGATCATTTGAGAGCGGGCTGTCCATGTTCGGCGACCATCAAACTTAACTGAACTTGAATTGTTTTGTAGAAAGAAATGGTCCAAAATACCTTCATCCAGGATCCAGGAACTGATTAAAAGCTACAGGAAGCAACTAGAGGCTGTTATCTTTGCAAAAGGAGGATGTACTAAATATTAATGTCACTTTTCTGTTGAGGTGCCCATATTTTTGCACCGGTCAAATTTTGGTTTAATGCATATTGCGCATTTTCTGTTAGTACAATAAACCTCATTTCAATCCTGAAATATTACTGTGTCCATCAGTTATTAGATATATCAAACTGAAATGGCTGTTGCAAACACCAAAATATTTAGAACTAAAAATGATTAAGATTAATAGGGGTGCCCAAACTTTTTCATAGGACTGTATATATTCTTGTAATATCTCCCTATATTATAAAAATGAATTTCTGTCTGTCTGTCTGTGCTCTAATGCGAACCAAACGACTGGACCGATCTTCACCGAATTTGGTACAGAGATACTTCAGGTATCTGGGAAGGTTTAAGACGAGACTCCAATTCGCTCGGACGTACCGTTGCTGCGATACAGCATTCCAAACACAATGCCCCCCCCCCCCCATAGCCAATACAAACCTGCAAGACTTTCACTCATATTCCAACTGCAATACACATGGTCACTCCACATACACAACCCAACACTTATATCCAAACTGAGATACACGCATCAGAGGATTAGATACACAGATCAGCACACAGTATCACACGCCAGAGGATTAGATACACACGTCTGCACACAGTCCCACAAACCAGAGGATTAAATATGCGCTTCTGTACACAGTTCCACATGCCAAAGGATTAGATACACGCGTCTGCACAAAGTACCACACGCCGGGGGATTGGATACATGCGTCTGCACACAGTACCACATGCCAAAGGATTGGATACACGCATCTGCACACAGTTCCACACACCAGAGCATAAGATATGCACATCTGCACACAGTACTACATGCAGTAGGATTAGATACGTGCATCTACACACAGTTCCACATGCCGTAGGATTAGATACGCGCCTCTTCACACAATACCACACAGGGGAGGATTAGATACGTGTGTCTGCACACAGTACCACACTTTGGAGGATTAGATACATGCCTCTGCACACAGTACCACAAGCCAGAGAATTACATACACGTCTCAGCACACAGTACCACACAGGGAGGATTAGATACACGCGTCTGCACACAGTACCACAAGCCAGAGAATTACATACACGTCTCAGCACACAGTACCACACAGGGGAGGATTAGATACACGCATCTGCACACAGTACCACATGCCAGAGGATTAGATATATGCATCTGCACACAGTACCACACAGGGGAGGATTAGATATGCGCATCTGCACACAGTACCACATGCCAGAGGATTAGATACGCGCATCTGCACACAGTACCACACGCCAGAGGATTAGATACGTGCGTCTGCACACAGTACCACATGCCGTAGGATTAGATATATGCCTCTATACAATACCACACAGGGGAGGATTAGATACATGTGTCTGCATACAGTACCACACTTTGGAGGATTAGATACATGCCTCTGCACACAGTACCACAAGCCAGAGAATTAGATACGCGTCTCAATACACAGTACCACACGCAAGAGGATTAGATACGCGCATCTGCACACAGTACCACATGCCGTAGGATTAGATACGCGCGTCTGCTTACAGTTCCACATGTCAGACGATTAGATACGCACATCTTCACACAGTTGTACACGCCATAGGATTAGATACACGCGTCTGCATACAGTACCACATGCTGTAGGATTAGATACATGCATCTACACACAGTTTCACATGCCGTAGGATTAGATACGCGCCTCTTCACACAATACCACACAGGGGAGGATTAGATACGTGCGTCTGAACACAGTACCACACTTTGGAGGATTAGATACAAGCCTCTGCACACAGTACCACATGCCAAATAATTAGATATGCGTCTCAGCACACAGTACCACACAGGTGAGGATTAGATATGTGCATCTGCACACAGTTCCACACACCAGAGGATTAGATACGCGTCTCAGCACACAGTACCACACGGGGGAGGATTAGATACGTGCATCTGCACACAGTACCTCACGCCAGAGGATTAGATACACCTGTCTGCACACAGTACCTCACGCCAGAGAATTAGATACACCTGTCTGCACACAGTACCACACGCCAGAGGATTAGATACGCGCATCTGCGTATCACTTTTCACTGACATCCAAAATGAGATACACATAATCACATGACGCTTATGGACATACACACAAACCACATACAAAATACACCAGTGCAAAATTGGACATTTCTTATGGGGCCACTACACAAACATAAAATGTAATATACCCGTGCGAAGCCGGGTCCTCCCTCTAGTGTATTATATAATAGTAACCTATTTCATGATGTACAAACCTCAGATGTGACACCAGGTCGGTAGAAGTGATTGACTCCAGAGTAACATCCCAGGAGGCGAAGCAAGAGGAAGGTCGACCAAGGCCACATATAATAAAGTGCCAACCATGATCATAGATACAACATTTATTATCTCCATACCAATAAATACCAGTATATACAATAAAATAATAATAGTGCTGATTCCAGGACAGGATGTGAGCTCATAAATATTATAATGTAATGGGAATATAATGTGGAAAATGAATTGATATCAATTAAGAAAAATCAATTTCTTATCGTTTAATGTGTTAATGTGTGTAATGGAGGTTTACTAAAAAGAGCCTACAAGATCCATCATGCACTGACTGGCTGACTAGTAGCGCCTCTCTACACTATAGCGCAGTACTACACGTCTGTGCTCCTACCTGTGCCATGATGAGCTGCTCCTTTGGACACCGGGTGACAGCGCCTCCATGTTATTTTTAGGATGCACTCTGTGTACTTTTCAGGACCCCGAAAAAGATCCCGTCCCCATCATAAAAAAGTGATCTACAGCTTCCAGTAGCTCTTTCTGACTATGTGCAAGGATCTGCTAGCTCTATGTTTGGGGTTATAGCCAATTATTAGTTTCCCATAGGGTTATGGTCACACATGACAATGGTTTCAGCATACATTGGTCGTCCCGGAACAATTAATACTGGAGCTTGAGGGAGTGTTGTACTCTATATATCTCATGGTCAGACATAGCTTTGCCTTGTCATGTCTGCAAAATAACTTGTGTAATAGAAGTTGCTAGAACAATTTATGCAGTATATTTGGAGCGCCCCCACAGGGCTCATACTGTTTGGCAATCTACAGATTAATCTAGTTTATTGTTGCTGCCATAGGCTTTGGCTGAATCCTCTGGTAACATACTGCTCAGTACATAAAGCGTCTGAGCTATTTGGCAGGCGGAGAATACAATGTACTACAAGCGTGTAAGCAGGACGCTCTTGGCAGTGGTCTGTTAGGACTTATGGCTTATGGACAAGTGAAGTGATGTCTCCTGACATTCTTCTCACACAGACACGTCTTCAATGCCGGCTGGAAGGGTAAATGAAACACAAGGTTATTTCAGAAGTATACACGGAGGGAGTATTCCCCACTGAGGCCTCAGTAATGGTACACAGATATCACTGACAAGTAGATGAAAGGTCGATAATCCCTTGTATCTACCCGGTGTCTCCGGGAGTGATAAACTAGACAAGTCATTTCAAGATGGATTATTTATAGGCTCAACCCCATAACAGAGCAGAAGCCGCAAATAATCTGTATGCATTCTATACATGTACTGTATAGTTATAGAATGAGAGCAGAAGATTATTCATTGACTTCATATTTTATCCTACAAATAGCACACTATACAATGAGATATAGAAAGGTAAGTAGTTTCATCCATAAAGCATATTCTGGGATATACTGTAGATGTCATATAATAGGGAGCCCTGCTCAGGACCACCCACCCATCCCAAATAAGGGGGCCTTTACAGGCTCCCGTAATGTACAATTTATTTTTTGGGTGCCAATCCTGGTCTTGATCAAATAAAATGACATATGCTGACTATACACTCACCAGCCACTTTATTAGGTACACCTGTCCAACTGCTCGTTAACACTTAATTTCTAATCAGCCAATCACATGGCGGCAACTCAGTGCATTTAGGCATGTAGACATGGTCAAGACAATCTCCTGCAGTTCAAACCGAGCATCAGTATGGGGAAGAAAGGTGATTTGAGTGCCTTTGAACGTGGCATGGTTGTTGGTGCCAGAAGGGCTGGTCTGAGTATTTCAGAAACTGCTGATCTACTGGGATTTTCACGCACAACCATCTCTAGGGTTTACAGAGAATGGTCCGAAAAAGAAAAAACATCCAGTGAGCGGCAGTTCTGTGGGCGGAAATGCGTTGTTGATGCCAGAGGTCAGAGGAGAATGGCCAGACTGGTTCGAGCTGATAGAAAGGCAACAGTGACTCAAATAGCCACCCGTTACAACCAAGGTAGCCAGAAGAGCATCTCTGAACGCACAGTACGTCGAACTTTGAGGCAGATGGGCTACAGCAGCAGAAGACCACACCGGGTGCCACTCCTTTCAGCTAAGAACAGGAAACTGAGGCTACAATTTGCACAAGCTCATCGAAATTGGACAATTGAAGATTGGAAAAACGTTGCCTGGTCTGATGAGTCTCGATTTCTGCTGCGACATTCGGATGGTAGGGTCAGAATTTGGCGTCAACAACATGAAAGCATGGATCCGTCCTGCCTTGTATCGGTAACGGTTCAGGCTGGTGGTGGTGGTGTCATGGTGTGGGGAATATTTTCTTGGCACTCTTTGGGCCCTTTGGTACCAATTGAGCATCGTTGCAACGCCAAAGCCTACCTGAGTATTGTTGCTGACCATGTCCATCCCTTTATGACCACAATGTACCCAACATCTGATGGCTACTTTCAGCAGGATAATGCAATGCCATGTCATAAAGCTGGAATCATCTCAGACTGGTTTCTTGAACATGACAATGAGTTCACTGTACTCCAATGGCCTCCACAGTCACCAGATCTCAATCCAATAGAGCATCTTTGGGATGTGGTGGAACGGGAGATTCGCATCATGGATGTGCAGCCGACAAATCTGCGGCAACTGTGTGATGCCATCATGTCAATATGGACCAAAATCTCTGAGGAATGCTTCCAGCACCTTGTTGAATCTATGCCACGAAGAATTGAGGCAGTTCTGAAGGCAAAAGGGGGTCCAACCCGTTACTAGCATGGTGTACCTAATAAAGTGGCCGGTGAGTGTATATACTGTATATAAGGGCGGGTTCACAGCTGCCCCCAGTCTCCACTTTAGTCAATCATTGTCATGTTCAAGAAACTATAGGAAATCACAGATGGTAGTTACACTAGAGCTGCCTTGAACTAATATGGCAATGCTGGTCTGCTGCACATGATCTTAGAGCACCTAATTTACAGTCATCACGTTTTATTTTTATTTACCATATATGTTACCAGTTCAATTTGGCTCAGTAATATGACAATGAGTCAATGTAACTTTATTCTTAGCCAATTCTGAATAGTTGTGAGTGTATATCTATGGTGGAACACTGTATCATATCAGTGTATCCACTTTTTGATTCTCATTAATACACACAGAACAGGCTGTGTTCACTGTGGGAGATTAAAACTTGCTCCCATACAGTGGTTTTCACATATATGGGTCTTATATATGTAGTATGTGTGGACGTTTTTAGCCTAAGTGGCAATTAATAAAGGTTATATCTTAGTATTATCAGTTTATATACCATTCAGCTAGACTGTATATTGTATTATACTTATATAATATATGGCTCAGTACTTATATTTCCTTATATTCTTAATATTTATATATTTAATATTACATATTAAACTTATATATGGCTTAGTAGACACTTATATATCCTTATATTATACTTATTATATATAAGAGTAAAAAAAAAATTAATTAGTTAATATATACATATATTTTGCTATTATGCCCCGTGATGTCAGAACTACTCAAAGATAATTTTATTTAAAAGCAAAAGTAAATGTAAAATAAAAAAAAAAAAGTTCTGGGATTCAGAATATGGTGACACAAAACATCATATAATAAAAATAACTATATAAATTCGGTATTGCTATTACTGTACAGACCTGCAGTATAAAGTTCTTTTTACTGCACAATGCACGCCGAACCAACACCCAAAACACAATGGGGTCCCATTCCACCAAATATTGTTTTACAGTCTCAGGACGTGGAATATTAAATGACGCCATTAAAAAATCTAACGTGTCTCGTATAAAGCAAGCTCTCCTATGGCAGTCAATAAAATAACAAAGAAGTTATGGCGAAGACAGAGAAATGGTAGCATTAATAATGGCTGTCAGGAAGGGTTAAATAAATTTACATTAGTCTACGAATCACCTTGCAGCAAAAAAATATGTAGGAGATATCTTGGTAGTTTGGTAGGTCAGCAAACAAGTGGAGGCAATGCATGCTGGGTGACGGGATGATGTGTCCGGCCGCTTAGTGGTGAACTGGGATCATCTGCCGGTCTAGAAATTTCTAGCAATTTACCAGCAGTCCTCAGCATGCCAGGTAATCGCTTCATAGCAATGACTGACATGACTGGGCCAAGAAGGCCTCGGTTTTGGACCGCTTGCTGCTGTATACACTGTATACTGTACCGGCCTTAGAATGGCTGTCTGTACTGAAGGTCAACAAAGTGAAAAAATGCATTTGGCTGTTCACAAATAATTAACCCCAGAAATACGTCAATGAATCGAATGAAAGCTACAAGGTTTGGAAGGGGCGTCCCTGGGAACAGAACCCTGTTAACACGTTTAGTCTTGGACATATGTGTTAAATTGGCATAGCTTGTGAGAATGAATGCAGCTTTCAGCACTGGAGCCGGGACTATAAATCACAGTAGGAGAGGCCCTTGTGTGCACAGCCGGGTACAGAGCTCTCACACAGTCTCAAATACCCAAAGGTATAGGCAGAGGCGAGAGCTCAAGTATCTGAAATGTCAGTGTAAAAGCCCTCCATTCTCCACATAGTTTTTGACATCCCCACTTGGCCTATTGCCAGCAGTCCTAGTCACTGTCGGCTTCTTCCTCGGAGAATGCCACGGGATTATGATTACCGGATTTCAGTTAGAAGCCATATAGAATGGTTTTCAGGGCTTATTGCAATCATCGTCACTGACAGGAAGCTTGGCATAGCTGAGACGTCCCTGCCGGACCTCGCTCATGAATACTGATAGCAGCTTAAACACTTGCGGCATACTTACGTTTTATAGCTAAAAGAGTGTTGCCATGGCAACAGGCCACTGATGTCACCGTGTAAGGGTGAGTCTCTTCAAGTTGGACCATTTTGGGGACCCCAATTCCCTCGTCCCTGCGTCCTAATCGTCCTCTGGCTCCTTTTCCCCAGGTGAGGACTTGGCCATCTGCAAAGAAAACATCTGCTGTTGATATTCAGGGATTATGACACAGTCATGCAATGGGCAAGGCCTGGGCAACTTACAGTTTGTCCCCATTCACATGACTAGGAGCGTACAGGACACCGCAGCAATTCTTATTATACTATAACACTGTATTTTAGATCTTCCAGGGACAGCTTTTAACCCGGTATCATATAGAAAACTCTGCTAGTAGGACATTAGTATATAAGATGCAGCCATGACACCATTGACAAGCACTGAAGATAACAATGGGTATTATAACTGGATGTATATGGACTATTATAAAACCACAGAAAAGCAGAGAATATTCTTAAATGAGGGAGGGGGAGATATATATATATATATATTATTATATATTATTTTTTTCTACAGTCATTTCTTTATCAGCAAAGGCAGGATTACATATATGAATATATATATATACTGTATATATATATATATATATATATATATATATATATGTAATCCTGCCTTTGCTGATAAAGAAATGACTGTAGAAAAGTGATCTTTCCAGAACCTGCAGTGTCAATCTATTATGAGAATCAGTGATCAGTGTGGAAACTTTAGGATTTTTACTTAAAGGGATTGTCCAGGCTAAATTTCTTAAGTTTAAATACACTAGAGCAGTAAAAAAAGAAAAAAATACATACTCACCTGTCCCCAGTTGCTTTGTTGTTGTCCCATGCCTCCCGATTCTCTTCTTGCATTGTGCTCAAGCCACTCATTTGGCCTCAGCAAGAGGACCCGTGATGCCACAGGTAGTGACATTCAGGCCTGAGAGGTCACATGACCACTGAAACCAATCAGCGGCTTCAGCACAATGCCAGGAGCGGATTACACAGGAGGACACCAGAGCAATGGGGACAGGTGAGTATGCATTTCACTGCCTCCAGCTTATTTAAACTTTAAAAGGGTTGTCCATTTTAACCTGGACAACCCCTTTAAGGAGCTATTTGGGGACAGGGTAATGCATCTTAATAACATTACATCCCTAGGGTACTGAACTTACTAATATACTTTAATTTTGGAAAATCTCCAATTTTTCGACTGTAGCATAGTCATATGATGCCAGAAGTTGCCTTGTCATTTACATGTAATAACACAACGCCATGTCATATGTCTCTAGGCAGTGAGGGCTGTGTTCGCTCACCCTATTGGAGTTGGATCCCTACAAGGGGTTGGTCAGACTCTAATTTTCAGCCATGTGACTGATGATGTCAAAGAGAAATGGGTGGAGAATGCAGGCAGGAGTAAGCAGCACAGTGGAGACAAAGTAGGGATCAGTCTGGAGGCGGAGCTTCAGCTGAAGGAGGCGGGATGTAGGTGGGAGGAGGGTGACAGACCTTGAGTATTAAGCTTCTCCTCCAACCTAAAAGTGTGGTTCGGATGCAAGAGGCAGAACATAGCAACGTGACCAACCCCTTCACTGCAGATGTCAGGGAGATAAGAATTGGGTGGTTGGCTCCTTTCACTCTCGGTAAGATCACCTCACCGCCAGTGGCTTCCTACCCTCTCCCACTTAGTATACATCTAGCCTGGCTGGGAGGGATTGTTGAGCCATCTAGGTGTATGGCCAGCATTGACACCAAGGCCTCTTTGACATTTCTACACAGTGGTGCACCAGGCGGCCTACTGTGTGAACGGGGCTGTGTAATGGTTACCTACACAGCAAGTGGCATATAGCAATTATATCAAAAAAGAACATGAGCTTTTAGCTTCTAAAAGGGGTAAATCTCTTTAAAAAATGGTAGTGAATTTTTGGAGACCCTTTAATATACACGGTATATATTTTTTTCTTTAAAAATCCCTATAATAATCAATAATAGGATTATATTTCATATCTCATTCTTTGACATGACCATGACTTCTTGAAGGAAGGACAGGTAAGGAAATCTGTTGTGTGCAGAGCTTCCCTCCATGAGTAATCTGAGTATATTAGTACACAGCGGTGCACGTCATCCTCTGCACACTACACGAAATGTCAATCCTAAAAGCCTGAGTCTAAAGTGGAATAATTGTGTTTATTTACTGAGGTGAGATGGAAAAGCTACTACTATGTACTTATGTTTCCACAGGATTTCGACGCCATGGTGCTTACATACCTTTTGCAATCTGTATTTCAATTTTCCTGCAATTTATGATACCAAATGTACAATTTCACAGAATTTGAAGAAAGTTAAGGTGCTAACCCACTACCATCAGTGGCTCGAGATGTTGGTCGGGTGTTAGGAAGCTGTCCTGGAAGATTCCAACAAAATGCCGCTGCTGCTTCTTATTCAAACATATTCCAACAATGGCAGATCGCTGTGGGATTAAAGGCATTCTATCATTAAAATCCTGTTTTAAGCTAGACCCACGTAGGAATAGCTTTAGGAAAGGCTATTCTTCTCCTACCTTTAGATGTCTCTCCGTGCCGCCGTTCCTCAGATATCCCAGTTTTCGTCCATATGCTAATTAGTTTTCTCGCAGCACTGAGGGCGGTCCCTGTGCTGCGAGAAAACTTTCCAGCGCTGCCTTCTTCTGTTCGCCTCCTCCGCCTCTTCTTCCTTGTCCCATCGCGTCTTCGTCAAAAAGCACCGACTGCGCATGTCCGTCGCCATTTTCCTGTGGCTGAACAGGAAAGAAGAGGCGGAGAACAGAAGAAGGCGGCGCTGGATAGTTTTCTCGCAGCTCTGGGGTCGCCCCCAGTGCTGTTTGAGCGCTAGGGACCGCCCCCAGGGCTGCGAGAAATCTAATTAGCATATGGACGAAAACCAGGATATCTAAGGAACGGCGGCGCGGAGAAGACATCTAAAGGAAGGGGAAGAATAGCCTTTCTTAAGGCTATTCCTACGCGGGTTTAGCTAAAAACGGAATTCTAATGATAGAATCCCTTTCACAGAAATATTGTTTGTGTAGCCATAGCCTAATTGCTAACATCACTGACTACAAGGTATCCGCTCTTGTGAACCGTGATCCAAACCATCTGATCTCAGGATAACTGTACACAAACAGCTACAAAACACAAGGCTTAGGACACTTGTTAAAATGGGGTTTTCGCTGCCTGCTTGATTGAAAGGTAACTTAAAAGTAAGTGGATTACAACATATCCCCGTCAGACCACCTGGGATCAACTTGGTGGAAAACCTGGCAGTACCTAATTTTTCTAAGACACCACAACAGGAAAAAATAGGTATTACACAATGTTCATTCATATGATACAATACAGGTCCTCTAGCGTTTCTCAACCTTAGTAAGCCAAGCACACCCTCCTAAAAAAAAAGTCACAAGCAAGTACCGCCAATGGTGTCCATCATATGACAGACCTGCTCCCGATAATAAGTGGGAAAGAAAACCTGGCACACGCAATGTGCAAAGCAAATGGAAGACACACAATAATTGTTCTGGGGGTCTTTCAGCTTCCGAGCAGCTTTTCGCACATCAGATTATAGATCAGTAGCCATCTCTCTATTCAGCACAGACCACCTGCTGTTATAGAAACCCAGACCCAATGTCTTCTAACATCTGAAGATGGTGGGCGGTTTAGGCAGCACTAGCACCCAGGAGTCTCGGAACTGTCATTTGCAGAACGCTAGTTCAACACTGGAACTCGTCTTCATTGACAATGGTATTACTAGGCCGGGTCAGACATTGTTTAATTGGATTTTCCAACAAATAAGATGCATGTCATATTACTTACTATAAATATATGACTGATAGCGGTCTAACCTCTGGAACTACAGTGCACGTAAGAACTCACTGGGACACACAGAAACAACCAAATATGCTTGGGGAGGGGGACAAATTGTCACACACCAGACATTTATGGCATATTATACCGATAAGCAACAAACATTAATTGTCGGAAAACCCAATTAAAAGGGACAAAGTCTAGAAAGTGAATTCCCAGTAATTGTTGACTCATACTTTTGCAAGAAATGCCCGATTATAGGTGTGTACAGTCTTATTTACACTGGAATATATGGTACGTTCAACATAATGGGCTCACCTGTACAAACAGCCACAGTGAAGGCATCACCACATGCCACCATTGTCACCTTTAACCCCTGTGGTGTGCTCACATGACAGGGCACTCTGCTATGTCGGTAGGTGTTAGTGCCCAGTTGTCCGTGTTGATTGCTACCAAAGGTATAACACTGACCCAAGGCTGAAAGAAAGGAGAAATGCAGTAAAATAAGAGGCTATTCACAAAGCCCCCCACTCATCTCACACGTCTCAGGGTGTTTGCACATACAATAAGTCAACACTAATGTTAGCTTTAGAAAGTCACACTAAGGAAACTTTCCTTGCCATTCACAAAAGAAGAAGAGTGTTGGTCATCTCAGTGAATGCAAAGCCTAAATCCCACAGTAAACATGCTTTACTCTCGCTTTTCCTATGCACTCCTTAGTGTGTATTGTACCTACCAGTTACCACAGCAGAGTGGGCAGTGCCCACATCAGCGTACAGGATGGCTTCTTGGTTCAGAGGTGCCGACTGTACAGGGGTGAAGGTGTAGGCCTCTTCCACTTGATCTTCTGGAGGGGGTTCAGTAACAGATGAGATCTGATCTAGGCCCAGCTTGTTAAACCTGGCAAAACCAAACATCTCATGTTAACATATTGTACCTAAATACTCGTTGGTTCCTCGGCTCATATATTATCTGTGAAGTTGTTATTGCTGACTATACTGCCCCGTGTCTGACAAAAAACACTGAACAAACATTATCTGTCTACCATTTGTGAACACGATTGACTCAACCTTCTGCTTTGTCCACCACTGATTCCTCTGATCCGTAGTCAGACGCGTTATCCATTGCGCCACTGGCCTGTACATCCACCACCGATTCTGTATGAGGTGTTGCTAATATCATAGTTCGCTTTTCAGTTTCTACTGAAGACTATTCTGTACAGTGTAACCTGGTGATTTCCCTCCCAAAGCAGTCACTGGGATATGCCAATACTCATTCATCTCTGAGGGTCCAACCTCCAGGACCACGGCCAATCCTGAGAATGAAGGGGCCAAAGCACTGTTGTAAGGCAGCGGCCCCTTCACTTTCTTACCCTGTACAGTGGTGCCCCACTGAGTGAGCCCAATGTTAACACCAAGCTACACTACTTTAGGCCTAGCACTTACTAACCTGTTACTGCCACAGGCCAGGATCTGGTTGCCGACTGTCAGAATCATGGAACTGTCAATGCCACACACGACTTTTTGTGGTTCATATTCCAGTGCGATTACGACCTGCTGAGGAGAATTGTGAGATTCCTGGTTCCCAAGGCCAAGTCTTCCTATGGTAAGAAGAATTTTCATGTAAAAAATCACTCATATGTTCAGTATTTTATTTTTTTACATATGCTGTGGACACAATGGAGACACATCAGGCCCTGACCCAGGTCTCGCTCGCAATAACACTTTCGTCTGACACACACTAGGGCCAAATGTAAAGGAAATCAGACAACCCACCTAGATTTATGTGTCTAGAACAGAAAGATCCGTCTGCTTTCTGACAATACTATAAGGCGCCACGTAAAATACTATATCCAGTCACCATGTTTCAGACCAATCCAACAACTTGTAGGGAATAAGATGAGTAAAATCTTAAAATCTACATAAAGGTTTTAAGAAGTTGATCTGACGAGACACAAGTGAAGGGTAGAAAATAGTGTACGGGAGGGGCAACGTGGTGGCTCAGTGGTTAGCACTGCAGCACTGGAGTCCTGGGTTCGAATCTGCCAGGAACAACATCTGCAAGGAGTTTTGTATGTTCTCCCCGTGTTTGCATGGATTTCCTCCCATTCTACAAAGACATACTGATAGGGGGAAAAAAAAGTACATTGTGATCCCTATATGGGGGCCACAATCTACATTAAAAAAAAAAATGGTGTAAGGGAAAAAAAACAAACAAAACAGAGTCATAAGGACAGACTGCCAGCTGCTCATTGACAACAACCCTGTGACCCCAGGAGGCACATGGCACAGACAGCACAGTCCAGAGGGGGCCAGTTTGCTCGGCTTGTCTTGGGAACGTGGCTAGGTAGGTATTGTTAGTATTATTTTTAAGGGCAATTTTTTTTCTATGTGGGGAGTCACTAAACGGTATCATACTGTGTGGTGGGATCTAAAAGTGTCTTCACACACAAGCAGAATGACCTAAGGGGGCATCTCTAATGTAAGGCTTCATGGACATGATTGAGTGCCCAGTCCAAGTGTTTTCCAATATTCCTTTCTGTTCCAATATTTATAGAGCGGGTCCTATAAAATATTGCAACGGATTGGAGCATCAGAACACACTTGGACTGCACACTGAAGTCTAAAGGTATGAGAAGGGGGAATCCATATTGTGAGAGAGGCATTACATGTGAGGGTGCTAAGGAGGCATCACTACAGTATGGGAGGCAATATGTGTCATCAATACTGATAGGAGGCACTAAGGGAGCATCACTACTGTGTTGTGGGCACTAAGAGGCCATCTTTAGTGTGTAACGGGGCACCCTTACCTCTGTTGATTCTTGTTAAGAAGAGGGAGGTACGGCGACAGGCATGAGGTTAATATCAGAATAATCAGGAATAACCAATATTAAAATGTTATGAAATTTACAGAGCCGAGGGCACAGAGCTATATACACATGTAGTGGCAGTAGCTTAGCTGTAGTCACCCAGCACGATCACTACATAGTGTACAGAGCAGTCTGCTGCCAGATCCATACACTGTGCTAGTACCAGCAGCGGTGGCTCCAGGTATCAGCTGATCAGCCATCTCTCATCAGTATCTAAATCCAGTTACACCCCCTTTAAAGCCCGAAAAAAAACATATAAATTACAATAGGAAATAATGGATTAACATACTAAAGTACATACTGGGGGTTCACTAAAACAGCGCCATACAGTGATTTACATCAGGTAGCTCATAAGTAGAAAAAAGACTGATATGCAAGGTACATGACTGCAGTAAACCAATAAGCACCATTTTACCCCGTGACAAAAACGTATGGCCCTTATGTGAACCAAGCCGAAATGTTCTTGTTCTACCCATGTAAAGGTCACTGTATATGGCGGTGTACTATACAACTTACTACAAGACCTGTATGTAATAAGAGCGTCAGACAGTCATACAAGCTACTTACACAGATTTAAGTAGCAAGAGGTCAGAACAAGTCTTACCATTGTCTCCGCGCCCCCAGGAAAACACTTCTTTCTCATTTGAAACAGCAAGAACATGTGAAGCCCCGCAGGACACGTGAACTATCTCATAACCCAGGAGAGCCTCTACGATCTTAGGCTGTGGGAGAGAGCACAGGAAGTCAGACAGAAGGAGCTTAGCAAAAAGACAACTTCCATATTTTGTATTAGAACTACCTTACACCATTTTATTAGAAAACCACTGCAATAGATCACTCGTGCACAATCCTTCTGAAACAATGGTCATTATCTCAGCAGAAAACTAAAGAAAACTGCAATCATTGTAATTATCTTGTATAAATAAGTCTAAATGTTCCAAATATAGTTCAAGTGCACTTGCTAAGCTAAAGCAACACTCCAGTTTTTTGTTTTTTTAGCTATACAAGATAGTTATCAAAGGAGATACAAATTAAGCTATTGTTGATGCTGTCACTCATGTCTAGCACCTGTAGCCATGTCTAGTACCTCACACCCCTGTTTTGTACCTGCTACCCATGTCTAGCACCTTTACCCATGTTTAGTACAGGTCACCCATGTCTAGCACCTGTATCCATGTCTAGTACCTGCCACGCTTGTCTAGTACCTGCCACCTTTGTATAGGATCTGTAACCATGTGTAGCACCTGCCACCCATGTCTACCATCTCTCACCCATGTCTAGTACCTGTAGCCATGTCTAGTACCTCACACCCCTGTTTTGTACCTGCTACCCATGTCTAGCACCTTTACCCACGTTTAGTACAATTCACCCATGTCTAGTACCTGCCACCTTTGTCTAGCACCTAACCATAGAACGCATACCTGGGGCCTTTTAGGCCTGCATGCTTAACTTTTTGCTCCATTATAATAAAAATTTTGCCCACTATTCAGATTTTAATTTACAATTTTGAAATAAACTTGTGAAAGTAATTTAAGTGTGTTTTTCTATATTATTTGCATGGGGGCTAAAAGGCCCCCAATAAGTTAAAATTTATGTATTTTTAACATCATGCGTTCTAGGGTAACCAAGTGTAGCATCTGTCACCCATGTCTACCATCTGTCACCCATGTCTACCATCTGTCACCCATGTCTAGTACCCGTCACCCATGTCTAGTACCCGTCACTCATGTCTAGTACCCGTCACCCTCGTCTAGTACCCGTCACCCTCGTCTAGTACCTGTCACCCATGTCTAGCGCCTGCCACTCTTGTCTAGTATCTGTCACCCATGTCCTTTCCTGTTTCTGCAAAACACTGCAGAGCCAATACTAAAATGAACCTTCCAGGATTTTAGACTGTAAAGATGTCACCATAGTTCCTGCGAGACATAGCAATTGCTGCTGATAACACTGGGGAAGGTAATGGTAGAGAATAGAATGGAGTGGTTCAAATAAAGTGTGGCATGGATCCAGTAGTTGGCACCGCCTCGGCCAGCCCAACTGGTTTGACGTGGGCATAAACAGTGGTGCCTCATGCTAACAGTCCCAGGAGGCGGCGCTATCTACTGGTTCTACAGCACCTTATTTTAACCACTCCACTCTGGCATCTACCAGGCAATGGGGGCATGGTGACCTGAGTGTGACAGGGAACTATGGGCAGTTTGTGAGAGAGAGAGGGGGGAGCAGGATAAGCAACAGGCAGGAGAATGAGCAGGGAGACATTGCAGTGTAGTAGGGGGTGGGACTGCAGACAGCACAGAGAGACCTCATGTTTGCACAGCAACCAATGCTAGAAAAAAAGAGATCACACTGATTATGTGACTTAGTGAAGAAGGTAAATGCAGGACAACGAAATACACTGTCAGGAGACAGCTAATACTATTAAAGGGATGCTCTTATAGACAATATAATGAGTCAATAAAAAATAAATCGCTAGAGTTCTCCTTTAAGCCCCCATCTGTAATACTAACCAATTACTTTGTGGGAATGCTAAACCCCCTTCCTCTGTCAAACCCCGTAGACTCTGAAGTAACTATTGACCGTTGCACCTAATAAAGATCTTTCATCACTCCCAACTCTTTGCCTCCATCGACAGGAGTCACTTTGAATTTGTTCTCTTTCTCCCGCCATCCCCAAGCGATCTCTTTTGTCCATTTCAGCGCCCAATATGGTAATTAGGCTCTATACTGTCAGGTAAGTGGTTGTTGGCTTAGTAGACAATCTGGGACTGCCCATCTGACAGTAAAGAGCCTAATGAACATATTGGTTGGTGATAAGAACTGCACTGATTGCTCAGGAATGGCGGGAACTAGAAAAAAAGATTCCAACTGCACCAGAATAAGGGGAGCAGCGCCTACTAAAGGATGCAATTGAGTGGGAGTGGGTGGGGGTGGTATCCCTCTTTACAACATTTAAAGACAGGACTTAGAGGTGCGACCATACAGAATGAGTCTAGCTATTAAACATAGCCGACTACCACGGTGAATACGCAAGCAACTTTTCAGCCACAGGATGTACTAATATATACTACTGTGGTCACGAAAAGGAAGTTATGGCATTACATTACATCCAAATGTGGGGTCAAAGATCATTGTATGGTCATTAACAACTATCACTAGATCTGGGGCCACCACCAGACATGTTTTGATATGTGACGCCAAAACTTTCGATTTCTTTACTTTGACCAATGTTCCCGGCAATGACAAGGGAATGTTGTGCAAGCAAGTGGAAAAAAAAATTAGATATCAGGAAATCCAAAGTTGTGTGGGTGTGTCAGAGGTCAAAGAATATACTTGATAAAGGGCTGAATTAAAGAAATCCAAGTCAACATTGTTTCTATTCATAAATCCTAGTGCAAGAAAGAAAAGTAGAGTTACATAGTAACCAATCAGGTCTCAGCTATTATAATCCAATATGCGACAGAAAATGACAACAGTGATGGGATTGGTTGTTTGCAACATGTCAACTTTTCCTTTGCTCACATGCAAAAACTATTAGTAAGACATTTCACGTATAGCAAGCTTACCATGGGATACCCAAGAAGATGGAATTGTGAAGCTTTGGGGGGAAAAGAAGAGAGAACAGTAGAAAGGTTTAGGTGTGTTGTCAGATAATAACAGTGTGAGAAATAATGACCCGTTTCTGTTGTGTATATTGCGCCCACATACTCCGTAGTGCTGTACAGAGACTCCTATAAATCCCTCAATACATTTCATAGGAAGCAAGATGACCTATAAGTACGCTCAGAGCGTGAGGGGGAGCCAGAGAAGAAGTGGCAAGCAGACGCAGAGAGGACGTATACGTACAGGGGGAACGTATATGACGTATACGTACAGGGAGGACGTATATGACATATATGTACAGGGAGGATGTATATGACGTATACGTACAGGGAGGACGTATATGACGTATATGTACAGGGAGGACGTATATGACGTATACGTACAGGGAGGACGTATATGACGTATATGTACAGGGAGGACGTATATGACATATATGTACAAGGAGGATGTATATGACGTATACGTACAGGGAGAACGTATATGACGTATATGTACAGGGAGGACGTATATGACGTATATGTACAGGGAGGACGTATATGACGTATACGTACAGGGAGGACGTATATGATGTGTATGTACAGGGAGGACGTATATGACGTATACGTACAGGGAGGACATATATGATGTATACATACAGGGAGGACGTATATGAACCCAGAGCGCCAGTGCTGCAATGCAAACATGCTAACCAGTGGCCCAGGTATAAATTCTACTCTATACATAAGAAGATTAATAAAACTCTTATTAGACATCCAAAGATCTCCGCTCAGCTTGGAGACACCTTCTGATTGGGTAATTTCCTGTGTCCAAAACAATAATTTTGTTATTTATCCCGGTACCGATAAAAATTAGAACTAAACTAAAGGCAAACAATTAAGACCCCATGCACACGAGTCTGCATCCAAGTCGGGGCTGATTTTGCAGCAGAATGCATTCAGACACTTGGAGTGACATCCCAGCACGGTCTGTAATGAACTTACGTCTATGGGGCTTATGATCCATTCGATTCTAATAATAAGGAGCAGGATAAGACCTGCACTATTTTCACTGGAACAGAATGGACCATCATGTGACCCCTCAAATGGTACATTCGGACATGTGCATGGAGCCTAATGTAACGTTTAAGGAGTTTTCCCACTAAGCCATTTAGTCCTGATAACTTGCAGATCAGTGGTAGTCGACTGCTCAGACCCCAATGATCAGGAGAACAAGGAACTTTCATCCCCTGCTTCATTCATCTCAATGGAAGTGTGGGGTTGGACCCATATTGATCTACATTTGTCCACTATCCTATGTATATGGGAAATCCCTTTAAGATCAGCTACTAATATTGTTCACACATTTGTATGTTAAAGGGGCAGATTTATACGCCAAACCCACCAGATTTTTGATCATTTCTGCCAGTTTCCTAATAAGTCCCACTCTAGAGGAACACTTCTGTACTTGTGTTCTTGCTTGTTACACGGCGTAGGATGCATCGAGCTGTAAAGTAAATATCTGATGATACATGAAGTGGTGACAGGTCTGTTTATTGTGGATTAGGATGCATTTTAATGGTCTCCTGTTGACCACAAAATGATACGCTGGCGATAAAGTCCATTTCAGTGACTGTAACTGTTCACATTTGACTTGCTGATTCTCTCAGTCTGTGGCTTTCTGCTTGTTTCCATTCCCGTCTTACCTGCCTCCCAATCACTTAGCAAACACATCTTCTGAAACAGTCTTAACTTCTGATTTGCTACATCCTATCCATATTCATGTCGAAACTAGTGACGTGTCCACAAGACAGGTCTCCTTCCTATTCACTTCAATGATTAGGAAGGGTCAAGCATCTCGGTATTGACCACCAGTCTAATTATGACCTTTGTCAGGCTCTATATGGAATATGCATTCTTGTAGAGAAAAGACTCAGTGTTATCTGTGTGTTTACATAGAGAGGTAACAGACTGGGCTTTATCAACAAACTGCAATTAGCTGAGCTGATTGTCCTGCCAGCAAGAGCAGTGAGTGACGTCACTTGTCCTATCACACAGGCCCGTGGTTATAGCAACGCTGTGTAAACAATGAGAGGAATGAGTTCACATGGCAGGCAAACAAAGCAGCATTTCTAAAGCAATATATTTTGGAAAAGTATTCAATATACATAAGCTACTAGTATAGATAGGATCCTTGAGATGGGACAACCTCTTTAATATGGTTTAATATGCCTCACCCTAGTGACAGACTCCCTTAAATATATTATACAAGTGCCCATCAACGATGCAGCGACTCGACCTCCAGGGCAGAAAATCTGCGAAGAATACAATTTATTTTCCAAATGATTTTTGGCTACGTCTGATCCTCACCCTTTCCTTAGGCTCTATAAACAATATCATAGAAGTTCTAGGATTTTTGCCAGTTTCATAGCTATTGAACCTATGTTATTTAGGATTTATGATCAAGATAGGAGGCATGTACCAACCAAAAATATATAACAATATCCTTTACGTCTGCTGGAAGAACGACAGTACTGCACTGGAGCCAGAAAATCCATTGGCAAGCCTTGTAAAATACTGCATATAGCAATATGTGACTGTGCCATTCTCAATCGCCCAAGCAAGCTGGCATTGTGAATCCGCTCCAAGACCGGCATTTCTTATTCATCAGATCTTACTGTTTTGCAAACAATCCTGTCCTTGTTTTGCAATCTGTAGCATATGCTGCACTTTTACCAATATGGTGTTTGTCAAGTACAGAAATATATATTTAGAATATGACTAAAAAAATGTATATTTCATAGTTAGATCTCTGACACACGATCACATTACTGCTTAGTTTCATAGACTTCTATATGGCCCCCTGTAAGGTGGTTTGGGGCCACTAGACCACTAGCTTGCCATTACTGCTGGTTTAGGGTGCCTGAGTAAGTTGCAGCCACCCGTCCCCACAACGTGTAGACAAGTAAGTTATAACACACAGATAGATGAGTTCAGAGTACCATTATAGCCCTGGGAAGCCAAAGTTGGTACATCTCACTTTACAGTGCATGTATCCGATGTGTAGGCTATACAAACATGTACTGACCGTGACATCACTTCTCGCAATGCATATGTGCCAAAGCGGACCCCCAGTCTCATTTGTTGGTGACTTATATCATAATATCCCATACATTGCAGGATGGGCAGCTGTAATTTACACAGGGTTGGGGCCATAGGTAATAATAATGCAATAATATAGTGCCATATGGAGGAATAATACAGTAGTGAACGGCTCTGCTCTTACTTAAAAGAAGCACTTATTGCTGGTAAAATAGACTTATAGCCACGATTCTATTTCTGAGCCCAGCAGGAAATATTAATTTTGGTAACTTTGGTAATCCAGGGCAGCTAAGGTCAATATCTCTGGTGCTCTTAGGCAGAGAAGGGGTTACTGTTAGTATTTTTGGTGATCTAACGCAGTGAGGGGTTTTATTATCAACCCAAGGTGGTCTGGCCCAGCAATGGGATAAACATCAGCATCTCTTATGAGTTAGTACACAGAAAAGGTTCATGTCTGCATCCCTGGTGGTCTAGGGCACAGAAGGGTTTAAGGGGGTTGTGCTTTTATGGACACTTATCCCCTATCCACAGGACAGGAGAGAAGTGTCTGATCCATGGGTGGCTCAAAAGTCCCTCTAACACCTCCTTGTGCATAGCACTTCAGTGCAGAGGCATGACTGCCACTCCATTCACTTCTATGGGGCTGCTGGGACTGTAATCTCTGGCAGCCCCACTAAGTAATTGTGTGACTGTGCTCAAACATTGTTTTTTTCCTGAGTTTTAGCTGCTTGCCTGCATTTATTTGCCTCGTATTTGCATTCCCGTGTTACTGGATCTTCTATATTATGGTCACTTGGGCTTTTCTCAGCTATTTGTTTGCTATTGTACAGTTACACCTGGCAGAATTACATATAGAGAAACCAGTAGGATCAGTAATGGATGGGGGAGGGGAGCTCCTTGTTGTACATGCTCACTTCTCAGAGACAAACATATAATGTGTTTTAGCTATAATGTGATTATTAGCAGTTGAGAAGCTGATAGGACACCATGTATGAAGGCTTACGCTAGGTTCACACTAGTGTTCATGTTTCCGCTCTTTGAGACCTGAAAAACGGACAAAATGCTTAAAAATCCATGGACCCCATAGAGTAAAAATCTAGTCTAGTCCTGCAAGCGCCTATTTTAAGCAGAGTGGAGAACGGAGTCCCAGGCTGAGACTCAAACGCTACGGTGAACCGAGAGTCATGGAACAGACTGCCCAGCAAGACCTGCTATAGATTTACATTTTCATAAAAACTCAGATTGAATAATAAGAGGTTGTGATCCGTTGACAGAATTTTTCTTCTACAATCCACTGTCTTTTCTAGGCCAAGATGATAGGAAGTGCTGCGCTAAGACAACACTAAGTGACCTTTCATGTTTTTCACTAAATCAACAGTATAATACAGTTAATAAACTTTACCTGAGTGACATCATTAAAGTTATCGTGTCCTAAGCAGCCATTACTGCCACTGCCAAATGTCATGATGATGCCCCTGTCTGGAGAGAGAGGTCAGACTCAGTGGAAACAATCGCTTACATGTCACTTTCTAATTTCTATATATACAAATGAAGGGCAACCACCGTATGATACTCAGGAAGATCATTAGAAAGTCACATATCATGGATCTAACATTATAGATTTGTGGTATCCACACCTGTCAAACATGCAGTAAACAGGTCGCCGCAGGACACATGCTTTATGGTCACTCCAGACTGGCCCTCCAAGAAACGGGAAACAAACTGAGGTTGGGCATGCTCTACAGCTCCAGGAAGGGAAGGAGCGCCAGCGCCTACTGGAGGAGCCTAGGAGGAAAAGAAAACTATCATAAGAACATGTATCTAAAAGATAAAAGACATAGGGGGAGATTTGTCATGAGCAGGATTTTTTAAAGTCTGTGTTGGTGGAAATTGCACCAAATTTATCAAACATTGGAGGGAGTTTATTAAAGTGGTTGTGCCATTATGGACACTTATCCCATATCCACAGGACGGGGATAAGTCTCGGATCTCTGGGGGCCCAATTGCCAGGTCACCCAGTGATCACAGGATGGGTGACCAAAAGTCCTCCTTAGTCCATCACTTCTATGGGGTTGCCAGAACTGTAATGCGCTTGCAGCCCCATAGAAGTGAATGCACCGTTGGTCACACAAACACATTGGCACTCCATTGTAAAGGAGGCTTTAAGACTTTCGGTCCGCCGTCCTCCTGATCACTGGGGGACCCAGCGATCAGGCCCACAATGATTGCTCATTTATCCACGGCCCTGTGAATTTTCCTCTACCCTTGTCAAATTTTTACACAAGTAAGCCCATAAAGTCATGCAGGGCTTGATAAAGTCTCCCTATACAGCGGTATAAAAGCAAATCCAAAATACTCAATGAATTGAGACAAAGACAACAACATTGAAAGGAGAGGCTGCTGCCATCACATTCTGAGCACGTTCTCCATGGCATCAATCACTGCAGAAATTGCCAATATCAAATATACTGGATTATCTGGTATCGAACACAGTAAAGCATATATGGACAGTTCTGAGTTTCCCCATGGTTCTCTCAGGTAGCAGCTGTGCACCTTGTTTTGTGTGAGAAAACTGCAAAGAGCTGCCAGAATCAGTACCAAGACCCATTTCTAAGACGCATACTACATGGTGTATATTTACTATATACGGGAAATTGTATTCTGAGGACCGCATTGTCTGTACTGTTCATATAAGATAAGATAAGATAATCCTTTAATAGTCCCACAGTGGGGACAACCTACACAACGCCTTGGTTAGGCCATAAATACTCCTTAGGACAGGCCATAATTACCTGATCATGGGGGAGAATGGCCCCCACACACATCGGCTATTTGGGACCACTTCCAATGCTAGTGCTATACAATGCACACAGCTCAGGCCCCAATGACTTCAATGGGAGTTGAGCTACAGTGACTTCACCCGGTCAATATACAGATACTGTATAGTATGTCTGTTGGAAGTAGCAGCTGATCCGTGCTAGGACTGACTGTCAACACTGATCAAGTATTTACGGCCTATCCTAAATTCTTAGACAACCTCTGAGTGTAAGCAACTTCTTCTCTTCTGAATATTGAGACCACATGCATGTCTGGACGGACCAAGCATGCACGTGTATAGGGGATTAGAAGGTATAGCTGTTAGGTAAGCAGATATGGCAGGATTTACTTCCTATTTGCCCCCTCTTCTGGCTAACCTACTATCTGCAGATTAGCAAAAAGAGGGGCTCGCAGCTTCTTACCCAAAACCATAGGATATTTATTATTCAAAGTTGCTTCATTTTCTATTTTAGATGCATTGAAGTAATTCTATAGTTCAATGCTCACTGCATCCTTCCACCTACATTTCCACATTTTGTATACTTTGCATGACATGTTCTTCCTCTTGTTTCTCCCATGGGTCACAGTTCACTGAAGCCTACCTCCCACATGATAATCCTCCCAGACTTGGTGACTCCGGCTTTCTGTGTCCTGCCTGCCGACACCTGGACCACCTCAGTATTCAGCATTGGCAGCCGGAGAGGAGCGCTGATCCCACTTCCCCAAGTGTATACAGAGGACAGAGGTGGGGGAACACCCGGCTTTGTAGAAGAATGCCCCACGCGGCCACCTGATCATAACACATCAACACAAACATGACAGTGAGATGAAGATCCGAATATTCCTCCCCGGCACAACATGTCCTGGCAAAACCTGGCGATAATAGGAAATAATGGAATGTGCTGCACGGATCTGCCTTTGGCTCCGTAATAGGCACCTGTCATGTTAAATAAATGAGCGGCCAATCTGTAGCGGCATTTCAATGGAGCACTGAGACAAGCGATAGGAAGTTCACGTGAATGATAAATGATGTCTAAGGAGCGTCCAAGAAATATGACATAAATTCAGAGCATTTCCATCAGAAGAACTTGACAAAGAAACACGCATAGGCTGGTAGAAGACTGAATTATGGGCACCCAGATAGTTATATACCAGTGCTGAGAGCGGGTACAGCCCCAATAAATCACCCTCTGTAAAAGCACAAAGAACCAATATCCACTTCAGTAACCTTGCAAATGTGAAGACGTCATGTAAAAAATGAATTGTTAAACTGTTGATCATTTATTTATATATTTACAACATTTTACTTTGGCGACATTTGAGAACCCTGTTTCAGCCATGTTCACACTGTACAGATACAGTATAAGTCTTGGTACTGCCGTGGATCTGTCATTATTAATGGTTTTTATGCCAGATACCTGACAAAGGAAAGTTGTAAACCCCCAGTTCGCGACTTTTTAATGCCACTTTTTAATGCCAGGCAACAATAAAAAGTGACAGTGAAAGTGACAGCTAAACGTTGGTGTAGGTTCCACCATAGGTGCCGCACCTATGATAAGATGTGTGCCTACTCATAAATGAGGCTGCTGTTCAGCCCGCGCCAGGGTTATGAAGACTGGCATTCAATATACCAGTCTTTATAAATATTGCCCAATGTGTCCACAATAATATTGCACATGCTGTGAATTTTTAAAATCTGCGGTATGTGAATGGGTTATGCAGAACGTCAGCAGATTCTGTCTGGATTCCCGTGTCATAATCCTGAACATAATGTGAACATGACCCTAAATTATTTATGTCATCTAGTAACATTCTGGTTAATATGCTTGGTAGAAAACAGCTAATGGTCTGTATTTTCATGGTTGTTAATGCTTACTACATCACATGATGTCAAAAAATCCTGGTCAGAAAAAGGGTTAAAGGGGTTTTACCACATATTGACGTTATCACCTATCCACAGAGTTAAGTGTCTGTTCAGCGGAGATCAGATCCTAGGGATGGGGGCTGTGAGTCCCCCAGTCTATATAACATGTAGTCACACTTGCGAGCCAGGTCTTCATTTAAAGGGATTCTATCATTAAAATCACATTTTTTCTCGATCACACGTAGGAATAGCCTTAAGAAAGGCTATTCTTCTCCTACCTTTAGATGTCTTCTCCGCGCCGCCGTTCAGTAGAAATCCCGGTTTTCGTCTGTATGCAAATGAGTTTTCTCGCAGCACTGGGGGCAGTTCTCAGCGCTCAAACAGCACTGGGGGCGTCCCCAATGCTGAGAGAGAAATCTCCAGTGCCACTGTTATCTTCTTCGGGAATGGCCTCTCTGCATGTCTTCTTCCGGAGATGGGTTCAAACTTCTACGCATGCGCAGTTGGCTCTGCCGTTGGATCTCGGGCAAAGCAGACTACGCATGCCCGCCTGGTGTAAGCCCGCACAAATACCCGCACATATGTGCAGTCGGCTCTGTCCGAGTCCCAATGGTAGAGCCGACTACACATGCGTGGAAGTTTGAACCCAGCTCCGGATGAAGACACGCAGAGAGGCCATTCCTGAAGAAGATGGAGGCGGCGCTGGAGATTTCTCTCACAGCACTGGGGATGCCCCCAGTGCTGCAAGATAACTCATTTGCATACAGACGAAAACCGGGATTTCTACCAAACGGTGGCGCAGAGAAGACAGCTAAAGGTAGGAGAAGAATAGCCTTTCTTAAGGTTATTCCTACGTTTGATCGAGAAAAAATGTGATTTTAATGATAGAATGCCTTTAATTTTATAGAACTGGAGATAGCTAAGCGAAGTACTTGGCTTTCCTTTGTAGTGCCACAGAGATGAATGGAGCGTGACATGCTCTCTTCAAAAAGGAAGACTCAGCGGGAGTCCCATACGTTGAACCCCCAGCGATCAGACACTTATTCCCCATCCTGTGGTTAGGAGATAGGTTCAGTTCATGACTCAACCCCTTTAACTCTCCACCACAGAGTTTTCTCTATTCAGTATCTGTTGTACAAACCAAATAATATCCAATGTCATAAAAACAGAAATCCTCACCGCGGGATCTGGCGCTGGGGATGCGGCCCGCTGGCCGTCCACGAGTTACTGCAGGCATTGCTGCCAGAGGCTTCTCCACTCTATAGAGAGAAAAAGAAGGTTTGTTCATTGGGATTGTAAGACATTTATTAAAGTGAAGATCCTTCTGAGGCTGTAGTTTGGTATCACAGGCTACTAAAACAGGTGGCATGTCCAAGTCTTTGGATGTGCACGAGCCACCAAGTCATTTACATGAAACCTGACAGCTTAGATCGACACACAGCACCAGCAAGTCACGTAGTACTCTATAGCTTTCAATAAAGACCATTTAAAGGGATTGTGTAGGTATGCCCTCTCATGTTATCTGATATTGGGTGTGGACAGAGGCAACTGCACGCTAGGAGAGACAGATTCCCAGGAGCGTGCCTGATGCCCGGTGAGTATTATGTACAGTCAAATAATTGGAGTAGGACAGAAAATGTCTGCACAACCCCTTTAAAGAAATGGAGACAGCACTATGTTCCTTAAAGGGGTTGTGCAGGACTTCAAAAACATGGCTGCTTTCTTCTTCTCTTGTCCATGCTGCAGCTCAGTCTTTTTCATTGTAAAGGGATGTAGACGTGGCATTGTCAAGTGACCGATGGACATGATGTCACCTCCTGAGAAGAAGCAGCCATGTTATCGAAATCCTGCACAACCCCTTTAAGCTCAAGTATGTTAAGAACAAAAGCCGCACATCAAACACATTAGACGGTCAACTTCTCCCGTCGACATCGGCGGGTCTGCCTGTCCTTAGTCTAATGTGTGTGTGTCTAGTGTAAAGATGAGCTTTTAGTAGGAAGGCGATTATTGTGCAGCACTGTCATGGATTCAGAAGCCTCAGTTTAGATAATGTCAGCTCGGAGATTGCGCTGTCATATAATAAATGCAGCGTGTTCGAGTAACAAGTCACTTCACATTAATCATAGGAATGAGTGTAATGTAACAGGTGCAGGATCTATCACCGCAGCAATAACCACGGCATATAAAGATGAGAAATACCACCTACACAGCCCACATCAACGTGGTGGGAGGATATCACTGGCAGATGTCAATGTAACATTAGAAATAACTTCTAGCACAAACCACCTAAATGTCAGTATTACTTGAAATTCCCCTAAGAATTGCTGTGAACGGCACTCACCTCATTTTGACGCTGCCAATGTCACTGTACAGGTTGAGAAGTGCAGGTATACAGATAGGATGGGCCATGATCTCATTCAGCTGGGGTCTCTTAGACGGGTCCAAGTTCAGCATGCTCAGAATAAGTTGGCGAAGTTCAGGACTGTAGCGATCTGATATCGGGGCAAAAGTCCCACTCATGATCTTCAGCACCAAAGCCGGCAAATTCTGTACAAATAAAACTTAATTTATTACATGCTTATACACACTGGAGAACCATTTACAAAGAAAATGGTGGAGATACACAGAGGACTCAATTTAAAGGGGGGTTTTCATAGTAATAACCTACCCACAGGATTAGTCACCAACATCTGATCAGTAAGGGTCAGACACTCAAACCAGGCATTAGTCACCTGATCAACTTATCTGGTTGCCTCAAGAAGCTGCAGCAAAGAATGAGGCCAGAGTCAGCTCTGCTCTTATTCAAATACTAGCAAAACACCACAACTATATAGTGAATAGACCTGCAGTTCCCCCAGTACCACAACTATATAGTGAATAGAGCTGCAGTTCCCCTGGTACCAGCACTATATAGTGAACAGAGCTACAGTTCCCTCGGCATCACCACTATATAGTGAATAGACCTGCAGTTCCCTCGGCACCACCACTATATAGTGAATAGACCTGCAGTTCCCTCGGCACCACCACTATATAGTGAGCAGAGCTGCAGTTCCCTCGGCACCACCACTATATAGTGAGCAGAGCTGCAGTTCCCTCGGCACCACCACTATATAGTGAGCAGAGCTGCAGATTTGCACCTGATACAAAAATATGCATCTGCCTCAGTCCATCATTATAGCTTCTGGCTGCGTGGATGTAGTTTTGTGTCTGATACTGATACCTAGGGTAGGCCAGAAAACCCCACAACAACCCTCCCTCACACCCAAATACATGGTCAATTAAAAGGGTTGTGCCAAGTTTACATATTAACTAACCACAGGATAGCAGACAGGTTGTAGATTAATGTGGAACCAACCACTTGGACCCCTACTGATCCCAAAAATGGGTTAAAGGGACACTTTAGTAAGTGCATAATGGATATTTAAAGGCAACCTGTCACACTGAATGAGTCAGATCTTCAGGCAGCATGTTATGGTAAGAAGAGATAAGCAGATTAATGTCTTAAAGGGGTTGTCCCATCACAATGATCCTATCTATACTGCTAGTTTATGTGGATTTAAGACTTTTCCTAAATGCATTGCTTTATCAAAACTGCTTTGTTTGGCCGCTATCTTAATTTATTCACTTCATTGTTTACACTCTGTTTCTATGGCGCTTGGGATTATCTGCTCATTTGTCAAGTGATGTAGCTTCCTGCTCTCAGGGGAGGAGGGAGGGACTGGAGAAGCTCTGAGCTGTTTGAGAAGCTCTGCTACTTAAATGACACAGATAGGGGAGGTGAGAGCTCCGAGATTTCTGAGCTCTTATCAGTCGGTTTAATTGAATTTGGCTGATAAGGGCTGAGATAGGGAGTCCGTTACCTCTGTATGTAAAACAAACTGACTCAAATCCAGCTCTGCTACATCAGCTTCACACTGTGGTAATTCATTTACAACCAATCCCGTGCAAGTGAAACCCCGCCCACCTATGTGCCGAGAAAAGCAGGAAGCGAAGAGAGCACAACAGCCTGCAGGTTAGTGAACAAGCGTCATGGGAATACCCCTTTAAGTACCTTAAGAAAGAACTGGGGATCAGAGAAACTGCCCCTAAAAAGGAGGAGCCTCCATGTGTCGCCCTCCATGGACCCATTCATTTCATTAATAAGCCCAGGCTGCAAAATGGACAGAGATAGGAACTGTACTGAATATTGCCCCTGGGCTCACGGCCCCCTATACAGTCCCATGATATAACAAGGGTGTGTTTATGGGGCCATAAGAAAATAATTTGTCAATATGCCAGCCATTAACAACATTAGTAACACGCTGACGTTCGTGTGCACGGTGCCTAATACAATAGATTTATGTTTTTCTAGCTATGAAAGATAATATCTCTCTAGAAAAACATAAATTTCTCAAGGGGAAGAAAGCAGACATCAGGTATGTGGCGGCTTCCAGGTAAGGTTGTTCAGCTATAGTAACAAGAAACTATTACTCAATCCTTGAAGATGTTTTAGTTTCATGTCAACATAAGAAAGAAAATCCGAGTGAGAAAGGTCAAACCCATCTAGATCACAAGGCCGCAGTACGGTGTCAGGCTGTGTCATGGTTCTTTGTACACTATCATTAAAATTGCTATCACAATATTGAAGATTTAATAAAATTGGCAAAGTGGAGCGGTCACCCCTCAAGACCAATACGGTTTATTCTTGGGTCAAATTCTCTTAATCATTTGAAGTGTAACTTCAGCCATTCAATTACATGGCTCTGAGTTGTGGTTCTGGCCTGGGCGTTCAGTGCTGGGGATATGCTATAGGTTAATATGGTGCAAGATTGACATGGTGAACAAGCACCATAGGCGTCCATCCCCCCTCCTCCTGCATCAGCCACAACCTATGTCAGCAACTCCAGCTCTGAGTACAGGCTGTCATAGAATTAGTAGGACATTTATTCTTAATGTTTTTGGGCCAAGTATCCCATAATTCCAAAGGCTATGGTCATGTGCTGCACATGAAAACCACAGGATCATAAGGCTAGGGCTACACGGCCGCATCGGCTGGAACACAAAGTCTATGCAGTCACATTGTGAAAGTGAATGCAGTCCCATTGTGACTTGGTTGACCTAATAATGCTGCAATACCCAGAACGGCCACTGCAAAAAGCAAGGCGTTCTGACCAATGCAATGCTGCCATGCTTTGTAAGTAATAAACGCGCCCCCAAACAAAAATTAGAGGTAGGAAAACAATGGTTTGATTTAAAAAAAAAAAAAAAAAAAAAAAAGTGGGCATATTCATTGGCTGTCCTAGCTCCCTAATCCTAAGGACTGGTCTTTCATGCTCTAGAAATAATGTGGGTATAACGTGGTCCGCCAGGGTTTGTGCCCAAAAAATGCTTCTTCTTGCAAGACCTTTCTCTATGCATTTTTCTAGCGGAATGGGGAACGGAATCCCCTGAAACATTAAGATTAAAGAGATTATCCAACACAATAAAACTGATAGTGTACCCTATAGATCTCTGCCTGGTAACGGGGAACGCTGAGTGTAGCAGCCCTCTTCAGCTAGTCAGCGGATTAGTTGGACACCCAAAAATCTAACACCACTGATCTTGGATAAGCCCTTTAAAGGGTTTGTCCCATAACAAGGATCCTATCTATACTGCTAGTTTATGTGGCTTTAAGACTTTTCCTAAATACACTGCTTTATCAAAACTGCTTTGTTTGGCTGCTATCTTAATTTATTCACTTCATTGTTTACACTCCGTTTCTATGGCCCTTGGGATTATCTGCTCATTTGTCATGTGATGTAGCTGCCTGCTCCCAGGAGGGAGGGAGGGGTTGGGAGCAGCTCTGAGCTGTTTGTGTCTGATAAGTAGCAGAGCTTCTCAGATAGGGGAGGTGAGAGCTCTGGGATTTCTGAGCTCTTATCAGTCAGTTCAATTGAATTTGGCTGATAAGGGCTGAGATAAGGAGTCTGTTACCTCTGTATGTAATGCAAGCTGACTCAAATCCAGCTCTGCTACATCAGCTTCACACTGTGGTAATTCATTTACAACCAATTCTGTGCAAGTGAAACCCCGCCCACCAATGTGCGGAGAAAAGAAGGAAGTGAAGAGAGCACAACAGCCTGCAGGTTAGTGAAAAAGCGTCATGGGAATACCCCTTTAACTTGTTTTTTGGAGAACTCCTATTTGTAGGCTTACCTTAATGAAGTTATTACCATTTGCTCAATTAGTAATTCCCTAATAACCCGTTACTAATGTGACTGATTCCTGTAGCCGTTGTTGCGATCTGGACATAGGAATAGTAAATTCACAGGTTCTGCATTATTAGAAGAGATAATTCTTACCGCAGCTTCAAACGCCCTCTTAAGACTTGCAAGCTCATAGAGGACACAGCCAAGAGCCCAAATATCACTTTTCTGGTTATACGGCTTCCCCTCGCACAGTTCTGGGGAGATGTAACATGGGGTTCCCACAACCTGGAAAATACATAATAATAATAATAATAGGATTAGACTCCCTTATAAAAACTCGGTACTCAGTATTACCACAGGACATGTACAATAGATCCCATGTATAATCTGCAAACAATGGACAATAGGCAGTTACATAATGTAAGGACATATAATTGGAAACAGAAATTAAATCATTACATAAGTGCTTATATTGATGTAATAACAAGGACTAACCAGGACTGGATTGTCATAACACAAGCAGGTAAAGTGAACCTGTCAGGTCTATTTGGCACAGTAAACCACCCACAGGTCCTTACAGACCGGGGGGATTAGTATTCCAAATCGCCCTGTTATAAAGCCAGTCGTGTCCGCATTTAGAATATACAAACCTGTATACTTACCTAGAGATGAGTCTCATCTTCACTGCACATTTGCCAGAGGTACGGAGAATGTGCACTGAAGCCAAGATGTCCTCCTCTGCCTCCAGTAAAGAACTGAGAAGATGCGGGAAGTACAGTTGTAGGGGAAGTACAAAGATTTTTATTTTAATTTCGGGCACGTATGGCTTTACAACAGGGCAATTTGAGACATTAAATCCATTGTCCATAAGGACCTGCAGGTGACTTATTGTCCCAAATCACCCTGATAGGTTCCCTTTAAAGAGGACCGGTCACCAAACGTCTCCATAAAATAACAATTCTGCAGCATCTTTTCTTAGACTTCTATGTTTTGCCTGATGGTCTTGTTCCAGTGGAAGTCCTCGCTGCTCATGACCGCTGTGGCCTCAGGCGCTGAAGGAAAGGTGATGTATGTGAGTGACATCCTGATTCCTTTACATAGGTCGCTGAGGCCAATCACGGGAAGCGGTGAGTCTGGCCTGAAGAAGAACCGGGGGAAAACTGGACCAAACACCGGAGCACGGAATGTGGGGTTTTCTGGTTTTTTGGTTTTTTTTTACACCTTCTCCGATCTTGTGCAAAGCTGTATAACCTAGACAACCCCTTTAATATATTTCGTAATATAATTTATTGACAAATTTTGTCTCCTTCCTGTGAAATCTTGCCTCTCTTCACTCTTTCCTTTGCCTCTCTATTGAGAGCTGTCCCCTACCTCTCATTATGGACGGTGTATGGGCTGTGTGAAATGAAGAGAAAATGAGAGGAGGGTCTCTTCAAACAGTTATATCTCTGGCATTATAAAACATAGAAACTTGCTTCTGGTGTCATATAATGGAGGAGGTTCTCATTAGAGATAGAAGTATTCGATCAAAAACCTCCATTTGCATAGTTATTGGTGTACTCAGTCGAATACCATGTGAAAAGGCGGGAAATATTCGTTTCCCCTCCAACCTCCCCATGCGCCTTGTTTTTTTTAACACCAATGTCTACGGAGGGGAGGTATTCAACTGAATATACTCGTTCATCTCTAGTTCTCATCTTTCATATGACACTACACTAAGGATTCAGTTCTAGCTGTATAATTTCCAGAGATATCACTGGTTGAAAACGTTCACGATTGGAGTACATATATGCAGATGAATAGATTCTCCTCCTTCATATGACACCAAAAGCAAGTTTCTACAATGTATAATGCCTGAGATAAAACTGATTGAAGTGACCCCTCCCCACTGTCATTATCTCTTCCCTTCCCTACCCCACACACAGTGAGAAGCTCTCAATAGAGAAGCAAGGGAAAGAGTGAATAAAATGCAGGATTTCACAGAAAGGAGCCAAAATGTGTTAAGAAAATCAAACGTTATCTAAACGTTTAGTTGCGCTTTAGGAAAATTTCATGGTTTTACAGTTTTGCATTTTATTCTATAATAGGATCTCTGTAGATGACCTGTCACACCAAAAACACAAGTGGAAAATTATGTATGTATTTTCAGTGGGACGGATCTGACAATGTCTGGACGTGACAATCAACCAAATTTATCCATCAATAATAAATGAGTAGCCTCAAAACTAATGCAACTAAACAACAACAAAAATTGAGGAATTCAAAAAAATAAAAATATATATTTTTAATGTCTGGACGTGTCCTGACTTAAGGGGCAGAGGATAAAATGCTTGACTGATTCAGAGTACCGTGCAGATAAATATAGCAGGCCGGCTTTTTACACTCAGCAACTGGAGGCATCACCGACAAGCTCTACGGTGACGCACATGGGAAAAACATGAAAAATTACAGAATTCAGGTCAAGTGAGGTCAATTCGAGAATGGGTAAGTCCTCAGGAGACTCGGGCCTTTTCACAATGTTGTCCTCTGATTCACGAATACACCAGAAAAGCTCTCCATACATACTCCAAACGTATCCATGTATGCTAAAACAGTCACATAATAACATGATCACTTATGTTGAATTTTTGGAATTCATTCTGTTACCATATTGCTTTCCCTACTACACTTTCATAACTACTCTGCAGCAATGGAACGGAGTATGTTATATATGGACTTCCTGGTAGGTTTCTGCTTAAAGGGGTTGTCCCATAACAAGCATCCTATCTATACTGCTAGTTTATGTGGATATAAGACTTTTTCTAAATGCATTGCTTTATCAAAACTGCTTCATTTGACCGCTATCTTAATTTATTCACTTCATTGTTGACACTGGCCCTTGGCATTATCTGCTCATTTCCCAAGTGAGGTAGCTGCCTGCTCTCAGGGGGGAGGGAGGGGCTGACAAGCAACGGAGCTCCTCCTATAGGGGAGGGGGGGGTGAGAGCTCTGGGATTACTGTGCTGTCTATCTTCAGCTTTTCCACTTATCAGCCGGTTTAATTGAATTTGGATGATAAGGGCTGATATAAGGCGTCCATTACCTCTGGATATAATGCAAACTGACTCAAATCCAGCTCTGCTACATCAGTTTCCACAACAGCGTTAGACTGTGGATCATAGCAGATAGCAGAGCAAGTGAAACCCCACCCACCAATGTGCGAGAAATCCAGGAAGTACACACAGTAATAACAGACAGTATAACAGACAGTATAACAGACAGTAATAACAGACAGTAATAACAGACAGTATAATAGACAGTAATAACAGACAATAATAACAGACAGTATAACAGACAGTATAACAGACAGTATAACAGACAGTAATAACAGACAGTAATAACAGACAGTATAACAGACAGTAATAACAGACAGTAATAACAGACAGTATAATAGACAGTAATAACAGACAATAATAACAGACAGTATAACAGACAGTATAACAGACAGTAATAACAGACAGTAATAACAGACAGTATAATAGACAGTAATAACAGACAATAATAACAGACAGTATAACAGACAGTATAACAGACAGTATAACAGACAGTAATAACAGACAGTAATAACAGACAGTATAACAGACAGTAATAACAGACAGTAATAATAGACAGTATAACAGACAGTAATAATAGACAGTAATAACAGACAGTAATAACAGACAGTAATAATAGACAATATAACAGACAGTAATAACAGACAGTAATAACAGACAGTATAACAGACAGTAATAACAGACAGTATAACAGACAGTAATAATAGACAGTAACAACAGACAGTACAACAGACAGTAATAACAGACAGTAATAACAGACAGTAATAACAGACAGTATAACAGACAGTATAACAGACAGTATAATAGACAGTAATAACAGACAGTAATAACAGACAGTATAACATACAGTATAACAGACAGTAATAACAGACAGTATAACAGACAGTAATAACAGACAGTATAACAGACAGTAATAACAGACAGTATAACAGACAGTAATAACAAACAGTATAACAGACAGTAATAACAGACAGTAATAACAGACAGTAATAACAGACAGTATAACAGACAGTAATAACAGACAGTATAACAGACAGTATAACAGACAGTAATAACAGACAGTATAACAGACAGTATAACAGACAGTAATAGACAGTATAACAGACAGTAATAATAGACAGTATAACAGACAGTATAACAGACAGTAATAACAGACAGTATAACAGTAATAACAGACAGTAATAACAGACAGTAATAACAGACAGTATAACAGACAGTATAACAGACAGTAATAACAGACAGTATAACAGACAGTAATAACAGACAGTAATAACAGACAGTATAACAGACAGTAATAACAGACAGTATAACAGACAGTATAATAGACAGTAATAACAGACAGTATAACAGTAATAACAGACAGTAATAACAGACAGTAATAACAGACAGTATAACAGACAGTATAACAGACAGTAATAACAGACAGTATAACAGACAGTAATAACAGACAGTAATAACAGACAGTATAACAGACAGTATAATAGACAGTAATAACAGACAGTATAACAGACAGTATAACAGACAGTAATAATAGACAGTATAACAGACAGTATAACAGACAGTAATAACAGACAGTATAACAGTAATAACAGACAGTAATAACAGACAGTAATAACAGACAGTAATAACAGACAGTATAACAGACAGTAATAACAGACAGTATAACAGACAGTATAACAGACAGTAATAACAGACAGTAATAACAGACAGTAATAACAGACAGTAATAACAGACAGTATAAGAGACAGTATAATAGACAGTAATAACAGACAGTATAACAGACAGTATAATAGACAGTAATAACAGACAGTATAACAGACAGTATAACAGACAGTAATAATAGACAGTATAACAGACAGTATAACAGACAGTAATAACAGACAGTATAACAGTAATAACAGACAGTAATAACAGACAGTAATAACAGACAGTAATAACAGACAGTAATAACAGACAGTATAACAGACAGTATAATAGACAGTAATAACAGACAGTATAACAGACAGTAATAACAGACAGTAATAACAGACAGTAATAACAGACAGTAATAACAGACAGTATAAGAGACAGTATAACAGACAGTATAACAGACAGTAATAACAGACAGTATAACAGACAGTAATAACAGACAGTATAATAGACAGTAATAACAGACAATAATAACAGACAGTATAACAGACAGTGATAATAGACAGTATAACAGACAGTAATAACAGACAGTATAACAGACAGTAATAACAGACAGTAATAATAGACAGCAAATCAAATCAAAAAATGCTTTATTGGCACGTCCGAATAGGTATTTGGCATTGCCAAAGCTAGTAAAGTGGGTGGGTGGGTGGGGGAGTTGGGTTGGGTGGGTGGTGGGTATGGGGGGGGGGTTCGGTTATAACAGTCCATGGAGTCTCATCTTCCTCTTCGTTGGTGACTGCTATATGGGGAGGTGGGGGTGGGGGTGGGGGTGGGTGGGGCGGGTGTTTTGGGATAAATATAACAGTCCATGGAGTCTCATCTTCCTCTTGTTTGGTGACAGCTGGACACGTATTGGGCAGCGATCTCCACAGTGGCCTCTTCTTCTCCCAGTAGGATGTAGAGTTTCCTCTTCTCGTCTGCAGATATGAAGTCTGGGATGTGGGCAGAGAGTCTTTGGTAGTAGACGGCCCTCATAGCTGAGTATTTGGTGCAGTGTAGCAGGAAGTGGGTCTCGTCTTCTAGGGCCCCCTGGTCACAGTGCTGGCACAGTCTCTTCTCCCGTGGCTTGTACGTCTGTCTGTATCGCCCCGTCTCTATCTCTAGGTTGTGGGCGCTCAGTCTGTATCGGCTCAGGGTCTGTCTGTGCTTGGGGTGGCGTATTCTCTCCAGGTAGGTGGCCATGGTGTAGTCCCTTTGTAGGGATTGGTACACGGTGAGTTTCTTGGAGTTATTTATTTCGTTTCTCCATTCTTCAATGTACCGCTCTCTGTTTGCCTCTGTGGTCGCCTTTATTTCGGCCTTGGTTATCATCTGTTGGAGTTTTTGGTTTGGTGGTTGGCTGCTGTTTGGTTGTTGAATGTCTGGTTTGCTCAGGTGGCTTAGCCATGCTTGGTGGTGGTAGGAGTCAGGCTTGCTCCCCTGGATGTGTGCCTGGAAAGCTAGCGCCCTCTTCTGTATGGTGAGCCATAGGGGGAGTCTGCCTAGCTCTGCCCTGCAGGCTATGTTGGTGGTGTTGCGATGGACATGTAGCAGGTATTTGCAGAACTCCAGGTGGAAGTTCTCTGTTGGGCTGGAATCCCACCTTGACTGGTCTGGGTAGGTGGCTGGGCCCCAAACCTCACTGCCATAGAGAAGGATCGGGGAGATGACAGCGTCAAATATCTTCATCCAGACCCTCACCGGTGGTTTGAGGTGGTACAGTTGTCTTCTGATGGCGTAGAAGGTTCTGCAGGCTTTTGCTTTCAGGGTTTCTATTGCTGCTTTGAAGCTTCCTGATTGGCTGAGCTCCAGCCCCAGGTAGGTGTAGCTGTTGGTTTTCTCCAGTGTGGAGCCGTTCAGTGTGAATTGTGAGGTGGTGGAGGCTTTATTGTGGCCCTTCTTCTGGAATACCATGATTTTGGTCTTCTTCTGGTTGATGGGTAGGGCCCATGTGGTGCTGAATTTTTCCAGCACTGACAGGCTTTCTTGGAGGTCTTTCTCGGTGGGGGCCAGGAGTAGGAGGTCATCGGCGTATAGCAGGAACTTCACCTCTCGATTGTTCAGGGTGAGGCCTGGGGTTGGTGAGGCCTCCAGGGCTGTAGCCAGTTCATTGATATAGATGTTGAAGAGCGTTGGGCTCAGGCTACAGCCTTGTCTGACCCCTCGGGCCTGTTGGAAGTATGCTGTCCTTTTCCCATTCACCTTCACACTGCACTGGTTTCCGGTGTAGGAGCTCTTGATGACGTCGTACGTTCTTCCTCCTATTCCACTCTCTAGGAGTTTTAGAAGTAGGCCTGGGTGCCATACTGAATCAAACGCCTTCTTAAAGTCCACGAAGCAGGCGAATATCTTGCCTCTTCTGGTGTTGTGGACGTGCGTCTTGATGAGGCTGTGCAGGGTGTAGATATGGTCTGTGGTGCGGTGGTTTGGCATGAACCCTGCTTGGCTCTTGCTGAGGACCCCGTGTTGTGTGAGGAAGGTGAGGATTCTGTTATTGATGATGCTGTTGAACAGTTTCCCTAGCGTGCTGCTGACGCAGATCCCTCTGTAGTTGTTGGGGTCATATTGGTCCCCATTCTTGTAGATGGGGGTTATGAGCCCTTTGTTCCAGTCTTCGGGGAAGTGTCCAGCATTGAGCACGAGGGTGAATAGCTTTGCCAGTGCCGCGTGTATTGCTGGAGGGCTGTATTTGATCATCTCTGGTAGGATGCCGTCAGGGCCACTGGCCTTTTTGCCTTTCAGCACGGCAATTCTTTCCTGTATATCTTTTATGGTGATTGGCGAGTCCAGAGGGTTCTGGAAGTCTTTGATGACTTTCTCCATGTCCCTCAGTTTGGTGATTATCTGTTGCTGTTCTGGAGTTAGTTCTTCTTCTGGGATGTTTTTGTAGAGACCTCTGAAGTAGTTGAGCCAGATATTGCCATTTTGGATGTGGAGAGAGTTTTTCTTGGGCTTTGTGCCCATGTGGTGCCAGGTCTCCCAGAATGAGCTGTCCTGGAGGGAGTCCTCTAGTTGCTCAATTTTGTGGGAGAGGTATCTCTGTTTCTTCTCTCTGAGGGTGCCCTTGTATTGCTTGCATAGATTGCTGTAGGCTTCCCTCACCTCCTTGTTGTTGGGGTCCCTGTGTTTTTGGTTGGAGGCTGTTCTTAGGGTATGGCGTAGTGCTTTGCAGTCGCTGTCGAACCATTTGTGGGACTGTTTGTTGGTTTGTCTTATGGGTTTGGTTCGTTTCAGGCCTGCTAGTTCTGCTGTGGTCTGTAGGATGTACTTGAGATCCTTCACAGCTCTGGTGACTCCCTGTTGGTCTGGCTGATAGTTGTTTGTATGGAAGTTTGTGAGCAGTGTCTTGATTTCGGGTCGGTTGGTTGCGTTGCTATATTCTATGGCCTGGTGGTTGGCCCATTTGAAATGTCTTGGTAGGTTGTAGAGGCCGGACTGTTGGGGCTCATGTATGGGTGTTTTGTTCCTGGTTCTCATGTATAGTAGGATCTGGTTGTGGTCTGATAGATGGGAGTCAGGTGCGATTGTGAAGTCTTCAATGTCTGACAGGTCTGCGTCTGTAATGGCATAGTCCACCACGCTGTTGCCCACTTGAGAGTTTAGTGTGAAGCGTCCTCTGGGATCGCCTGTGGTACGTCCGTTTATTATGTACAGTCCTAGGCTTCGGCACATGTTCAGCAGTTGTCTCCCACTCTTGTTGACAATTCTGTCTTGGCTGTTTCTTCTTGTCTGTGTGGGTTCTGGGTGGTGGATCTCACTACCCTGCGTATGTGGGTTGTCGTCAGGAGGCAGGTAGTCTAACTCTGTGCCTGTCCTTGCATTCAGGTCTCCGCATATTAGTACTCTGCCTTTGGGTTGGAAGTGGACAGCTTCCCTTTGTAGGACCTCGTAAGTGTCGGGGTCGTGGTAGGGGGACCCTGGTGGGGGCATATATACTGCACAGAGATAGATGTCTTGCTGGCCGCTGAGGATGGAGCTGCTTATTTTTATCCATATGTGATTAGTTCCACGTTTGGTAGCTTTTACGTGTTCTTTGAGCTCCACCTTGTACCATATTAGTATGCCTCCTGAGTGGCGGCCATGTTTGGTGGTCTTATTTTTCTGGGCGGGCACTGAGAATTCCTTGTAGCCCATGGGTGTTAGGGACTCGTCATCTGCCCGGGTCCATGTCTCTAGGAGGATTTGAATGTCTATGTTTTTTAGTCTGTCTATGAAGTCTGGATCTTTTGATTTAGATCCAAAGGCTGAGGCGTTCAGCCCTTGTATGTTCCAACTACTGATAGTTAGTGATTTCATCTTCAGTGTGTAAACCTTGTAATGAGCTGTCCTGCAGAGGACGGGCTGGGTTCTTGGTTGGTTGCAGTGTGGCCAGGTATTGGTTTATGTGCATTGCTGTTGTGGCCATTGTACTAACCGCATGCTCTATTCTCTTTATTGTCTCTATGTTGGTGCTCTGGGTTGCTCTGGTTGGCTTTTTCTTGATAGGTGGCATCTTTGGGGGGTTCTGTCTTGGATATTGGCGGTTGTCGGGTATTATTTCCATGGTTCTTTGTCTTGTTTGTTGTCTAGGCCCGGGGGCTCTGTTGAGCACTAAGTCTTTGAATTCCTTCGCTAGGAGGCTGACGCCATGTTTATTGAGGTGTTTGTCATCATATAGGTGACGCTTATCTATGGAGGGGTGTTGTGCCAGGGTGATGCCTGATGTTTGTCTGATTCTGGTCGCCAGCTCTTTGTTGATCCCCATGATGGTAGCTTCAGAGATGTCTTCTCGTGGGAGCAGAGATGACAGGATGATACTACTGTCTGGGAACTGTTGCTTTGCTTTCTCTGCTAGTTGGACCAGTTGGCCCGCTGTCTGTTGGGGCTGGTCAGTGAGATCTTCTGTGCCTGTGTGTATGACAATGTGTTTCGGGGTAGTGAAGAAAGGCTTGCAAATGACGGTATTGGCTTTTTCAATGGTTGGGCTGTGGATTTTCTTGACTCTTTGCCGTGGGAAGAGCTTTCTTGTATTAATGTACTTGCCATTGGAGTCTATGATCAGGACTATATCTGGGTTTGAGGTTCTCGTTGTTTGGGTTCTCTCTGGCTCTATGTCTGGGGTGATGGGAAGTTCTGGGCTTTCTTGTGATGTGTGAGGCATTTCTGGCTTATTGATACCTTGATCAGAGTCTGATCAGCATAACATACAGTATAACAGACAGTAATAACAGACAGTATAACAGACAGTAATAATAGACAGTAACAACAGACAGTACAACAGACAGTAATAACAGACAGTAATAACAGACAGTATAATAGACAGTAATAACAGACAGTATAACAGACAGTATAACAGACAGTAATAACAGATAGCAATAACAGTAATAACAGACAGTATAACAGACAGTAATAACAGACAGTAATAACAGACAGTATAAGAGACAGTATAACAGACAGTAATAACAGACAGTAATAACAGACAGTATAACAGACAGTAATAACAGACAGTAATAACAGACAGTAATTAGACAGTATAACAGACAGTAATAACAGACAGTATAACAGTAATAACAGACAGTATAACAGACAGTATAACATACAGTAATAACAGACAGTATAACAGACAGTAATAACAGACAGTATAACAGACAGTAATAACAGACAGTATTAACAGACAGTATAACAGACAGTATAACGGACAGTAATAACAGACAGTATAACAGACAGTAATAACAGACAGTATTAACAGACAGTATAACAGACAGTAATAACAGACAGTATAACAGACAGTAATAACAGACAGTAATAACAGACAGTAATAACAGACAGTATAACAGACAGTATAACAGACAGTAATAACAGACAGTATAACAGACAGCAATAACAGACAGTATAACAGACAGTAATAACAGACAGTAATAACAGACAGTAATAACAGACAGTATAACAGACAGTAATAACAGACAGTATAACAGACAGTAATAACAGACAGTATAACAGACAGTATAACAGACAGTAATAACAGACAGTATAACAGTAATAACAGACAGTAATAACAGACAGTAATAACAGACAGTAATAACAGACAGTATAAGAGACAGTATAACAGACAGTATAACAGACAGTATAACAGTAATAACAGACAGTAATAACAGACAGTAATAACAGACAGTAATAACAGACAGTATAACAGACAGTATAACAGACAGTATAACAGACAGTAATAACAGACAGTAATAACAGACAGTAATAACAGACAGTATAAGAGACAGTATAACAGACAGTATAACAGACAGTATAATAGACAGTAATAACAGACAGTATAACAGACAGTATAACAGACAGTATAACAGACAGTAATAACAGACAGTAATAAGACAGTATAACAGACAGTAATAATAGACAGTATAACAGACAGTAATAACAGACAGTATAACAGACAGTAATAACAGACAGTATAACAGACAGTAATAACAGACAATAATAATAGACAGTATAACAGACAGTAATAACAGACAGTATAACAGACAGTAATAACAGACAGTATAACAGACAGTAATAACAGACAATAATAATAGACAGTATAACAGACAGTACGGTAATAATAGAAAGTATAACAGACAGTAATAACAGACAGTATAACAGACAGTACGGTAATAACAGACAGTATAACAGACAGTAATAACAGACAGTATAACAGAGAACCATCTGTTAGCTATAGACATTAATACTACAAAGATAACAGACGCTTAAAGGGGTTCTGCAGGATACATTGATATTTCTAATGTAAGCTACCTACCAATAATCTATATTTATCTAGGCTGCGGGTGCGATCATGTGATCACCCCAGGCACATTTTCTGATTTTCCGGTGACATTCCGTTTCGGGAAGGGTGGAACTGGAATGTCACATATACTAACCCACCCCATCATATTTAACTGACTTCCAGTCTGGACCTTCTAGGAATGGGACATCACTTCTTCTGGGCAGCCGGCACTCTTCTTCTAGACATCTGCTGGCTGCCCACGCCTGCACAATGGAGCCAGAAGATTGGAAGACAAGTAAGTACGATGGGGTGGGGGTGGGGCTGTTGAGTTTGTTAGGAAGGGCTAGTAGTGGGCGGGCTAGCTAGGGAAGCAGGGATAGGGAGGGAGTGAGAAAGTGAGAGAGGGATGTGTTCTGAGTCAGCTCCGAGTGGCCCAATGCATCATGGTAGTTGTAGGAAAACACAGAACAGGAAGCTACCTACAAATGAAGTGGATGCCAGGAGCTCATAGAGAAACCCATAAATCACTCAAAATACCGCTAAAGGTATTTGGGACACTTAATAACCTATTAATAGCACTAACAGATCTTTTTTGAAAAATGGAAAAACCCCTTTAACGTCCGTCATAAGTCCACTATTTTCTACAGACACAAAAGTCCTGCACCTGCGTTATAATGTCCACTAAAATAACAGACATGTGATGGATTTGGTGAAAATCGACACAAACGGACAATAGATCAAATCCAGCCAGCATGGACGCCACATACAGTGAAACGTCTCCATAAGACTACCCACTATTACACTTATTAGATATCACCAGTACTGGATTTGCTTCTAATATAAAATAATGCAGTGAACTTATAATAACCTCAGTTTACAAGTGTCAGTCATGCGGCAGTATTTGGATTCTTCAGTATTGGGTGAAACCATGAGAAATTCTAAGAACGGAAATTTAAGAGTTGTAGAAAGACAAATCATAGGAAAAATATGTAGCATACTAAGAAATAACAAGTTAAATAGTATAAAAGGCAACTGATGTCAAACATAAGGTAAGTATCAAGTTACCAGTAAATTATGAGTATACAGAATACTGCGGGCTATTGTCTGACATGACATGTCATATTATGACATCTGACGGCACTGTCTATGTACAGTATAACACTCACGCTACACTCCAGGCCCAGCCAGGAAACCTATTTACCTCCACAGCAGAAAGACATAAAATATTAAAGGCGTATTCCTGACATCCCAAAGGACATGCCATAAATATCTCAGAGATATGGGTCAGACCTCTGGAGCTGAGCTCTGTGATATATAGGGTTATATGATAGAGGGAGAGAAGCTGAGCTCTGTGATATATAGGGTTATATGATAGAGGAGAGAAGCTGAGCTCTGTGATATATAGGGTTATATGATAGAGGAGAGAAGCTGAGCTCTGTGATATATAGGATTATATGATAGAGGAGAGAAGCTGAGCTCTGTGATATATAGGGATATATGATAGAGGAGAGAAGCTGAGCTCTGTGATGTATATACGGTAGGTTTATATGATAGATGGAGAGAAGCTGAGCTGTGTGATATATAGGGTTATATGATAGATGGAGAGAAGCTGAGCTATGTGATATATAGGATCACATGATAGAGGAGAGAAGCTGAGCTCTGTGATATATAGGGTTATATAATAGATGGAGAGAAGCTGAGTTCAGTGATATATAGGATTATATGATAGAAGAGAGACGCTGAGCTCTGTGATATACAGTCCTATGAAAAAGTTTGGGCACCCCTATTAATCTTAATCATTTTTTGTTCTAAATATTTTGGTGTTTGCAACAGCCATTTCAGTTTGATATATCTAATAACTGATGGACACAGTAATATTTCAGGATTGAAATGAGGTTTATTGTACTAACAGAAAATGTGCAATATGCATTAAACCAAAATTTGACCGGTGCAAAAGTATGGGCACCCTTATCATTTTATTGATTTGAATTCCCCTAACTACTTTTTACTGACTTACTGAAGCACAAAATTGGTTTTGTAACCTCAGTGAGCTTTGAACTTCATAGCCAGATGTATCCAATCATAAGAAAAGGTATTTAAGGTGGCCAATTGCAAGTTGATCTCCTATTTGAATCTCCTCTGAAGAGTGGCATCATGGGCTACTCAAAACAACTCTCAAATGATCTGAAAACAAAGATTGTTCAACATAGTTGTTCAGGGGAAGGATACAAAAAGTTGTCTCAGAGATTTAACCTGTCAGTTTCCACTGTGAGGAACATAGTAAGGAAATGGAAGACCACAGGGACAGTTCTTGTTAAGCCCAGAAGTGGCAGGCCAAGAAAAATATCAGAAAGGCAGAGAAGAAGAATGGTGAGAACAGTCAAGGACAATCCACAGACCACCTCCAAAGAGCTGCAGCATCATCTTGCTGCAGATGGTGTCACTGTGCATCGGTCAACTATACAGCGCACTTTGCACAAATAGAAGCTGTATGGGAGAGTGATGAGAAAGAAGCCGTTTCTGCACGTACGCCACAAATAGAGTTGCCTGAGGTATGAAAAAGCACATTTGGACAAGGCAGCTTCATTTTGGAAACAAAAATTGAGTTGTTTGGTTATAAAAAAAGGCATTATGCATGGCGTCCAAAAAGAAACAGCATTCCAAGAAAAACACATGCTACCCACTGTAAAATTTGGTGGAGGTTCCATCATGCTTTGGGGCTGTGTGGCCAATGCCGGCATCGGGAATCTTGTTAAAGTTGAGAGTCGCATGGATTCCACTCAGTATCAGCAGATTCTTGAGAATAATGTTCAAGAATCAGTGACGAAGTTGAAGTTACGCCGGGGATGGATATTTCAGCAAGACAATGATCCAAAACACCGCTCCAAATCCTCAGGCATTCATGCAGAGGAACAATTACAATGTTCTGGAATGGCCATCCCAGTCCCCAGACCTGAATATCATTGAACATCTGTGGGATGATTTGAAGCGGGCTGTCCATGCTCGGCGACCATCTAACTTAACTGAACTTGAATTGTTTGTCCAAAATACCTTTATCCAGGATCCAGGAACTGATTAAAAACTACAGGAAGCGACTAGAGGCTGTTATCTTTGCAAAAGGAGGATCTACTAAATATTAATGTCACTTTTCTGTTGAGGTGCCCATACTTTTGCACCGGTCAAATTTTGGTTTAATGCATATTGCACATTTTCTGTTAGTACAATAAACCTCATTTCAATCCTGAAATATTACTGTGTCCATCAGTTATTAGATATATCAAACTGAAATGGCTGTTGCAAATACCAAAATATTTAGAACTAAAAATGATTAAGATTAATAGGGGTGCCCAAACTTTTTCATAGGACTGTATAGGGTTATATGATAGAGGGAGAGAAGCTGAGCTCTGTGATATATAGGGTTATATAATAGATGGAGAGAAGCTGAGTTCAGTGATATATAGGGTTATATAATAGATGGAGAGAAGCTGAGCTCTGTGATATATAGGGTTATATAATAGATGGAGAGAAGCTGAGTTCAGTGATATATAGGATTATATGATAGAAGAGAGAAGCTGAGCTCTGTGATATATATAGGGTTATATGATAGAGGAGAGAAGCTGAGCTCTGTGATATATATAGGGTTATATGATAGAGGAGAGATGCTGAGCTCTGTGATATATATAGGGTTATATGATAGAGGAGAGAAGCTGAGCTCTGTGATATATAGGGTTATATAATAGATGGAGAGAAGCTGAGTTCAGTGATATATAGGATTATATGATAGAAGAGAGAAGCTGAGCTCTGTGATATATATAGGGTTATATGATAGAGGAGAGAAGCTGAGCTCTGTGATATATAGGGTTATATGATAGAGGAGAGAAGCTGAGCTCTGTGATATATAGGGTTATATGATAGAGGAGAGAAGCTGAGCTCTGTGATATATAGGTTTATATGATAGAGGGAGAGAAGCTGAGCACTGTGATATATAGGGTTATATGATAGAGGAGAGAAGCTGAGCTCTGTGATATATAGGGTTATATGATAGAGGGAGAGAAGCTGAGCACTGTGATATATAGGGTTATATGATAGAGGAGAGACGCTGAGCTCTGTGATCCTATGCAGCTTCACTATCCACTGAATCCTACAAGACAGAGAACGACCCATAAGGCTACCTGGTGCTAGTCATTACAGTGGAGAGGAGCCACCAGGACTATCCATACTACCCAGGAGCCTGGTCTGCCTGTTCTGGATAATATTTGGTAAGGATACTCCAGCAGACAATCTCTATAATGTGCAGTGAATCTGGACTTTGATGCCGCTGCCTGCAGTCTGTGCTTCAGTATCGCAGCATGTGTGGTCAGCTTAATATAGCACAAAAAGAGGACTCAGCAAACTTTACTGGAAAAATAAGTCTCTATATTTAGAGCGTCAGCCTACAGTTACAGCAGAAGGAATTTTAGGCAATGTTTGTACCTCCCCATCTGGCCATGAATTCATTCTAAATGTGGCAATGTGGGCATCTATAAATGTATGTGGAAGGTGGGCACCCATCATCTGCGGCTAGTAAGTGACCTAGGAGGCTTTTACGATAATATGGCATACTTCTAAAAAAAATGTTTTTTCTTCAATTTATTCACTGAAAGGACAATTTTAACCTTTTCATGGAAGTTTTGGTCTATACACATAAAGTGTAGATGAATGTAATTAACCACTTCAGGACTGGGCCATTTTCTCTGGTTTGGAAACAGACACACATTTGGATTTTTTTTGTTCATGCGGTTTCAAGGACTATACCATATTTTTCTTTTGGGTTATAATAATAATTTCCGCGTCTTTATTCAGATTTACTTTAATGTTTATTTTTTTGCTTGTCTTTTCCTTATTTTAATACAGGGAAATGGTAAGAAAAAGCAGAGGGGAAATGTTACTCATATTTACCTCCTGTTTTTCACATTTTACCTCCTAAGCTACACTGCAGAGTTGATTTGAGTCCTCTAGGACCCAGCAGCTCATACAGATCCCGTCCACTGGTGGTCATGTGCCCATAGGGCCAGAAGTGGAGCTGCATCATGTCGGCTCCAATAGTTCTGTTCTGACCCCCATCGATTAGATTAGACTATTGTTCCCCATTATCAGTAACTACATTGTTGTGTAGGCAGCAGATCCCTTATGCAGATTCAGTGTTAATGGGGCACCAGTTGGGAGATCAGTCTTACCCCTCCAGTGGAGGCATCATCAGTGTGCTGTTCTGTGTAGGGGTAATATGGGGGATTAATGCTGCGTGAGAGCAATAAAATGGCATTATAATATTTGGTGGAACTAATGGGGTGTGAAGGGGCACAAAGGGACATTATACTGTGGGATATAATACTGTGTGGGGAGACTAATAGGACAATATTTTAGGTGAAAGCCAAAAGGGGGTATTATACTGTTTGCGGGGCAATCTAATGTGTGGGGAGAATTATGGGGGTACCAACGAGACAATATGTTATGTGAAAAACACTAAGATGACATTATACTTTGTAACACAATTTGGGGGCACTAAGGAAGAAACATCATACGATGTACAGAGAAGGGCACTATTACTGTAATGGGGACAATGAGAGGGTGTAGGGTCAAAGGGGGGATGGGTAGGACTGGTCAGGGATAGAGAAGTGCCTTAACATATGTAAATACTGGACTTGTTTTGCTACTGTTCATCTTGGACCTTAACCTGATGGCAACCCAGGTAAGGAAAACTTTACTAAAAGTAGTTGAGTGCCCTTGGTGCAGAGTACACGGAGTATGGTGTGACCAAAAAATAACATGCACACAAATCATTGCTGAATGAGGTCTGAATTGTTCAAGCAGTCAAGCAAATTACAGCTGATACATTACCGGTGCTCCAATTAATTAGACTGAATGCCCAACTCATCTTTCTTCAGCACAGAGAGGCTAGAACAGTGAGCAGTTCAGGTGCCATCACTAAGGGAAGCAGAAAGGCAAGCGGGCAAAAGAGCACAAATAGCCGGATCACTGAGAAGTGGAGAAACATCACCTGGTCAGGTAAATTTTGACTTCTGTAGCGCCATGAAGAAGGGTCAGAATTTGGCTCAAGCTGCATGAATCAATGAACCCTTCTTGTAAGGTGGGAACAGTTCAGGATGGCGGAGGTGGAGAAATTGAGTTATTATTATGAAGAATACTATCTTGGCATACCCATGAATGATATCCATGTATGCCACAAAGCTTTGATGCGGTTCTGAAGGACAAATGAGGGTAAATGTGCTACTAGAAGGGTGCCTCGAATACACTGCCCATTCAGTACAGGAGCAGTATGCTGGATGTCAAAAAAATCACCTTATAAAAGGACCTTTCACCACCTCCAACAAGTCATTTAAAGAGGACCTTTCACCATATCCGGGAACATGCAGTGTTATATACTGCCGGAAAGCTGACAGTGCGCTGAGTTCAGCACACTGTCGGCTTTCCCGATGTGTGCCCGGTGTGAAGAGCTTATGGTGCCGGTACCGTAGCTCTTCTATGGTCAGAAGGGCGTTTCTGACCATTAGCCAGAGATGTCCTTCTGCCTCGCGGCGCCTATCGCGCTGTACTGTGGAGCGGGGAGGAACGCCCCCTCCCTCTGCTCACAGCGCTCGTCCATAGACGAGTATTATCAGGAGATGGAGAGGGCGTTCCTCCCGGCTCCACAGCACAGCATGATAGGCGCCGCGAGGCAGAAGGACGTCTCTGGCTAATGGTCAGAAACGCCCTTCTGACCATAGAGCACTACGGTACCGGCACCGTAAGCTCTTTACACCGGGCACAGATCGGGAAAGCCGACAGTGCGCTGAACTCAGCGCACTGTCAGCTTTCCGGCAGTATATAACACTGCATGTGCCCAGATATGGTGAAAGGTCCTCTTTAATAATTGCTGCTCCATTGAATTTTTTCTAACAGACAGACTTGTTGCTCAGGAGTGGAGCAATGCCGCCTATTACTGGATGGTAAGAACTTGAACTGGCGGAGGTGGTGAAAGGTCGTCTTTAACTGGCCGAGTGAGAGCTCAGTAGACAGTCATCTGCAGTCTATAGCTACCTTTACTTGTCTTTGTCTGAGTAAATATAGATTTAAAACGTCTTCTTACCGTTTGTGGTGTAGATTTTCTGTTTTACTATGAGGACCATAAGTTCTGAACAGGACATATAGTGTACATACTAGTAAAGCATAGTAAAGATGTGGGTATTTTTAGTATTTTCTTATATTCAGATACTTAGAGGACCTATATGCCTTAGATTCATACTGCTAAGTTGCAGTCCAATGACACCGCGGAAATGCAAATGTAGCAGAACATCATCCAGTGGTGAGGAACAATATCATCATTTTACAATACTTCTACTATAATGGAAATTTGCATTTCCTGTTCTGTGTAAAGGCTTGATTTGTGTACTCACCGTGTACGCTTTACTCTTACTACTGAGAATTTTTGAGATTCCGAAGTCGCCAATCTTTACAATCATTTGGTGTTTGTCCAGCAGGATGTTCTGTGTCTTCAAGTCTCGGTGAAGGATGAGTTTGTTATGCACATGATGTAGAGCAAGGAGGATTTGGACAAAGAAGTGTAGAATAGTATCTTCATCCAATAGTGAATTACACCGCTTCTGGATGTATTCCGCTAATGTGCCCCCTAAAGGAAGGAAGAAGAAAAACATATACACTAAATATGTAGAAATATACCTTAAGGGGTTATCTGCTTTTATAAAATTGATGACCATATAGATAGGAGATTAATTTTAGATCAGTGGAGATCTGACTATCAATCCCATTAGCACACAAGCTCCAGTACTCACGTGATGGTTATGAGTACTGCAGTCTTTGTCCCATACACTTGAATGGGGATCTAGTGCAGTGCTCACAACCATCACTATCCAAAGACTGGCAAGTGAACACTGCAGCTTGTGCGCTCACGGAAGAAACAACTGATCTGTGGGGTTCTCGTCAGACACCTGCTAATCTGAAATGAATGTTCTAGCTGTGTCAAAGTGAAAATTAACAAGACTGCTTTGAGTTATACAGGAAATTGGTGCCAGTTCCTGACTTGAATAGACTTCCATTTTGGTGCATGGTCACACACTTGAGTTATTAAATGGCCGGAGCCTCTTAGTAATTCAGACATGCTTTGTAGCAGCCAGGAAATTTATAAACACTAGCATAGGAAACACCAGTAATGATGAATTCCTCCTATTGTGTATAAAATAGGAATCGATCTGGGCATCCTGGTTTAAAGGGAACTTATAGACTGGGGGGAGTAAAATCCCATTTTATTTTAATTGTGGGCACGTATGTCTTTATAAAAGGGCGATTTGGGACACTAAACCCCTGGTCCAATAGGGGCTGTAGGTGGTTTAAAGTCCAGATCACCCTGACAGACTCCCTTTGACACGGCTTCGCATGCAGGTGTCACTTGGACATTCCTGCAGCCTCCTGTTGCTCCTCTCTCATAGACTACTATGTTATATGTGATTGTTCTCATTGGATGTGAACTTTACTCCTTGTCACTCCTATTTACTGCAGTGTATCTGGATCTTCAGCATGTTGCACTGTATACCTCTCATACAGCTGTATATTGTGTAATGCTGCCAATAAAACAAGTGAAAATAAAAGCCACACTATGAAATACAGAACGCCGTGTATGTATTATTAGTACACAGACCAGTAGAAATGGCATTTTAATTCAGTGTATATAAAATACAGAAATTCTTCAGTTTAAAGGGCACATTGGCAGAAAAGGTCATTATAATAAAATAATAGGTGTTTATTGTTTCCCGGTGCATACATGTGGCAAGGACATCATTTATACCGAGCTGTCATTACGAGACTAGATGAAGCCACATTCCAGTAAGTACTGCCACATCTACCCTGCAAAACAATGACCTTCCTTATGTCAACAATCTGAGTCATTCTGGTTTCTGACCTGGAGTTACATAAGCAACTGGTTTCGGTCCTTTTATCAGATTACTGTGTAATAACCATACTAAACAGAAAGAAGCATGCTTGCAGTAAAGGTGTAACCCATAAAAGGTTAAAGGTGCAAATAAAATGGCCCCTAAGTAAAGAGTAAAGATCCATACTTCTTCAATAGCTGTCAACCAACAGCTACTCTTTCCAATATAAGATAAGATATTCCTTTAATATACATGTACACTCAGCTTGGCCATGGAGTAAACTGCTGCTTGACATTGAGAAGAAAAGGAGAGGGTGCTGAAATCCAACATGTCTGATCCCTGTTTCGGTACTTTTCTCGTGTGCACAGGGGGCCTTTAGGAGGAACCCTGATAGGCCATAGATAGTATAAAGAATCTGGATTGGCCCCCCCCTAACTACCTTTATTTGTCTTGTATTGTATTGTATCCATCCTATTATTTAACAGTGGAGCCTTTGGGCCTCCTCAGATACAGGGGAACCACTGTGCCCATTATAACAATACTAATACAATTCAAAGTAAACCTTAGAATTTTTAAGTCCACCATTTTGTGCTAATGCATAGAATATTATTTCATTGAGGAATAAAAACTTCCTGCATAAAAAAGTACAGGTATAAAATTCAGACTAACCGCAGCTACACTAGAGGGAGCCGAGGAGTTTACCCATACTGTTCTTACATAAGATGTAGGCTTCCAGGTGGTGCAAGCAACCAGACATTTACTAAAGGGATCACAATTCTGGCTCGGTTTCCATAACAAATCCTGGCTTATATGCCTAGCACAACATTTGTCTTGTGCTTTGTGTCATTTGACAGGGAGAATGGTTTAGGCGAAAATACATGACTTAGTGAGAAAAGCTTAATAATTGATGACCGACATCCGCCTGAAGACACTCCCTCCCAGCTAGGCCCATTCATTTGGGCCTAATCCGGAGCGGAGTGCGCGACTGGATGCTGGTGCACCAAGTTCCGGTCCAAAACCCCCCATTTGAACTTACCCTTAGAGTGAGCTCTGTGACGCCTTCACTAATTACTAAATACAGGGCCTTTCATTTGTAGGTTCTGCTTTGTATCACAGCTCAGTCCATTTACTCGAAAGGGACTGAGCAGCAAACGAGCCATGTGACCAATGAACAAGACGTTACGAGGTTTATGAGACAGAAACTGTGCTCATGAAGTGCTGCTGCTGCTTCAAATAGCTGATCCACGGGGATCCTTGTTGTTGGATCTCTGCTGATCGTCAACTGATGACCTGTCCTATTAGAAGATATACATCACAGGGCTTTTCAGATCTGGTGACAAGTCCACTTTAGGTTGGGGCTACACTGCGACTTTTTGGAGTGCTACTAATTGATTTCACACAACTAAATAGTTAAAATTAGTCAGTAACACTGTTAAAATTCACACTGTACTCTGGCCTTAAACGTGATTATGTGCAATAAAATTGTGCCAATCTTTAATAGGTCAAGTAATAGTTATAGTTGGCAAGTATGGAAACACCATCATACTGTATATTGAATGAGACTATTATCCTTGGGGCACTGATACGGCTGGTACTCACCTGGAGCATACTCCATTGCAATCATAAGGGCCTTGTCTTCCAGAAAATTCTCATAGTATTCAATGATGTTTGGGTGATTCAATAGTTTCAGTACTTGACACTCATTTTGTGCGGCCAGGCGCTCATCTTTAGTCATCTGCTCCACCGGGATTTGTTTGATGATCACTAATTTCTGGTCGGCTTTTCTCAGGCACAAGTGCACGATCCTGGGGACAAACATGAGAAGTCACATATTGATGGCTCATTCAGACTATTACCATACTCATAAGAAAGGAACTCCAGTTAGACATGGGTGCCTACAAGCCCACAGTGCATCACCATGCAAATATTACCTGTTCCCAAATTCACAAATTAGGATAGGTCATCAATATTTAATCAGTATTGACACGACATATGCCCCCGTCCCCGCTATACAACTATTTGAAGTGGCCGTCTTCTCTTCTCAGGCCAGGGAGATTCACCGGTCACATGGCCTTACTACATCTGAATAAACTCTCAGCCACTCTACAGTCTATGGCGCTGTGCTTAGTATGTGGAGAAGCGGTTGTAGTGCTTATCCGAATGCCGCAGTCGCAGCTGATCATGAGGTTCTCCGCCAATCTCTTATTGGACAAGATATCTCATCAATATCTTAGTACTGGAAAACTCCTGTAAGAATGGAATAAAGGAAGTTTCTCCACGAACTTCCTGGCAAGCTTATACCTATAGGAGAGTCAACCTGAATCTGCAGGGCAAAGCATGTCCAATGGACTTAGCATCCACCTGACTATACATGGGTGTGTGTCACTGGACCCAAGGCTTTCTACTACCATACACATAAGCTATGGTCACTCATCTCATCTGTCCCCTAATGAACCAAAGCTAAGTAGAAAATGAGATATGTCAATTCATGTTGCTTCTGTCTTATGGGGAATACATAACCAAGTCCCTTTTTCTACTTCTGAACTGAAGGGAAGGCATAACAACATCTTTAATTGATGTCTTATCCCAAAGATAGGCCATCAATATAATTTAGCCTGGAAAACGCCTTTAACATATTTTTAAGTAGAAGTTTCAGGTACCCTTCACACCCCCTGTCATGTCTGCGTTTTACACTGCAAGCATAAATATAGCACAGACTTTTAACAATGTATTTTACAAGCATATTTGGTGGTGTTTTTGTCTTGTGAAATATTTTCGTCCCCAGTCCCAGCCTATAACAATGAAACTAATCTCAAGCCTTAGGTGACAGATACACGGGGAGGGACTGCAGCAGGTTAGTCACTACAAAGTTGCCGGTGGCTATCCTGCTGTGATCTAAAGTAGAAGAATAGTGAATGGGGTTTAAACCAATCTCATCCATATTCTGGAACGCAAATTGACTTGCACTGAATTTCATGGGGACCTGTAGAGAAATCAGCCTTAGGCCGGGTCATACATAGCTGTGTGATAGCCACATGACTAGGGCCGCTTGGTAGTTTTAAAGGTTGGAAACGGCTGCAGTATTCGCATCAATAATTGTCAAAACCCACGCGTTTTCCACAGGGCATGGATGGGATTTATTTAAAGGGGCTCTATCAGCAAAATTATGCTGCGAGTCCCACATATGCCTGAATAGCCTTTAAAAAGGCTATTCAGGCACCGCTAATCTTATTTTAACCCCTCTCCTAGTTTTAAAATAATACCCTAAAAACAAATATGCAAATGATACTTACCCGTGCATGGTGGGCGGTCGTGCACTGTCCGACGTCATCTTGCGGTCACGCCTTCGTCTTCTTTCTTCTTCCAGCGACGTCCTCCTGTCCTGGCTCTTCCACGCCTTGATCTTCTACTCTTCCGGAATGAAGAGGTTCACGAGCGTACTGCGCATGCACGTAGTTCTAAGGGTAACTTAGAACTACTACAAAAATGGCTCCGGAGCGTGCGCAGTAGCACTCCGGAGAGAGCAATACTGCGCCTGCACGGGATTTGAACCAAATCCACCGGAAGAACAGAAGATCAAGGCGGGGAAGAGCCAGGACAGGCGGACGTCGCTGGAAGAAGAAAGAAGAGGAAGGCGTGACAGCAGATGACGTCCACCAGTGCAGGACCGCCCACCGTGCACAGATAAGTATCATTTGCATATTCGTTTTTAGGGTATTATTTTAAGACGGTTGGGGGGGGGGTTAAAATAAGATTAGCGGTGCCTGAATATCCTTTTTAAAGTCTATTCAGGCATATGTGGGGCTCATACAGAATAATTTTGCTGATGGAGCCCCTTTAAATCCTATCAACCACTTCACAACAGATTATCCACCAGAGGTTCCACCAGCAGATAACCTGCTACAAACTTGCAGTGTATGAACCTAACTTCAGAGTGGTCGGTATGAGGTTGGGACAGCTTCTGACTTCACAAATTCACATCCTGAGGTTTTACCCTTTCAAAACTGGTGACTGTGTCAGATACACGAAATGTAAAATGCAGCTGAAACATGTTACTGGTCACACTAGCTGCACATGTTACAGAAAATCTGTGTTTTTCGCTGCAGATTTTGCCGCAGTTATATGAACATATGCCCAGGGCTGGAGATATCAGTGCCTGTTAATTTCAGCACCAATATCTCCCCACTGTCAGAAGAGCGTTCTTCATAGCTCAGCATCATCACTGGACTGTGAGGAACGCGCCCCCTGACAGTATACAGTGCTCTACCATAGCCCTGTACGGTTAGAGGGGATCATCCTTACCACCAAGTGATGACACTGAGCTATGAGGAACGCCCTTCTGACAGTGAGGAGATAGTTCTGGCCCTGATATCTTCACCACCAGGGCACATACTGGAAAAGGCGAATTCAGCACACTGTTGGCTTCTAGCGGTAAATAAAACCGCACATTCATGAGGACATGAAAGGTTCTCTTTAACAGTGAAGCAGTTGAAGGGGGGACTAAAATTACCTTAAGGCCGGGACCCCATGGACCCTTTGCAAATCGCAGCATATCAATTATATCTACGGAAACCCGGCGGCTTTCCCGTAGATATAATGTTAAAAGAAAGTCCGCAGAGGAAAACTCCATGAACCTTCTCTTCAAAGCGCTGCAGAAAGAACCGCAATGCCATCACGCAGCAGTTCTTTCCACAGCGCTTTAGCGCTGCGATTATGGCCCGTGGGGCCTTAGCCTAAAGGGGTATTCCCATGTCGCTCGCTCACCAGCTTGCCGGCTGTAAACGCAGTTGTTTTCCTGGTTTTCTGCGTTAACTGGTGGGCGGGATTTCACATGCAAGCTGGCTCCCAAGCACTCAGCTCCCCCTCCCCTAACTGAGAGCAGGGAGCTACATCACTTGTCTGGGGCACAGAGATAAACAGCTCAGAACTACAAGCTCGCTCCCCTGCACTTAGCTCCCCCTCCCATTCCGTAATTATGGAAACACAGTGTAAACAATGTAGTCAATGAATTAAGATAACGGCCAAACAAAGCAGTTTTGATAAAGCAATGTATTTAGGAAAAGTCTTAAATCCACACAAGCTAGCAGTATAGATGGGATCCTTGAGATGGGACAACCCTTTTAATTCAACTGGCAGTTTCTTTTTAATGGATTCAGGGATTTTGGCCTGGCTGTTACACCCATTTCACGATAGGAACCACTCCCCATTTCCAAGTTGCTCAGCCCTCTCCCGATCTCAAAGAAAATACCTGTGCTGTGGGGGCTGTATGTACAGGAGAGGAGGGATGTGGAGGAGCAACCCGGTGGTTAAGGTCTAGTTTAGAGATGAGCGAACACTGTTCGGATCAGCCGATCCGAACATCACGCTCCCATAGAAATGAATGGAAGCACCTGTGACGCCGGCCGGCCGCCGGCAAAGTCAGCGTCACAGGTGCTTCCATTCATTTCTATGGGAGCGTGCTGTTCGGATCAGCTGATCCGAACAGTGTTCGCTCATCTCTAGTCTAGTTCTGATAAAGTGACCTGGGGGGGGGTGTCATAAGCCAGGTCTATCATCAAGAATCCACTGTAGTAATTCAGGCAATTTTATCTATACAGACAACCCCTTTAACCATTTCTAACCCCTTCCCATCTCCTCTTGAATGAAGGCTCTCGTGTTCATGCAGAAATCATAAGTTTTGGGGTCCTGAGTCCTCTGTGTGAATGAAAAGGTGCGTATGAATGTCCACCCTTCTATTCTATAGGACAATGGAGATAGCAATGTAGCAACAGTCCCATAGATGTGAACAGAAGTGTGGTCATACATGTCCACTACTATACATGTAAACAGGGGACTCGGGCCCCCCATTCTCATGATCACTGGAGGGCTGAGAGGTTGGAACCATTTTTAAATTTGTTTTTCAAGAAATTCTGTGTTCATTTGCTTCCCCCAGGTTTTTTAGGCACCATAATTAGGCTGGTCCCATCCCTGGGTCACATGATTAGAACCATCACCCAACCCCTGAGTTGCTCTGCCTCCTCCATCCTCTCCTGTATTCACAGGTAGTCGCCTCTGCTATAGGGGCTATCAGACTACAGGTTGTTCACATGGCAGAAATTTTCCTAGCTGAAAATTCAGCTTCAGGAATTTGAAGCTGAATTTTCCACTTGTCCAAATTCCATGTAAAATAACGCACCTGTCAGGCAGTATTTTCCGCCTCCGACTCATTTCAGTGGGAGTTATCAGGCGGAACATGCCTGAAGATCGAACGTGACACTTATTTTTCTGTTAGCTGAAAATATCCGCTTGAGGAAACATCAGACTCCCACTGAAATCAGTGGAGGCTGCTATCAGGTGGAATCCGCCTCAAATTCAGCACCAAATTCCTCCATGTGAACGTAAAAGAGAACAGCAAAAGAGAAGGGAAATGGAGCAATTCGGTGGTCGGGTGCTGTTCTGATCATATGACCCAGTGTCAAACCCTTGGTATGGTGTCTACAAAACTAGCTGTACATAGGCTCCTTGGATTACCCCTCTAAGGGTTAGTTCACACGTAAATAACGTGTGGCTTATTTTGGCACCAGAACAAAAAGCTTCCTAATTAGGAAGCTTTTTTTGGACCTTGCCAAGCTTTATTGGAGCTGTATTTTTTTTGTAAGGGCTTGTTCACACGGTGGGGCAGATTTTGACCATATTTTGACTCGGGGAGCCAAGTCAAAATATGGTCAAAACCTGGCTGCCACAATGTCACGGTTTCCCCCACCCCGGAGTTGGCTCAAATGAATGGGCTGACGCCGGAGGTTGCGGCTGCCAGGCGGAAGCCGCGGCTCAGCGAGCCGCGGAATCTGCCTGAAGAAAGGGCAGCTCACTTCTTTTTTTCCGCTATCGACAGTTGCTGATAGCGGAAAAAAGAACGCTAGTGGTCTCCATAGGCAGTGCCGCACCTCCCATGAGGCGACCTGAAGCGAGTGCTTCAGGCGGCGCTATGCCAGGGCCTCAGGGAGGGCGGCATTTTTGCTAACCTAAACCAGTCCAGGACAAGCTGTCCTGGACTGGCTTATCACCGGGCGGTGGTTTGGGGAGGCCGCTGGAGCAGCGCTGCTCCGGCAGCCTCCCCTCACGCTCAGGCAGAGAGCAGGCAGTCTCCGGGCCTACTCTCTGCCGGCGAACGGGGCTAAGCCCCGCCCCTTCACTCGGCCACGCCCCCGATCCACCCGGCCACGCCTCCGATCCACCCGGCCACGCCTCCGATCCGCCCCCTCCTCCGGCGGGGGGGGGGGGGGCGGCTTTCTGCAGTTAGCTCAGGCGGCAAAAGGGGAAGGTTCACCCCTGTCCATAGGCCACCATTGTAAAGGGGTGGATTATGACGTGGATTCTGCTGTCAAAATCCGCCCCTTTGGCCCCGTGTGAACTAGCCTTAACAACAGCTTTAAAAAAAGCCACGCTGTTTTCCCCTCCTGTAAAGTGAATGGGCTGAAAAAAACGCGTCGTTTTCCGTGCGTTTTTCGCCTCCCATTCACTTCTATTGCTTTCCGCCTGAAGAAAGGTCATGTCGCTTCTTTTTCTCTGCTAGCAGTCTCCATAGACTAACATTGTACGGAGGAGGATTATGACGTGGATTCTGCTGTCAAAATCCTCCTCCATGTCCCGGTGTGAACTAGCCCAGAGCTGACAAAGCCTAAAGTGCGGTCTGCTCCTTCCTTCTGTCCTCTATTTCCTCCTGACATACAATAAGAACATTAGTAAGGAGTGAGGGACAGTGAATAGAGAGTCTGATTCCAGCACAAGGTGTGTTTGTGGTCTGTTATCATGGAGACACTACACTCTGCAGAGGAGCTGTAACCATATAACTAGAGGTGATGTTTCCTCCAGACTGTGTTCTCGGTTCCTTCACTTCTTAGTCTCAGACGCCCTGGAGCCATTACCGCCGTTATGTGAGCACTAGTGTAGTCTGACGTGATAGTGAGCCGCCACTGTATATGGAGTCGCGATAATCTCCTCTAGTGATGGGGACAAATAACGTCAGGTCACTAGGACAGCTGTCACTGCGGTACCGCAAGAGATAACGGGTCTGGCACATCACGTGATGCAGCAGAGAGGGCGCACCGTCTGTACTAGGACTGAACACATTCTCATCACATCGGCATCCCAGACATCTCACCCGAAGGCTCCTCTGCCGACCACCCGGATTTTCTGGTATTTCTCCATCTTGAAAACCCCCCGGCACAAACTTCCCACCGTATCCATAGTGACACTTCCGGGAAACCCTACGGAAGCTTAAGGGGGCCAAGCTAGAAAGTTACAACGCGATGGTCCAGGTCATAGGAGAAAAACAGGGGGCTGAGGACGAGTCTTGTGCGGCTGCGCAGTACTGTGGCCTCTGTCATGAGCCTGGGAGTCTTTAGGAGCTCCTAAGCAAAGCCCACTACTCCCAACTGGCTGCTCCCCAGTAGTCTCTATGAGCCCCCTGCTGCAAATTGCGGCAAAAAAAAAAACGCTGCGGAAAAGAATTCTACTTTTTCCACAGTGTTTTTCTCAGAAAGTCTGCAGTTTTACGAGGTTATACATGGAAAAACATGGATCCCATGAACTGTGATGGCGTCCGCTGGGTTTTTGCCCAACTTCAGTCAATTTTAGGGCTTGTTCACACAGAGTAAACGCGGCACGCGACCGCACGTGTTAACGTGACCGCAAACATGCACCGTCAAAATCGCGGCACAAACGTCCCATACACGCGGCACATTGCGTGCCGCATTTACTCCGTGTGAACGAGCCCTTAGCAGACTCCAATGCAGATGTAATTCATCCTTAGGCTGAGGACACACATTGCAGAAACACAGCATTTTCTGTTGCAGATTTTGTTGCATTTTTTGAGCCCAAACCCAGAATGGCTACAAAAGGAATAGGATATATCTAAGAAGTTTCTTAGGGTGCATGCACACAATGTAACGCGGCGCTGATTCTTACACGATAACTCGCATAAGGATCAGCGCTACAAAACAGAATCCCATTGACTTCAATGGGTTCCATTTAACACACGTAATACATTGAAATCAATGGGTTAAAAAGTCCATTGAAGTCAATTCAATGGTCCCGGTACCGTAGCGCTTTACAGTCAGAAGGGCGTTTCTGACACTTAGCCAGGGACGCCCTTCTGCCCAGCAGCGCCTATCGCGCTGTACTGTGGAGCGGGGAGGAACGTCTCCTCCCCTCCTGATAATACTCATCTATGGACGAGCACTGTGAGAGGGGGGGGCGTTCCTCCCCGCTCACACAATACAGCGCGATACTGCTGGGCAGAAGGGCGTCCCTGGCTAAGTGTCAGAAACGCCCTTCTGACTGTAAAGCCCTACGGTTCCCGGGACCGATAGCTCTTTACCCGGGGAACAGATCGGGAAAGCCAACAGTGCGCTGAATTCAGCGCACTGTCAGCTTTCCAGCAGTATATAGAACTGCCTGTGCCCAATCTGATGAAATGTCCTCTTTAAAGGATGCAAAAACTGGATGCAGATGGGTGGCACTCCCTTCACAAAGAGTAAGTACGGATCCATTTTTATTTTCTCTCTTGTTAGCATTGACTCTATGTAAATATAGTTTTAATTCATTTTTTAGCATCCATTAAATGGATCTCCTAATATTGTGAATGTAAGGGCTTATTCACACCTGCTTTCACAGAGCACACAATGCTGCCTCAATTTCAGGTCATTGGCTGTCTGTGATAGATCCACTTTTCACAAATGTGAAAGACATATTTATTTATTTATCTTTCTATAATTTATGATGTGTTGGGGTTTTTGATTTCGGGGGATAAACTAGAATGGAGCGCCGAGATCCACAAAATCGACCATCTCTCTCTTCTTTTTCCAGGGACCAGTAGGTTGTGAAAAAAATGGATGTCTGATGTGTTCATTAAAATCAATTGGTGCTCATGCAGTCCATTACGTAAATGAACATGACACGTACTAAAAGCGGACGTGTGAATAAGTCCTTAGGATGAAGACAGCGCAGGAGTATGGGCATTATGGATGGAGAGGAGGATGGATAGTATGAGTGCAGAAGGTAGGAAGACAACAATGGAGAATGTGAGTGTGGGGTATATAAATACATTCATCGACAAAAAAATATATCGCAACAATAAAACTGATGTTATTCCAAGAAGTTCATACATGACGGTTACTCTTTCTTATACTGGTCTTCTTCTTTGATTTAAAGAGGACCTTTCATGAGATCGGGCACATGCAGTTCTATATACTGCTGGAAAGCTGACAGTGCGCTGAATTCAGCGCACTATTGGCTTTCCCGATCTGTGCCTGGTGTAAAGCGCTATCGGTCCCGGGACCGTAGCGCTTTAGTGTCAGAAGGGCGTTTCTGACAGTTAGCTAGGAACGTCCTTCTGCCTCGTGGCGCCTATCGCGCTGTACTGTGGAGCAGGGAGGAACTCCTCCCTCCCTCTCCTGATAACACTCGTCTATGGACGAGTACTGTGAGTAGAGGGAGGGGGCGTTCCTCCCCGCTCACACAGTACAGCGCGATAGGCGCCGCGAGGCAGAAGGACGTTCTTGGCTAACTGTCAGAAAAGCCCTTCTGACACTAAAGCGCTACGGTCCCGGGACCGATAGCGCTTTACACCGGGCACGGATCGGGAAAGCCGACAGTGCGCTGAATTCAGCGCACTGTCAGCTTTCCAGCAGTATATAGAACTGCATGTGCCCGATCTCATGAAAGGTCCTCTTTAAGATTCATTAATATATTTTAAAAGGATTCTATCATTAGAATCCCATTTTTTAAGACTAACACGTAGGAATAGCCTTAAGAAAGGCTATTCTTCTCCTACCTTTACAAGTCTTCTCTGCGCCGATGTTTAGGTGATATTCCCGGTAATCTGCAGTATGCAAATGATTTTTCTGACAGCACTGGGGGCGTTCCTCAGCGCTCAAACAGCACTGGGGGGCATCCCCAATGCAGCTTGAAAAATCTCCAGCAATGCCTTTGTCTTCTTCTGTAACGCCTCTCCATCGGGTCTTCTTCCGGCCTGATCTTCAAAATCCTAGGCATGCGCAGTCGGCTCTGCCATCAGGTTTCGGGCAAAGGCGACCGCACATGTCTGAGGCCATTTTCTTGTGGCCGCTTACACAGTATGCTCTTGTTCTCTATATAGCCCTTGAACGCCCCTGGTGGGCTCCTTTCAGATCAAAAGGATTAGGCAGCTAAAATCCAATAACCCCATTCACTTTAATGGGACAGAGCTTCCAACAGACCCCCCAACAGGGACTGAGCCCACCGGCCTGTAAGCCAAAGGGGTGCGCACCAGAGCAGCCGATCTGTGAGAGTCCTGGCTGTTGGACCTTCACTGATTTGATATTGATTGATTGATGACCTATCCAATATTTTAGTCCTGGAGAAACCCTTTAAGTCCTAACAAGACAATTTTTTTCTGACATGGCTGCCATAATACAGTAGCACTAAACTAGTCTTTTATCATAGGTGTTCGTCAATAAACTACTGATAGGATTATTTGGGTGGATAAGATGGACTGTCACCAACAGGATTTCCAAGAGCGTTGCTATGTAGGGGGTCAGTTGAGCAAGCCATTAGACAAAGCTGAATCCTTATCTATTCATTCACTAGTTAAATCCCAATTTTATTAGCCGTGAAGGGCTGCCCAGTGTGAGGACATGTGGCTACTTTTTAATTGCCTTGACTACTTTTTTAGTAATTAGCTTCTGTTACAAGGGTATTTACAGACATTTACAATCCCTGTGTGTGCCATGGAGGGGGAGGGGCAGCACCAAGTCTTACACAATACAAAAAGTGTTCCTTTGTACTCTAACAGGCACTGCTTGACGCCTGAGCCTATACATAGAGCCAGTTAGCCGGCTGGAGACCTTAAGACTTCAAACAGGAGACACTGACCATAGCTGGTGGGCAGAAGATAAGTAGTCACCCTTCATTCCAGCACATCATCAAAGCAGTAACAAAGTAATCATCACCGCCATGACCCGACCTGTCAGATGACATCTGAAGAACACCGTAAAGTAATGGCCAATGACAATGCTTACCGCAGGATAACGCTATTTGTATTGGTATCACAGACTAAATTCCGCGTCTTCTGAATCATTATATTGTAACCTTAGCTAACCTTACAAAGATCACAATACACTGTGCAGCTTTGTATATGTGATATTACACATGAATGACTTATTATAACACAAAATATTTGGCTTGGCAGAAACCAAGATTGTTTTTGTAAAAACACCACCCAGATTAGAGAAGGCTGTGGTCTCTTCATACACATGTGGTCAAATAAACACAAGAGGTTAAAGGGAACCTTTTAGGTCGATTTCAGACACTAAACCACCCACAGATCTTCATCGAACGGTAGTTTACTGTCCTAAATAGCTCTGTACTGAGGCCTGATTCTCATCTGCGTTCGGTATTCCATTCAGACCACACGAACAGAATACCGAACGCATTAAAAAGCAGTGAGCAATGAAAGCACGAGGACCCCTTAGACTATACTGGGATCTGTGTGTTTTTCGCACAAATTATGCAGAGAGAAAAGTTGTTCTTGAAGTGAAGTTACTGAACGCAGATGTGAACCAGGCCTAATCCTGTTAGGGAAAAAAAATAGACCTTCATACTTAAAGAGGACATTTCACTACTTCTTCCAAGTCCAATAGGCGCTGCTCCACTGATTCCAGTGCAGTTGGAATGTTTCCTCTAGCCCCCACCATTCCTGAGCTTTCACTACAGTTAGTTTTGGTGCCTGATATGCTATTTAGACTCTGTTCTGTCAGGTGGGTGGTGTCAGGCAGGAGAAGGAAAGGGGCTATGATTCAGAGCTTCAGTTAGCGGTAGACAGTGAGGAGTGCTCTAAACCAGAGTTGGTGGAGGTGATGAAAGGTCCTCTTTAAGCCACATGCACACGAAAGCATGCATGTACAGGTCCATAAGAAATGGATGATATTTGTGTGCCATCCATGCCCTCCACTGACCCATTCATTTCATTAATGAGGACTAGGACCTGCCCTGAGTTTTGCCCCTGGGCTCTCAGTCCCCCTGCATGGACCTGTGAAAATACATGGGCATGTGTATGGGACCATAAGAAAATAATCGGTCAGCGAGCTATCCATTAGAAACATAGCTAGCTCACGGATAAAACACACAAATAGTCCGATCTCTGGTTTTATCTCTGGTGCTCTCTATGCCTGCACACTTAAGTGCACTTCAGCTTCAATGTGCATGCGCCAAGTTGTTCTTCCCTGGCTTTTGTGATCAACTGCGCAGGCACCAGGAGCGCAAGAGCCTGGTAAGTAAAAAAGTTTGTTTTAATTATGGGTCTCAACAGAGCTAGTATTCTATCTGGGACACAAGACCACCAGTTCATGAGTACCTATGGGTGGTTTAGTATCCCTTGTCAAGTTATTCTAAAATGAATATAGTGCAGTGTTCAGGTCATCCAGGGACAACTTATAAAAACTTTTTTTAGCTTAAGGCCCCACATAGCGGGCCTCAGCAAAAAAAAAAACGCAATGTCAACGCATCACAGCTTTTCCTGCAGCGCTTTTCATGGAAAGTCGACAAAAGTTTCTTCAACAAACATTCTGCTTCCATTATACTTATAGGAAAACCACCAGCGTTTCCATAGGTATAATTGACATGCTGCAATTTCCAAAACCAGGTTTGCTCAATATCAGATTGGTGGCTCTCCAAGCCACTAGAACACACAAGAGGTTGATATTACTTGTGCATGGGAAAAGGAAACTTTGTAGTTTAGACTGGGGCAGATTCAGAAGAGTCATCTTATTATCACAGAGTGTTGGATATAATGACAGATGACAGCTCTAGTACACAGCTGGAGGCCTAGACAAGACTGAATGGTAACACTATATACACAGATCAGGTTCTGTATGCAGCCATTTGCCACACCCTGGTACTTGGCAGAGGGGCAGTGCTCTATCTCTTCCTGCAGACTGTAAGTCTGTTGACATTTCTCAAAACAATAGTCAGTGTCGGATCAGTTCTGGCTCCTCTGCAGCACTGACCACCCATATGTAACTGTTAAGGACACTGAATGGCTACACATAACATACCTATCTACAGAACATTGACAGATCCAGCTAAATTTGGTAAAATCTGATGCCTGTAGTGGTCATACACATAAAATCAAAAGCAGAGATTACTAAAATAAGCGGAATCTACCAGTGATCTGCGGGTAAATATGTCACATGTATCGCCAGCTTATGGGCTTTAAGGGGTTATCTGGTTTCTAATATTGATGGCCTATCCTTAATATTGTTTACATACCACAAGCCGCGCTGCTCACTCACCCATTGAAATCACTGTAGCAGCACTGCCGTACCTACTGTAGCGGCGAGTAAACAATACTGCGAACCGTGCGGTCTCGGTACTGGTGACCTGGAGATCTAACATTCATGGCCTAGGCCAGGGGTCGGCAACCCCTGGCACGCGTGCCAAGACTGGCACGCGAGGCATATTTTGCTGGCACGGCAGCCAGCCTGACACTTCACACTAAAATTGAGAGAGAGAGAGCGTCCTTTCAGTGCTCTGGTAGAGCTGCGGTGTAGGACACGCCCCCTTCTCTCCCTGCCCACCAATCAGAGGTGAGCCTCTCACTGCACAGGATAAGGGCTCCCTGGACCTGCTGCTACACGTGAGGAGGAGCTCCTGCCGTCTGCAGCCCTGAGGAGGAGAGGAAGCAAAGTGAAAGTAAAAACACCAGGTACGTGTGTGTTACTGACCATTCTTATTACTGTCAGGCATTTGGGGTTATTACTTTTGTTTCAGTAACTCCATGTGCCTCACATTAATAGCAGTTAACCCCATCATGTCCCTCACATTAACCCTTTTGTGGCTCACATAAGGGTTACTGAGGTGTGAGACATGGGGGTACTAATGAAGGACCTATATAATGAAGATGTTCACTTATTATCTCCATATGTCTCACATATCAGTGTCCCTTATGTAAAGCACACAGGGGGTTAATGTGAGGACATGATGGGGTTAACTGCTATTAATATGAGGTACATGGAGTTGTAACCTGCAATGCACATGACCAGACTCTTTATCTACAACTGTGGATAAAGTACAGACCTATATATTTCAATTCACCCGTATATACAGCCATTCTATTTGTGGCTGTGTATCTGGGCCAAATTGAAGAGCTGAAAACTATTGAGCAGGTCCTATATGTGTCCTATACATCCCCTATATCTGTCCTATACATCCCCTATATGTGTCCTATACATCCCCTATATCTGTCCTATACATCCCCTATATCTGTCCTATACATCCCCTATATCTGTCCTATACATCCCCTATATCTGTCTGCATTTGCAGCCCTGTCAATTCATTTCTAATGTATAGGTCAGTGAAAACCACATCCGTGCCATTTGTATGCAGGAGGCGTAAGGCTGAGGCCCCACATTGCAGAAATGCAGCGTTTTTGTTGCAGATTTTGATGCGGTTTATTTCAACCAAAGCTAAAAATGGCTACAGAAGGAATGGGAAATATATAGGAAGCTTCTTATACGTTTCCCTTCTGCTCAATCCACTCCTGGCTTAGGCTCAGAAAAACACAGCAAAATATGTAACAAAAAAAGCTGTGTTCCCTGTGCCTCAGCCTTAGGCTAAAGGCCCACGTTGCAGAAACAGCTTTTTTACGTTGCAGATTTTGCTGGTTTTTTTGAGCCGAAGCCAGGAGTAGATTGAGCTGGAGGGAAACGTATAAGAAGCTTCCCATATATTTCCCATTCGTTTTCTAGCCATTCTTGGCTTTGACGGAAAGAAAAACGCAGCCAAATCTGCAATAAAAAAAAAGCTGCATTTTTGTAATGTGGGGCCTCAGCCTTAGTGTGATTCTATTGGGTGGTGACACTGTAACTAGATGCAATTATAGCCAAATCCAGTTCCTGGGCACCAGTGCATTCATTTTGTTGTAAGTGTGACACCCATTAATTCCTGGCTGGGGTTTTGCTGTTATTGCACCGCCAGGAACTAAAAGTGACAAATTAATCTGCGTTTCACTTAGGGAGCGTTCACACTACCGTCGGTGTCTGACAGCTAGTGTCCGCTGCTAATGTCCGTTCAAAATCTTGTGCGGATATTAGCAGCGGACACTAGCTGTGTCTGTGACATTTTGCATTGATTTAAATGGACGTCGGGTGCGTTCGTTTACTGTTCGTGGGTGTCCTTAAGTGTCCGTTCCCAAAGATGTCCGACTTTTCAAGCGGACAGAAAAACCTACATGTCGGGTTTTGCTGTCCGCTTGAAAAGTTGGACATCTTTGTGAACGGACAGTTAAGGACAGGCACGGAGTACAAAAGAACGCACCCGATCTCCATTTAAATCAATGCTAAATGTCACGGACACAGCTAGTGTCCGATACTAATATCCGCACAAGATTTTGAACGGACATTAGCAGCGGACACTAGCTGTCAGACACCGACGGTAGTGTGAACGCTCCCTTACAGAAAACTGAAGTTACTAACGGCCAAGGACTGGATGGAGCATACAGGTACATTGTGTGTCAGCTCTTTACAGGTGTTACCTCACTCTGCTCCCAGTCACATACATTACCACTAATTGTGGGTTACGCATGTACTTACATTGCTTCTAAAGGAAAAGAACATGTTTATCCAGGCAAATAGTGGTAAGCGCATGTGGCTGGGAGCGCAGTATGACAGCACCCCTGTGCTATATGACTTTAGTGTAGGTGTCGTCAGCTTTACAATTATTGCCCGGCACTCCGAGGACCTCATCTTTGATTTTTTAATTTAAATCGGCACGCTGAACAGAAAAGGTTGCCTACCCCTGGCCTAGGCCATCAGTGTTGGAAACCAGATAACCCTTTTAAGATTGCAACTGAAATAGAGAAAGAGTTGGCCATATACATTAGATTCCTGATGACAAATGAGGAGATGAAAAGGATTGGGCTGTTAGAGTTCAACATGTCCGATCGTTTTCTTCTCGGGAAGATAAGCCGCTAAGTGACTTTCTCCTCTCCATACAGGACACACACAAAATCTGCCGAGCGTAAAAACTTTATTTCAGTGACATTTGCTGATGTTTTGCTATAAGCATATGGGAAGTTTCCTTTAAGTGCATGGAGGGTATTGTGTATATCAAACCCTAAATAGGTCTTGGCACTTGCTGCAATACATAAGCCCCAAATTAAATTATTATATATATAGGATATTCCTTAATTAGGAAACGTGAATGGGTTAACTTTCAGGTATGGACAACAAAGGTACTTTGTCCACATAAAGCCTGGCACCTCCTTATCACCTACAATAATGAGTCACGCTTGAGGTGTGTATCTTTCTACCTAGCAGTGTCCATGGCTCCAGCACCCACAAAACCTGTAAACATTCCTCACATAGCTGTCTACAATACTGACCTGATCAGCTGATCCGTAAAGATTGACAGGAGTATTTATGTAACCATAACAGGTAAGCAAGAAAACACAAAGATCACTGCGCTGCCACCTAGTGGCTGGTCAACCGTAAAATGGTTTTCCTATGTGAGAAGGTAATATTATTGGTACAGGAACTTAGGTTAGTATGGTGTAATATGGAGCAATGTTAATAATTTTACTAAAACATCCTTACTATAGTAGTAGAATTATCTATTTGCAGGAAGAAGTGTTGAGCATAACCCTGCAGAACAGCTTCAGGTTCCGCAGGAGGTTTATTATAGAACGTATATGGGCATCAATGTATACCACAGGCTGAGAGACTGGTTTCAGACTATGGCTCCTCAGACATTAACCTGCTCTCCCCAATTATAATGTCTCCTTACAGTTGCGCCCGTGGTACAATGTGCCCCTCCAAGAGACCCCATAGTTTCTTGTTCCTCAACAGTATAAGGTGTCCCTATGCAGTGGCCCCCATAGCTTCTTGCCTCAGTATGTATTGTCGCCTCAGTATATGTTGTTCTTCTCCTGCTGCCTCCAGTTTCTTGTCCCCTTCCGGTTGCCCCCACAGTGCATATTGTCCCCCTCCAGTTGCCATCACAGTTTCTTGTCCGCCCACAGTATATGTCTATTTCCAGTTGCCTCATAGTATACATTGCCCTCCTCCATTTGCCCCCTTCACAATGGATCAAACAAATAAAACGAAATACTCACCTTCCGGGTTCCTCTGTCTGTTTTCTCCTGTCTCTGCTCCTGTAGTCTTCCGGCAACAGGCTTGATGTCAGTGACGTCACTATATCACTCCTATTGTTTCAAAGACACCAGCAGCAGAGACAGGGGCAGAATGGTGAAGCAGGAAGTGAACAGCTCCCTGCTTTACCACTGTATTCAACTCATCTGTGTCCAGAGGAGTCATAGCAGCCCGGACCCACTACCCAGGATAGAACTCTAAATGTAGGATTGTCCAACTGTCTGAAGGGGTCCCTGCTAACATAGGATCTGGTGCAAGTGCACTCTTGGCCCTATGGTTCAAGCAGTCCTGGCCACCTCATGCAATTTTGGGTGGTCTTTTTATGCTAGGCACACACTAGTGTTTGGGTTTCTGTCCTTTGGGGGCAACTTGGGAACCCAAAAGACAGAACTTCTGTAACTGGTACACAATCTAAAACAACACAACAGGACAAGAAAAGTCTGTGCAGAGGAAACCCTATAGCCCGGTAGCGAAGCTTAGAGTGTGTAAATAAACAATCCACTGATCCTGTGGGGCCATCTAGTGTTCAGTGAAAGAACTGACTCACATACAACTCAGTAGCCATTAGTTATGTAGAATTATAGCTTTTATTTGAGGAAACAGATATCAACAAATCAACTGATCCCACTGTCCTTTAAATCTGAAGGACCACATTGATACTGGGGTTCTGAAATTTTTGAAAGCAGATTGCACTATGCTTGCTGGCAAAAGTACCAAAATTTCAGGCAGTGGCGTAACTAGGAATGGCAGGACCCTGTGGCGAACTTTTGACATGGGACTCCCTACCCCCCAACACTGTTGCCAAAGACCTTGACCGACACATAGTATTATGTCTCACAATAAACACCCATGTGTTGGTGTGAACAAAGTGGGACTGTACTGTACATGCACATTACGGTCCCATATTTCCCATGGTCAGTATGTCCACAAATCATTATGCTCAGAAAACCGTCTAGGACCCTTAATGTCTTTATAACATGTAAGAAGTTTTGTAAGGCCAGGATTGTAGGTCGGAATTTAGTTACGAATTAACATAATCCATATATCCCCATGTCATACCCACAAGGAGTTTAAGAACTTTTCTAGGATTACAATATTAGTGCCTATCTTTAGGATAGGACATCAGTGGTCTATCCTTAGGTTAGTTCATCAATATTAGATCTGTGTGGAGGTCTGACACCCAGGATCCCTGTAGATCAGCTGCTCCAAGATAGCGCAGCTCTGGGTAATGTTTGCATGGCAGGAGCCGCACTGCTCACTCACCACATCATGTGTAGTGGTGAATTTAGGTACGGCAAACCTGTCCCATAGACGTTAGTGAGCAGCACAGCTCCTAGTATGTAAACTGTACTAGAACCGCGCTGTCCTGGAGCAGCTGATCTTCAGGAGTCCTGGGTGCCAAACTCTCACAGATGTAATATTGATGACTTATCCAAAGGATTGGCCATCAATATTAGAAAAGTAGATAAACCCTTTAATAGAAGTTTTCGTTTTTTTTTTTTTTACATAATTAATGGGGCAGCCATCTTGCCTGAGTTGCCTAATGTCTATGGGGTGTTGCGAGAGTGCTTTGTGATGTGTGAAGAGAGAGAGTAGAGGTGAGAGCTGTGACAATTCCCTATTAAAGGGGTTGTCCCATCACAAGGATCCTATCTATACTGCTTGTTAATGTGGATGTAAGACTTTTCCTAAATACATTGCTTCAGCAAAACTGCTTTGTTTGTCCACTATCTTACTTTATTCAATTATTTGTGGCCACAGCCCTGACTTATCTACTCAAAAGTCAAGTGATGCATCTGCTGCTCTCAGGGGGGAGGGGCTAAGTGCAGGGAGCCAGCCTGTGTATCTAGCTATTCCTGTGTCTGCACCACGTGACCTAGCTTCCTGCTCTCAGATAGGGGAGAGGAGCTGCTTTCATTTCTTCTGTTCTCCCAGTTATCAGGCTAGCTAATTCAATTGTGTTCATTATGGCAGAGACAGGCAGTCTCTGTATGTAACACAGAATGGAGTTGCTGCTGCCTGTACTTCATAGTCCAATATGGGTGGGCGGAGCTACATGTTAATTTGGAGGTGGAGCTAAACAGCAGGTTGCATGTGAAACCCCACCCACCAAATGATGCAAGAAACCAGGAAGAAAGATTTTACAGCAGTGAAGACTGGTGAGTATGCGACGTGGGAATACCCCTTTAACGCTACTGGATCCTGCATTTTCTCCCTTTAGCCTTATAGTATATACGCTGACATCTTTGTACCACCCTAACACGTAATCTCACTTATACTGTAAGGTAGGTTCACATGGCAGAAATGGAGGAGAAATTTGAGGCGGACTTGGTCTGGACCCCTGCTTTTGTATGGAGAAAGACTGCTCTCCTGACCACTGTCCTCTATGCACTGATGTATTGCAGTATAGACAGCATGGGCCAGCCATCACCCCATATAGACGTAGTACAAGTGTGACTATGCTGCTGTAGGCAGTAGGGACAATTGCTGATCCTTCCTGCAACTGCTGTAATACATCAGTGTAAAACAGACAGTGGTGAAGATATCAGTCTTGCTCCAGGCTGCTGTCGGCATCATTATACAGGACCAAAGAGAGTTTCCTCATGTTCAATGAGGGCCCTATTATGGCATTGTACTATGTGGGGGCAGTAGTAGGGCATCATACTGTTTTGGGGTGTTCTGGTTCAATTTACTAAAAGATGGACTGATGGAGCATTATACCATGTCTTGGCTACAAAAATGGCATCATAAACATGAAGTCAACAAGTCGGTTCATCACAAGGTCTATAAGTTCTGGTGTGACAAACACGGCCGTGCAGGTGGCTCATATGCCTCGTAATAGTGAGACCATAGACATCCATGCAATTACACAATTGGTTGCCTGAAAAAGAAGTTCAAGAAACCTCAATTTCAAAATCATCATAAGAAGTGTCAGCTCAAGTTTGCAGCAACAACAACAACAACAACAACAACAACAAAAAAAGTATGAAAACTGGACAGTAGGGGATTGGAAGAAACAAGGGAAAGAGGGCTTAAAATACCATTAGCCTACACATGCATGTTTAGGCTTGAGAAAGCGCTACAATAGTGTGAAACAGCTGTGACCCCGATGCCAATGTGTATTTCACTCCCTCCCAGGAGCTGCTTTTAACCCCTTCCCGACATGCGCCGTAATAGTACGGCACGTGTCGGGTATGTAACTATGGCGACCGCCCAGGAGCTTTAAGCAGTAGACAACCAGCTCTAATGCCTCCGATCGGTCCCCGGACCGATCGGAGGCATTAACCCCTCCGGCGCTGCTGTCAAAGGCGCCGGAGGCGCCATTTTCCCGGCTGCGCATGGGAGCCGCCATTTTGGCAGGGATCGCCAGCTCCTGGAGCATGCTCCAGGGCCGACGTCACGTTGCCATGACAGCCGGGAGCCTTGTTAAAGGCTCCCAGCCGGTCTGCAAATTCTCTCTTTTGCAGGCTGGTGCATGCAGCCTGCAAAAGAGATGATGATTTTTTGCAATGCATTGCAATGCATTAGCATTGTAATGCATTGCATTAGTGATCAGATCCCCTGGAGTTCAACACCCCTAGGGGGTCTAATAAATGCAAAAAAAAATAAAAAAAAAAAGTTAAAAAAAAATATAAAAAAATATAAAAAGTATTACAAGTTCAAATCACCCCCCTTTCCCTAGAACAAATATAAAAGTAGTTAAAAACTGTGAAACATATACATGTTAGGTATCCCCGCATCCGAAATCGCCCGCTCTACAAAGTTATACAAATATTTTTCCTGTTCGGTAAACGCCGTAGCGGGAAAAATGGTCAAAAGTGCCAAACCGCCGTTTTTTCACTGTTTTAATTCTGATAAAAATTTGAATAAAAAGTGATCAAAGCAATAACATTTCCCGAAAATGGTAGAACTAAAAAGTACACCCGGCCCCGCAAAAAAAGACGCCCTATGCATCCCCATACACCTATGTATAAAAAAGTTACGGCCGTCGGAATATCGCGACTTTTAGAAAAAAAAATTTTTAACACCGTTTTGGAATTTTTTTTTAGGGGTCAAAATGTAAATAAAACCATAGAAATTTGGTATCCCTGGAACCGTACCAAAACACAGAATACAGGGGACATGTCATTTTGGCTGCACAGTGAACGCCGTAAAACCAAAGCCCGTAAGAAAGTCGCAGAAATGCATTTTTTCTTCAAATCCACCCCATTCTGAATTTTTTTCCTGCTTCCCAGTACATTATATAGAATAATTAATGGTGGCATCACAAAGAAAAATTTGTCCCGCAAAAATTAAGACCTCATATGGCTCTGGGAGCAGAGAAATAAAAAAGTTATGGGGTTTAGAAGGAGGGGAGTCAAAAACGAAAATCAAAAAAATGCCATCGGCGGGAAGGGGTTAAATATATGGCAATAAAGGACTGAATTTAAAAGTATCCGGCTATGTGGTGAGTGCCCTCTAGTTTTTTTATTTTTTTCTTTCTTTTTGGGTGCATTTTGTGTAGATTCTTGTCATAGCTCCTGCTCTCCAATGTGTAGTGATGAGTCCTGGAGCAGGGTGTAAGAAAGCTCTACTTAAGACTCCATACCAAGCACTCGTCAAGTTTTACATTAAACATTTTTAAAGAACTGGTGGTGCCTGTAATACAATATGTATATGTTATAGCAAGTTATGAGATGTGTCTAGTCATATTTTAACCCGTGTTCATTTTCTTTCATAGTGAGGCTTTGCTTTAATGTGTCAGTGCAGCGCCCGTGTATTTTGTACAGTAATTTCAATCCACAAACCAGTACACAGATGGTCAAATACATCCCAGGAAATGCATGCAATACAGAAGGCCGCAAATTCGTGTATGTGGGTGGTAACAAGACGTCACGACTCCAGGTCAATCAGAGCAGGGACGCCTATAGCTCTATTATCCTACAAAGGAAAATTATGACATCCCAGTCACAGATTGGGTTCTAGGAAGTAGGAGACCGTGAGGAGTCTATTAAAAGCATTCAAGTATATGAATTCAGCGTCAGATTTGGAGATATAGGTCACTGGTAGAGCCCACCCCATTTTAATTCCTGCTGTGCTCCTGGCTAAACTTAAAAACAGGCCTCTACTTCATTGTTTGACTGTACAGGTCAGTTACATGGTGAAACCCCTAGGTCCATCATCCATGATCCCCAGACCAGGTAAGTCAATTACAATTCCCTTTCATGTCCTCGGGCACATGTGGTTTTATATCCCGCTGAAAAGCCAACAGTGCGCTGAATTCAGCAAACTGTCTGCCTTTCAGTTGTGCCCCAGGGCAAGAGATAATCGGTGTAGTTACAGATATCTCTTCACTGTCAATAGATTCTTGACAGCGTAGCTGGGCTGAGGAACACCCCTCCTGACAGTACCATCCATAGCCCTGTACTGACAGAGGGGGCGTTCCTTACCACCAAGCCAAGATGCGAGGAACGCTGCTCCCCCAGTACTAGTATATGGACAAAGCAGTGTCAGGAGGAGGGGGGGGGAGACTTGGGGACCTTTAGATTGGCACAGAACTTATCGTCTGGCATGTAAAAACACCAATAGACTTCTGCACAGGAGATAAATGGTAAGATTCAAACAATGATTTTTCCATGCTACTCTGCTTCATGGGATTTTTCCATCATATTCAGAGACATTACAGTCTCCATAGGTTACACAGTCCAAGTACTGTAGAACTGTTCAATGACTGATAATTTTAGTCTTGAATTCATGACCATGTGATGCTAGGATTGACCCCAAACAGCATTACTTTACATTGTCCCAAGGAAATACTTAGATCACCTCTATAACATAGCCCATTTTGTCATTGCAAGGTATGGAGGTCCATAATCTAGAGAACACAGAGACATATACATTTAAAGTCAGTCAACAACAAAAAGCCTCAAACAGATAACACAGTGCAAGAGGACAGGTCACCTAAATCCAGCCCCCTTGTAAATTGGTGCCTCATTGCTCCAAGAAGCTCATTTGCATATTGACATAACCAGTGATCTCTCCATTGAGGCTAGGTGGATACACTAAGTTCTGGAGATAGCCTCCCTTGCTGAGAGCCTAAATATCTGGCTACATCACATCTGATATAATGGAAACCTAAACAAGAGCTGCTCAATCACTTCTAGAGGGGCTGAGATTTGAGGAGAGCCAGAACTCAGGACTAGAGATGAGCGAGTACTGTTCGGATCAGCCGATCCGAACAGCACGCTCGCATAGAAATGAATGGACGTAGCCAGCACGTGGGGGGTTAAGCGGCCGGCCGACGTCAAAGCGGAAGTACCAGGTGCATCCATTCATTTCTATGGAGCGTTATGTTCGGATCGGCTGATCCGAACAGTACTCGCTCATCTCTACTCAGGACGGCTCAGTCACACACTGGTCGGTAATATCTCTGAATCTACTCATCCTTTTGTGGCCACCCAGGTAATTCTGCAGTCTTACTAGAGCAAAGGTTGATTTTCTGTCCTTGGAAACTACCAAGACTGCACCCCTAAATGTTCCCAGGGCACTTGAAGAATGTAAGAAATGTCCTTACTATCTGCCATGGCCAACTGCTCCACATTTGCTAAACACCATGCGTCTTTGGTCTCACTAGCCTGTCAACATATCAGTTTGGTAGCAGTTATTCCAAAGGACCGGCAAGTCTCTCCAAAATGGTGTATACAACATGTAGGCAGCAGACCAGTGTCATCAAGACAACAATCTGTAAAGTCGCAGTTGACGCAGGATTGAGGTCAGGCCCCATGTTGCAAAAACACAGCAAAACAGGCCACATATTACAGTAACTGCAAAGTGAATGGGATTCTGGTTAATCCTAAACACATATTGCAGAAAAAAAAAAAAAATCTGCAGCAGAAATGCTTCCGTTTCAAAAACTGTTGCATTTTTTGTAAGCTGCAGCATGTGAATTACACCCAAGGAAACGCTGGCGTTACCATATAGGTATAATAGGGAGAGGAAGTCTGCAGAGGGGAAACTGCTAACCTTCAGTGAAAAGTACACGATGTGTTTCCGTATCACTCTGATTGCTGCTCACTACGTAGGGCCTTAGCCTAAAGGGGTTTCTAGGCTAAAAATATTGATGACTTCTCCTTAGGGGAGGTCATCAATATTTTTAACCCAGAAATCCTGTTTAAGGCTATACCCCATGGGACGACATGCAGCTATAAAGCGCTGCGGAAAAAAACTGCAGCAGGAACGTATCACCGTTCTTTCCGCAGCGCTTTAATCAGAAAGTTCACAGAGTTTTCCATCGCAGACTTTGTTACAATTATATCTATGGGGAAACCGCTGGCATTTCCGTAGATATAATTGACATGTGATTTCCAAAACCGGCACAATTTTTACCGTAAAGTGGGCATGGGATTTGTTAGAATCCAATCCACTTTGCCCTGACTGTAAAACGACACCATTTTTCCCGCGCAGTTTCCATCCCGTGGGGCCCCTGAGAATTGGGGTATCACTGCAAGCCAACAATCATTTGCTTATGCCAAATAATACTGAGCCAGACATTTACCATCTTACCCCCTTGTGCTTTTTATACTACAAATTAACATTCACAAAAACACAGAAAAAGTTTGGTTTATTTGATTTATTTCTTTACAGAACATCTGGCGTTGCGTTTAGATGATACCAATCTGTAACGGAAGAAAAAAAAATATAAAAAAAATTATTAAAATAAGTGGCATTTCACTAAGAAATATCAGACAGCACTAATCACCCTCAGACATTGCATACAGAAGCTTGAAGGCGTTGTCCTGTTATGGACAGTTATTCCCTGCATTTGGATAGGAGATAAAAATCTGATCACAGAGGGCTAGATTGCCTGGTCCCACAGTGATCCAGAGGATCTAAAGTCCCCCTGTGAATAAAGTACCAATGCACTTGCATGACTGGGTCCATTTACTTCTATGGAGCTGCCAGGACTAGTCCTCAGCCACATTGAGGTAAATGGAGCACCAGTCATGCAAGCAAAATGGCGCTTCATTCACAATCTCAGGACAGGAAAAGTGTCCATAACTGGAAAACCCCTTTAAGCCATCCTGATATACAAGAAAATCTAGAAAGCAACTATGGTGCATCAGTGGTTCCTTTGAACACATCAATGTATTCAGACAGGGTAAGTTTCCATCATATGCACATAGGAAAATCTACTATAGAATATACACAGCTTGTTAGGTCTAGCCAAGACAAATGTGATCTCCTTCAGTCCCATAAAGGTCAGTTCAAGTACAGAAATTTGGCATCTTTAGTGCACTGCACTACATATCATGCTTCACTCTACTCTCTTGCAGACAGTCTTGCAGTTAAGAAAAATGGAGGACATGGGCCCTTTATCTGGGAGACAAAGACCACCACTGACCTATCTACTGAATAGGTGATAAAGGTGTTTTCCTCATAACCTCTCTTTAGGATAGGTCATTAATAAAAGACCAGTGGGAGGTCTGACACCTAGGACCCCCAGATGTTTGAAGGGGCTTTTGGGCTTGAGTGAGCATCACGACCTCTTATCTGTTTATACTGCATCACCATTGTAAAACAAACGGCAAGTTATGCAATTGCAGTGAATGAAGGGTCACTGTCCGAGCACAACCACCACATCCCCTTCAAACAGCTGATAAATGGGGGTCCTGCATATTGGACCCCCACTAACCTTTTATTGATAACCACTTTAATACTGAACACTATAGCCTATGTCACATCTGCATAGAGAACTGAAAGCTGCACACCAATGATGGTGCACACTCACCACAAGGCCAAGAATTAAAAACTGGCCATTGTGGACTCATACTATATGCCGTGCATAATCCTCACTCGGAATTGTGAATTTGGAGACATATGAAGGTAATGTAGGACCCATGCAATTCTATACACATCTCTGTGTGATTCCTTTTCAGTCTTTTGGACGGAAATGACAAAGAAAGACGGATTTTACCTTGTTGGCAACGTCAAGGGCATCGTAGTCTGGAGCAAGGCGGACATATGCCTTCTTCTCTCCGTCAGGCCTGAAAAGAAATAATCTCGTATTAGACAGGTTTGTCATCCATATGTACAGGCTTCAGATCTCTAATCATGCATCAGTGGTTCCTTTGGAAACATCACAGAGATCAGAAAGAAAAATATTTCCATCATGTGCATATGTATCTGCAGACTGGGCACAGTCAGGGGTTACTCCGCTCACCTGATGAGGGTGTTCACTTTGGACACATCAATGTCGTACAGTTTCTTCACGGCCTGCTTGATCTGGTGCTTGTTGGCTTTGACATCAACAATAAAAACCAGAGTGTTGTTGTCTTCAATCTTCTTCATGGCTGACTCAGTGGTCAGAGGGAACTTGATGATGGCATAATGGTCAAGCCTAAAAAGAAAAAAAAAGGGCATTGAGTCAGACTAATACCAAGCTTGTGTTTTCCCATGTTGGGGATTCAAAATGGTCACACCAAGCGCTTCTCAGAAATGAGCAAAGAAGATGCTCTCCCCCCCCAAAAAAAAACCTTTAAAACCTTTGTTGTAAAGTGGACTCTGCAGTTTATAACACTAACATTGAGCTGTTGCAGGTTACAGTACATCGACTGTCTCACCGTCTTCAAGGATCACATCCTTAGACTAACTCCACACCCTGAGAGGTTACCACAGTGGGATTGCCAGCAGTTAACTTGCAGCGAAATACTGTACAAGTGTACTGAAAAAATAATCCAATCCACAAGCTGCAGAACAATCCCATAGTACATAGTGTCGTGATGTGGGGTAGGAACACATCAAGTCAATTATTGCTGCATGTTCAGCCATGGATTTCGACTATGCCAAAGCCTTTGTATCGACATAGTTGAAATCTGTGGCTGAAGCTGTGGCTAGCAGCATGGTGAACTGCCTGTGAAGCCCACAGTGTACACAAGCCGATATGGGCTGCTTGCCAAGGCTGGGTCCAATTGCAAACCTGCAGCATGAGACATTAACCTAAGGGGGTGTAGGCCAGTCTTGTATATGTATTTGTTTAACTCCTTAGAATACCAAGTTATAAACAATCATATATACATAAATCTATGGACTTTTTCAAGTACACATTCTTTTATACAGTAAGGGAGCCTTCACACAGAGTAAATGCGTGTGTATTTTTGCAAAATACACGTGTAAAAAAAATAAGACTCCAATTGACTTCAATGACATTTTACAGGCGTATTTTTACACGTGGAAAAAATATCATTGAAGTCAATGGTAGTCTTATTTTTACACGTGCTTTTTGCAAAAATACATGCGCGTTTACTCCGTGTGAAGGTTCCCTAATACTGCACCTAGTGACACAGACTGGACAGTGCGAGTTACTCATATCTACGAAATAGGAGACAAAGATGGAATTTATTAAGACTGATATTTCTTACACCAGTCTCAATTATCCTGTTGGCTCAAGATGCTCCAGTCTCCTGATTCAGGTGCTGTACGGCAGAACTGAAGATTCTCCAAAATGGGTATTGCTTCTTTCATCACATACGTGTGTGTATATATTTTTATTACAGGATACAGTGTTGTAGAATATGAGGGGACAGAGCAGGAAGCCATCACCAATAGTCATCACAATCATGCCATGTAACTAGAAGTACACTAACACTACACCCAATACCATGTAAGCTTGTGAGCAGCGTCCTCTCCTACTGTGCGACTTTATTATACTATAATGTCTTTTTTTTTTTTATACAGGATTCTTATGTTTTGTAAAATGCTTCAGAATATGTTGGCACTATATAAATAAAGAATATATATCTGAACAGACCGACTAGCTGAAAGATAGCACAAGACTGACTCAGCACATGCTTTATAGCCATCCCAATGGTCAATTAAGGGATGTTTAGTTTTATAGACAACACCCAAACTCAATGACCCCGCAAATCACAAAATGAGAATGGAATTCAATGGATGCTATAGAGGTGACTGGACTTCTGATCAATACCACAAGTAATTACATAGGATTTTTAAAGACATCGCACCAAAAATCATTTGACCCAAAACCGTGCAACCAGTCTCGTATGTACCAGCTTATATAGTTCAATTACTAGCAGTAGGTAGCATCTAGTACACATCTTATTTCTTATAACTCAGGCCCCAGCTGCCACTTGCACCCAGAGCTCTGCCCACTCCCATGACCTCATTGTGAAGTTAACACCTTATGTTTACCTTCAAAAATATGTTCTTACTAGAGATGAGTGAGTACTGTTCAGATCAGCCAATCCAAACAGCACACTCGCATAGAAATGAATGGACGTAGCCGGCACGCGGGGGGGTTAAGCAGCCGGCACGCGGGGGGGTTAAGCGGCCGGCCGCCGTCAAAGCAGAAGTACCAGGTGCATCCATTCATTTCTATGGAGCATGCTGTTCGGATCGGCTGATCCGAACAGTACTCGCTCATCTCCAGTTCTTACTGTATCATAGCTGGGCAGAACTGTGGTCACGGGCAGCAGCTGGAATGTGTGGGTGCACCCCAATATGTTAGAAGACATTAAACAAGTTAGAAGCCTCCGTGGGGAAACCACATAGGGGACATAACCCTCAAGTCTGCAAGATTTAGAATACATCCATATGGGACAGTAGTGGCGCAACATACTGCATTAATGGGATATTTAAATTCCCCCCAAAACATTAATATTTTTCTACTGTAGTAACTCACGGTCTTCAAAAATACCTAGTGTGCACGCACCCTTAAAACAAAGGCCAAACAATGCTGGCAATACAACCATTAAAGCTATATGAAGCTCTATCAACGTAAATACTGATGGACGCTAAAGGACAACTAGAGAATCATCTGAAACCCTTGTCAGGGGTAGAGTCACTAAAGCTGTATTCACACATTATGGCCATATGGCTATCAAATGATAAAAGCAGGGAAAAAAAGCAACATGACTGCAGTGTGTGAATACAGCCATGGTACATCGGGGCACATCAGCAGTAATAAGTGCAATCACAGATATTCAGTCTTTGATCGCTGTAAAATACATCACTTGTGCCCGGACGTTACCGCACGCCACTACAAACCCCACACCTTTAACCCATGTGGGTTTATAGAAAAGTGTACAAAACAATGCAGAGCAATTGACCGAGAATAAATCTACTGGGAACATATCTGATCGCCAGACTCGCAGGCTGAGTATTGGAAGACAACATACTTGTTCCTTGTAGGAGCACTCTTCCTGGGGTACTTGGGTTGTCTCCTAAGTCTCAGGGTCTTCGGCCTCCTGAATGTAGGGGAGGTCCTGATCTTCTTCTTCTTGTGACTGTGTACTCCTTTCAATACAGCCTTCTTGGCCTTAAGAGCCTTAGACTTTGCTTCAGTCTTGGCAGGGACAGCTGGACAGTAAAAAGATCACATCAAGTTAACCAGTTATATCAGCCGAAAACTGTATTTATAGGATGTAACAGGTGGAAGAGTTGTATGTACGCCCGCAGCAGGTCTTAGCTCCGTGTCATCACAAACGTCTGATATGTTCGTGATCTGGTACAAGTTATGATCAGTGAGAGAAGAGACCCTCGAGATAAGTATACTAAACAGTGATACAGGAAGGATATATAGGTTTAGTGATATCTATATTAGTGATATCAGTATATAAGAGGGATACACATACTGTACCTACTAGTGATAGCTATACTAGACAGATACAAGAAGGGTAGACATAAATCTATACTATATACCAGTATATAGGAGTGATATACATATTGTACCTACTAGCGATGGCTATACTAGACAGATACAGGAAAGGTATATACTATATACCAATATATGAGAGATATACATACTGTATACTGTACTTGCTAGCGATGGTTATACTAGACACAGATACAGGACAGATATACAGATATCCATAGTATATAGGAGGCATACATATACTATACTAGCCAGTGAGCGGCCTATGCGCTACACTCCGCGACCGGGCCGGTGCATCAGTATATAAAGTGTTGGAATCACAGTCATCATACTTTGATCGCTTAGAACATCACGTGCTCCGGCCCGGCCTCCGTACATTAGCTCGGATGGACTCTCCCGCCGGCCCCGATCTCCGGCTCACCACATGCGGCAGCTACCACCAGGCCTCACCCGGGGGGAGCCACATGGAGACGGCCAGCAGGCCTCCACCGCCTCATAGCTCCCCGCTACTGTCCCTACTCATGAGAGCTGCACATTACGAGGCTCGGCGGCCAGGTATCAGCACGTCATCCCCGTATATCACACCGAATCTCCCGCAGCACTCACCATCCTTCTTTGCTTTCGGTGCCATCTTGAGGAAAAGGAAGAGCGAGGGGTTTCTCAGGCAATATCAGCACGGGCTGAAATAGGAAATCTCGCGAGAGGACGCGTCACCTGCGGCGGTGCTTCATGGGCAATGTAGTCTTCAGTGTAGGGGGAGGAGCGTACTGCGGACACAGGAAGTCCTAAAGGACGTCGGATAATGTCATGTGATCAGTGTGGGCGGCGCTAATCTGCATTGTACAGCACAATGCCGGGTTACACGGGAAGAGAGAGGAATGTGTCAGCAAGATGGGGGTGCAGGGTATATGTAAGGGAGGGGGGGTGCATGTTGTATGTAAACAAGAGGGGGTGACTTGGGGGGGGGGGGTGCAGGCTGTGTGCGAGCAAGAGGGTGACACCCATTCCCCCTCTTGCGCACAGCTTGTTACCCTTTTTCCCTTCTTGCTCGCACACAGTCTGCGCTCCTATGTCACCCTCTTGCTCACACACAGCCCACACCCCAATGTACCGCTCTGGCTTACATACAGTCTGCACCCCCATTCCCACCTCTGTTGTCGCATCAAATTCTGGACTGTGCTTTGTTTTTTGTTTGTTTTTTTAAATTATGACTTTTAAAAAAAACTAAAACAATGTTTAACTAGGTTTCTGTTTGTTTCTGGGTTTATATGGGATCTCAATAGTGTGAAGACCATACCCTACACGACTAGGTGCCAGTGCTTTAGACCAGGTGAAATGCCCCCTAGTGATCAAATGTCTCAACCGGGCACCTCCAAATAGCCATCACTTATAAAGGTTTATAAAACAAGGCTTTGTTTGGAGCCTTCATGAACAGTTACGTGATGGCCTCCTCAGTGCCCCCATGCTCTGTAGAAGGGCCTCTTTGGTGCCACATGTAATATATTGGCCCCACAGCAACCAACATGTTATATAATGGCCCTTACTCTGCCTCTTCATGTATGCAGTCTGCAGTAGAAGTGCCAATATTTTGTAATTTGTAGCATTGTAATGTATTGCGTTAGTGATCAGACCCCCTAGGGGGTCTAATAAATGCAAGAAAAAATAAAGTAAAAATTGAAATCACTTTTTTCTCTACAACACATATAAAGTACTTAAATACTGTGAAACAAATAGACATTAGCTATCCCTGTGTCTGAAAATGCTCGGTCTATAAAAATATTTTTGCTGAATGCAGTAACACAAAAAAATATAAAGTGTCAAACCGCTATTTTTTCTCCCACCTTCCCTGGCGCTTTTTTACACCAATACCTATGCAGGAGAGGGATTTGATCGAATACTACTCGCTCATCTCTAGTAAGTAGCAATTCTTTCTTAGCACTGGGGAGGATTGAGGTTGCCATGGGCCTTGGGCTGTTCAGAAAGTGTGCCCCCCTTCCCAATTCATGCCAAAGATCCCTCCGTTCAGGGTAATGCCCTGCAGTGGCCCCTCTGCACAATATAAAGGCCCACCCTGCACAAACATGGGTGGGCTGCTGCGCGGTGGGGGGGGGGTATGTCTCACTACTCTGCATTTTTCAAGTGCAATAGGGGACAGAAACCCCCAACGGAGTGCAGGTGTGAATCCACCTATTGCTAATAGCAACCAATCCCAGTGCAGTGTATATGCGGCCCCTCAGGATCTGAGACTAGCTGTTACCCCGGCCCCATGAGATATCCAATATTAACTCTAGATGTGATCTTTATTTGTGTGCCCCCTGCGTGGGGTTTTCTATATTTTGTACCTATATAGTGTTTTCTTTGTATTTTAATTAAAATCTCTTTGATACTAAATATAAAATTAAAATAGATTTTTCACTAAAAATATTCATTGTCCTGTTTTCATTTTTTCATCATGTTTTCTCTGTGGTCTATAAAAAAGTCATCAAATAGGTTTTCTGGGCTGGAGGGCATTTTTGATACTGATGGCCCTCCCTTAGGATAGGGTCACTAGTTACGGATCAGTGGGGTCCAGCACTCGGCACTTCCAGCCAGTGTCCAGTGCTAAAACCTATACGGGGACGGATTTGGAAGCAGAAGGCTCTGTTCACTGTATGTAGGTGGTGGTGAATACTGCAGCTCTGTTCACTGTATATACGCAGGTGTGTGTTCTGACTATTTTTCTTACTTCAAACGCAATGTGGGAAATTCATTAACCCCTTGTGCTTAGGTAGTAAAAAAAAAAAGTCACAAACTTTGGGTTTGCAATATTTTTTCAAACAGTTTTTGCGCAAATAGCCTCTTTTACACCACTATTGGCACTTTTTGAAAAAGAGGCAGGGTGTGGATAGGTTATCAATATTACATCAGCGGTATGACACCAGGCCCCCCTCACATATCGGCAGTATGACACCGGGCATCCGCACATATCAGTGGTATGACCCCAGCCCTCCCTCACTTATCAGCTGATCACATCGATCATATGGCCTGGTTTACAGTTCAATCACATGGCCTGGTACAGGACACATATGGGAAAGTCGACCATGCTCTGAATTCAGTATAAAACTGCACTTTCTTGAGGACATGAAAAAGTAGGACTAGCAGCAATTTTTACAAAGATTTTTGACACAGTGTGATGGAGTCTCCAAACATGAACATGCCTTGTGTGCTGTGGATTCAATGGGTTTAATCCACTTATGGCTGCACACCACAGAATCAGTGTCAGTAAATGACGTCACGTTTCTGCTAGGTTCACACCTGCGTTCAGGGTCTCTGTTCTATGGTTTCCATCTTCTGCATGCCAGAAGACGGAAACCATAGACCGGGTGCGGCGGTGAGCGTTTTAGGCTCTCCGCCGCAAAACCGGTTTTTTTATCCGGACACAGAGTACTGCATGTCCGACTCTGTGTCTGGATTATAAAACCCGGTTTCGCGGCGGAGAGCGCAAAACGCTCACCGCCGCTCACAGCCGGACAGCTTTCTCACCCATTCAAATGAATGGGTGAGAGACTCCTGCAGGTTTCCGTCTCCTGCTCTGTTTTGTGCAGGAAACGGAAACCTGAAGTACGGAGTGCCGGCGCAGATGTGAACGAGCCCTTACCCCACATGGCGTGAATTTCAAACCCATTGGGGCATCATGTGGCCTTAGCCTTAAAGAGTTATTTTTTTTCTCCGTTATACAGTAAAATCTTCTGAATATCCTGCAAAATGCCCCAACTAAACCTGGTTTGTAGATAACAATATTATAATAACTTTCCCCAGGCCGTCTCTACTCCATCTCAGAAATGTGGATGAGACCGAAGTGTTAGACCTTGTGCGCTCACTATATCAGTGGGTTTAGAGCTCAACCCTACTTCTTTATTTATGCGTGTTCCCAATACTACAATACATTCTGAACAAAAGAATTTTACAATATGATTTTTGTTGTTTTAAGTTACCCATTTTCCTTAGAATCCACACCCACCTGTCTATCAAGTCAAACTAATTTCTCCAAGATGTGCCATGTTTATGTCAATGTCTAGTTTTAAACAGATTATGGGGATAACGTCTATCCTTAGGGAGAGACCACCTTTTCAGGTGTGTGGAGACTTATACAGCCATAGTTGCTCCACTGCAAGGGAACATGGGAGGAATATGCAAATCTGTCTCCCAAGATGTCTCCCTGTTTACATCTTGGGAGACAGATTTGCATATTCCTCCCATGTTCCCTTGCAGTGGAGCAACTATGGCTATATAAGTTTCCACACACCTGAAAAGGTGGTCTCTCCCTAAGGATGGACATTATCCCCATAATCTGGTCTCTCAACCTTTCACTTCTACCAAATCAATTCTCTCTAGGCTGCGCTGATGAAGTACAACCAGACAGAAACGGTGCCGTCCGTAGCCGAGAAATTGATTTGGTTATAACCCCGCATTGTGCAGTAAAGACTTCTGGGAAAGTCGGACATGATGTTCACGGTGCTTCCCATAGAGGGCAGCATAACAGAGGCACTGTCTCCCTGTTTACATTTTGGGAGACAGATTTACATATTTCTCCCTAGTTTTAACCGCAATAGTAAATCTGGGCCAATGTGACGCTGGTGTCCAGGCTGGGATAGGTCATCGGTATGTGATTTGTGGAAGTCAGATCTCATACAGATCATCTGTTCTAGCAGGCTCCGGGTGCCAGAAGTTGCTAGTGAATGGGCGGCACATCCTATTCCAGTAATAGGATCGGCACTGCAGTTCACCAGAAGTACAGCTATACAGTTGATGGGGCTGTTCCGTCACTCCTAATACATGAAGCAGCACTGTATACATCAGCCGTCCACCCGTAGATGATTTGTGTGGTGTTGCGTCGCGTACTGATGGCCTATTCTTTGAATAGGTTATTGGCATGAAAATTTTATATGGGGCCAGAAAAACCCTTTACATTTCAGAAAGCTCAGACTATATCTTTTAGGCAAGTTAATTGACAACCTTATAGAGAATTGTGTTTCTTATAACATTAACCTACTTTATTTTAGTTGTAGACACGTTTTCAGGGGTCGAGGAGCGTTCAGTGCACGGAGCCTAGGACATTACATAAGGAGAGACTTGTGATCACAACGTGAAGGGACTGACAATTGTTTCTTCAGTTAACCAAATTATGTGTAAACTGCTTTACCCCTCACCTATCCCGGACTGTTTATGGGGTCAAAGCTGCTGACATAGTCCCTGCGAAGAGATGTATGACATTTTCATATATCCCTGAAATAATAAAAATAAAAATGTACCATTTAAATTCTCCCTTTCAACCTTTTGGCTTGTTAGTGGCCATTGTGGGGTCTGTGTAAATCTCTGACCTCAATGATATTGTGTCAGATAGGAAATGGTTAATGACCATATTGGTGTCTATAGAAAGCTGAGATTCATGCTATGACAGCGCTGGTTAATTATAAGACTGATTATAGATAGAACTTTACCTTACATATATGACAATGTCTGACAGGTTATAACAGGAATTTAGGAGACAGCTCTGGGGAATTATTAGGAAACTCCTAAGGAAGACAAATAATCACAGTAAGGCTCCATTCAGACCATGTTTTATTACATTCGTTTAGCAGATCCGTTTAATGAATATAAAAAAGTCACGCAAATGGGTGGCCATGAGATGCATGAAAAAAAAAATCAGGTTTTTTTTTTGGAGGGACACAAAAATGTAATGGATCTTTTTTTTTTTTGTCTCCACTAGATATTTAGAGAAAATCTTTACAACACTGCCAAATGTTTGATTACTTATAATTGCAAAAGTGTTTAAAGCGGTTGGCCACTTTCAGACCAATACTCACAGACAAATAACCATGGACCGTAAATCACATGACCATGGTCAGAGTTTTATCCTCTAGAAGTATCAGAATGAATGACAGCAAGCAGAGATCTAGAAAACCGTAAGGAATTGATACACAAAGTATATTGAAATTGTACAACTTTTTATTATACAAACCATAACATTTGTTTCTCAATACTGCTCTGAAAGTGGCCAACCCCTTTAAAGGGATCCTATCATTAAAACTCAATTTTTTGTCCCTAACACGTAGGAATAGCTTTAAAAAAAAGGCTATTCTTCTCCCACCTTTAGATGTCTTCTCCTCGCCCCCATTCGGTAGAAATCCTGTTTTTCGTTGGTATTTAAATGAGTTCTCTCACAGCGCTGGGGGCGGTCCTAATGCTGCCAGAGAACTCTCCAGCTCCGCCTCCATCTTCTTCAGGAGCAGGTCTTCTTCCGGCGCTGGCTTCAAACTTCTAGGCCTCATGCAGCCGACTGCACATGCCTGCTGGCCACAAGAAAATGGCCGTTTACAATACTGTGTAAGCGGCCATTTTCTTGTGGCCAGCGGGTATGCACAGTTGGCTGCACGAGGCCTAGAAGTTTGAAGCCAGCGCCGGAAAAACACGCAATGAAGATCCATTCCTGAAGAAGATGGAGGCGGCGCCGGAGAGTTCTTTCGCAGCATTGGGGACACCCCTAGTGCTGTTTGAGTGCTGGGTACCGCCCCTAGTGCTGTGAGAGAACTCATTTGCATATCGGCGGAAACCGGGATTTTTACTGAATGGCGGTGCGGAGAAGACATCTAAAGGTAGGAGAAGAATAGACTTTCTTAAGGCTATTCCTACGTGTTAGGGACAAAAAATTGAGTTTTAATGATAGGATCCCTTTAACTTTTAATTATTTACAAATTTTAAAATGGTTCTGTATATGGGAATACACCTTTAAAGCTGCAGAGCTGACAATCAACCACTTTTAAGCCCACAGACATCACACACATGCTCAGTATGGTCATGGCTGTGATTGGCCAGCCAGGACATGTGACCTCTCTATATAAGAGGCGAGGTCACAGGTCCCGTCACCATTCCAGCTAGTTAGGCTCGGTAGGGAGAGGCTGCAGCTGGAGATGGGACAGTCAAGTCTGAGCTAAATGTAATATCAGGGCAGTGAGGTGGTGAGAGGAGCCAGATACGGCGAGGGACAGCTAGCCTAGAAATAAGAATTGTACTTTTCAGGGCAGTGACAGCAAACTGTGTGTGTATCCTCTCCTATACCGTCTGCTAGCACAGTAACAATAACTGCGTGGCACCCATACTGTAAATAAGAACCTTTTCTGATCTCTTAAAGTAGTCTCTCAGTTGTTCATTGTGGCCACTTAATCTTCTTGCACATAATAATAATAATAATAAATTTTATTTCTATAGCGCCAACATATTCCGCAGCGCTGTACAATTTGTAGGGTTCAAGTACAGACAGAAAGATGCATTACAAAGAAAGTCATTTCACACAATGGGACTGAGGGTCCTGCTCGCAAGAGCTTACAATCTATGAGGTAGAGGGGGTGACACGAGGTAGCAGGGGCGCATTGCTTATACAGAGGTCAGACACTTTTGTAATAGAGGTGACTGTCATTACACAAACGTAAAACTTTGAGCCATCACTAGTGGTGTCCTGTAACATGTGGATGGAGCTTGGACCTATAAAGTTAGCCTGAGATGGCATCGTATCATGTGGGGTAATGTGGGAGCGGGGACAGAGGTTAAATCTTGGGGATTCTAATTATAGTACAGAAGGGTTTACATTAGGAATTGTGATAGGCCTGTCTGAAAAGATGCGTCTTTAGTTTGCGTTTGAAACTGTAGAAATTGGGAGTTAATCTGATTGTCCGGGGTAGAGCATTCCAGAGAAGTGGTGCAGCTCAGGAGAAGTCTTGTATACGAGCATGGGAGGTTCTGATAATAGAGGATGTAAGTGTTAGGTCATTGAGTGAGCGGAGAACACAGGTTGGGCGATAGACAGAGATGAGGGAGGAAATGTATGGAGGTGCGGCATTATGCACATAACCATATGCAGTGTGTGGGTCTGTAAAACAAAATAGTACACAGATCTGTTTCCCATCCACATGTTGCACTAAGCTGAATGAAAGGATCAAGCTGCAAAAACGGACTGGTATAGGACCTGCTCCATATTTGGCATCTCATTTCTACAGCCCAGACACTGTGTACATGAGGCCATTGAAATGAACGGGTCCGTATATTACTGTGGAGCCAAAATTGCAAATAATATACAGCAACAAACTATGGACATGTGTATGAAACCTCAAAGTTAATCTCTTACTAGTTACTGGGGATACTGGAAGCTTCACCCTGTTGCTGAATAACCCTAGTGAGCATTTACAGAATGTTAATAGGTTCTCCATAGCTGTACATTCCCTTCTGCTTCCTTCTACTTGTCTCCGGTGTATTTCTGGCTGGGCAATGTCTGTCACATAGTCTTAATTCATTTTTCTATCGTTATGGGGTAAATGTGCTACAAACTAAAAAACGGCTGTTAGGGGGGGACAGAGTTTAAAGACAACAATAGTATCCCTCCTATCACCTCTAATGATTAGAGATGAGCGAGTACTGTTGGGATCAGCCAATCCGAACAGCACGCTCCATAGAAATGAATGGATGTACCTGGTACTTCCGCTTTGACGCCGGCCGGCCACTTAACCCCCCACGTGCCGGCTACGTACATTCATTGCAATGCGTGCGTGCTGTTCGGATCGGCTGATCCAAACAGTACTCGCTCATCTCTACTAATGATGGGTCTCCATTGCCTGATGCATGACTTAAACTAAAATATGGAAGAGGTCCAAATCTTTCCATTATTTATTTATTTTTGTGTAGGTCCCACTTTGTTCTGTGTAGATTCCACTCTTGGTTTTGACATATAAATACTGATGCAAAATACTGCCATGTGAAAGTGGCCTGATCAGATAATGGACATTACATAGTGTGGGTCAGGTAGCTCAGTAGCAGCAGTGATGTAGACCCAACCAGTCAAAGACAAGGACACAAACTATGCAGGACACAGGTTTATTTAGAAAGAAACAGGAAAATAAGCAACCAACTAAACAGTTATAATAAACTAACTATATGTGTGGCCTACTAACAGCCACACGAACAAACCAAAATGCACAATGCAGTCTCACCGGACTCAGAGTAACAGGACAGACCCAGACGCCTCCAGACCCAGACATCTTGGGGCCCCGCATCTGAAAAATCCCATGGTATCCAAGCAAGTTCTATGAGAACCCCGAGACATAAGTAGACTGGGAGATAAGACAGTCAGAGATCGGCCCTGAAGTGCAGAATCTGCAGCCCTTTCTGGCCCAGTAATGGGCCTAGGACCCACAGTAACATCTCTGCCTGTTCGGGTTTCTGCGCCACCCTCCACTGGCACGCTGTGGCGCAGGAGGTGAGTTCAGTTTGTTTTTTTGCTTAGTGTTTTTCGTTGCACTGTGTGAACACTGCTCCATATATGTAATTGAATTTCCACCACACCCATCTCCTGCAACTTGTTTCCCTCTTCATCAAATGGTTAATTCTAGTCTTGCCTGGGTGATTGACAGCCTATCTTCCAATCAAGTCTAGGGAAGGTCTTTGGCTTCCTATATACAGGCCTTCAGCCCACACAGGTTTGCTGGCTATTGTGACTCTGTGCTTTGACTTTGTCTCTGATAAGCTTCTCTGTCTGCTACTATTGTATTACTGACATCTGGTTTACCCTTTGGCTATTCTCTTGGATTTTGATTCTGTACTGTGCTGCTCGATTGTTACCAGACCCTTGGCTAGCTGACCTCCCTTTGTTTTTGTTGTTTGTCTTGTCTTCGTTCTGTGTGTCACATATTTAGGAAGGGCTCGTTGACCAGTTGTCGCCTATTAGTTAGGATAGGACAGGCAAGTAGGAAGGGACAGTGAGGGGATTCAGCATAGGGCTCACTGTCTATTGTGACTCTCCCCTCAGGGTTCACCAGAAGCTACTGGGAAATTGTTCCTATAGCAATTTCCTTACACCCACACCTGGAGCTGAGGCCTACTCAAGACCCGCACTGGACCACACTTAAGTTAAAAATCTGAGGAAGATATAGCATGATTGAAGCACTCTTCCTGTCACCTTCTCACAATAGTTACATAGTAGATGAGGTTAGACGAACATATAGGTTCATCAAATGCAACCTATCACCCTACTGTGTTGATCCAGAGGAAGGCAAACAAACCCCTATGATGCCAATTGCCCCATATCAGGGGAAAGTATTCCTTCCCAACTCTAAATCCAGTGACAAGTATAAAACCCAGGAACAACTTGTCTTTACCAAAATTGAAAACCTGTAATATTTTTCTGTTCAATAAAGGCATGCAGGCCCTTTTTGAACTTGCACAATGAATCCACCACCACCACGACATCCTGTACCAGAGACTTCCATAGTCTTGACTGCTCTTACAGTAAAGAATCCCTGCCGATGATGCTGGTGAAATGCTCTTTTCTGTAGGTGTAGCGGATGTCTCCTTGTCACATCACATGCCTAGGTGTAAAAAGATCATTAAAATGTAAGAACAAGGGAAATCTAAATCAAATCAATATTTGGTGTGATCCCCCTTAGGAGGAGTCCTAGAAATGATGATATGACCCCCACAGAGTCCTGATCTCAACATCCTCCAGGCTGTCCCCATACACATTCTGTAGTTAACATGTTCGGCTATCAGTAATGTATTGGACATGGCCAACTTTACAATGCAACAAAATAAATTCTACGGCAGAAAAATTAACTATTAAAAGTAACTGAAACCGCTAACACTACTGTAGGTTCACACTAGCATTCAAGTCTCCATTGTTCGGGTTCGTATGGGGACCCGAAAGACGGCAAACCTGTCCACTTAAAAGCGGTTACCCGCGGACCCCATAGACTATAATTTTAGGACTTTACTCGCCACTGAATCTGCATCAGAGTCTCTTGTGGAGACTCTAACGCAAATGTGAATCCAGCCTTAGGCTGGTCTTACACGACCGTAATGTAAGTCCGCAATTGAGGGTTTTCAATTGCGAACACGTTATATTCAATGTGCCCTCTTACACCACCGGATATTTTATCCATGGTGTGGCCGGGTCGCAACCGTGATCCACAATTTAAAGGACATGTCCGTAATGGCCGTGAATTGCGGCACTGCACGGACTCGCCCATAGAGTGCGGCAAGTTATGGACATCTGCGGAGTCTAGGTTGCCGATCAGCAACTTGCGCACCGTACATTCAATACGGTCGTGTAAGACCAGCCTTACCATGACTTTGTATACAGAGCTTTACACAGATATGACCTACAGATATGTAGCCTGGAAGATAACTATTGTCTTTATTTCTGTTTTCTTAGCAGCCGCTATCCTCCTTAGATGCATAAAGGAAAGGATGTAACAAGTCCAGTGAAGTGTAAGTAACCGGAGGGGGAGGTTATGCTAATTCTCCATCTTTGACACTTCTCTGGATTCTCCTCTCAGCATGGGGCACACAAGAACTTCCTGAGGCTACATCATAGGGGCTTAGTCACTGCTATCATCCCCCCATCAGACTTCAGGGTGGAACATAAGAGTCAGCAGCGGCAACAGGGGAGGAATCAGGGCTGGGGAATAATAACCAGGCGACTGAGTTATTTGAGTCACAGTAATAAGAAGCAGCTGCAGACAGCTGGGCCGCCTCCTCCGGCAAACTCACTGTGGCCTGAGCTCTTGTGAAGTGGGGAACAACGTGACACCCTATCCTCCGCTGCAGATTTCCTATGCCAGGTAAGCTCCCATCTCCAACATCATTACATAATCCTGGCACAACAGATGGTGTCTGGAGCCAGTTTATATATCCGCCTTCATGGAAACATTGTGATAACACTGTAGTGTTGGGGATAATCTGCTGCCACCACCACTACTATAGCACCAACATATGCCAATGTGCTGTACAATCAGGTAACGGAATGTCCAGACCAAAAATAACTTAAAACTAAACTAACTAAATACATCATTTCCAGTATAGTTGGTGGGAGCGGTCTAGAAGGCAGTATATACATTATTGTGCTAGATTTCAGGATCTGTACATTGTCACGGCCATTGTTGCGATGCTCCTTGTGTTGTTACAAGCCGTTGCCATGTGCCTGTGCTAGTTGCACTCGGTTCCTGGTAAGGCTCAGTTCTCCCAGCCATAGGACTGCCGCCTGTGTTAGATGCGGTTCAGATCTCTTGGAATTTCCTGCTCTCATATTACTGCCACAATTCTGCAGATTTCACCCCAGCCAGGCTTTGTGCAGTATTGTTATGGGATGATCTAGCGGTGGCTCTAAGGCACACGCTGGGCTTTATGTAATCTCTGTCTCTGAGATGTTTCATGAATGAGGTAAGATGGTTTTTATTAACTTTTGGAAAGTATTTTCAGGCTTCTCGAGGCTTTCCGTTCTTCACGCATTGATTCTTGCATGGATCTTAAAATCTGCTGCTTCCAAAAGTCTTACACAGAAAATACGTAAAGTGATCCAACAGGAGATGTGCAAGTGTTGTGTTTGTGTCTTAGTGTTTCAGTGTATGTTGCCCCGAGCTACACTTAGCATAGGTTGATGTTTATTGAGCAGGAAAGTAATACTGGTGGTTTTCTAGACAGGATCTGTTCACGGAAATCTCATGGACCTGTATAAGTTAGTGGGGTCTTCTACAAAATGGATCACTAACATGCTCAGGATGTGGCAAGGATTTTGGTTTATAGTCCTTTCTAAAATTCATGTCCCTTATGATGTCAATCTGTGTTTATTGCAAGTGGCTGCCGGTTTTTATAACCCCGAATTCATGCACTGGAAAAATTTTCAAGACAGATCTTTGTTTATGATGTAAAAAATCCTCAGTTCTTTCCATTCTTGCAGATTCTGCACCAAAAGCCATCAGATTAGTCCTACACAGATCGGGCCCATCACAACACATCAGACTGTACATCTGTGTGTGATTTCTGCCATAGACCCTGTAGCATATATGACAAGTGCACACAAGTGCACATATCTCTGATATACAGAACAGCCCCCTTAAGAACAAAAAATTGCAAATATGTAATTCTTATGATTGATAAACATGAACACATGACACTAAACTGTTGTGACTCCAATCATACCACATTTCATGGCCAAGTTATTTCAAAATGGCCAACTATTCAGACAAGTGACTCCTTTATAGTTCACACCTGCGATTGGGATTCCATTTTGCAGGGACCCGAAAAACGGAAACCCAATCTGCTTAAAAAGCGATGACCCGTGGAAATCCACGGACCCCATAGGCTCTAATGGGGTCCACCAGGTCTCCGCCTGAAAAATGCATAGAGAAAAGCCCTGCTTGCAGAATCCCCTAACAGGGTGCGAGCGCTAGTGTGAACCCAGCCTAAGATATGTCCACATATTTGTCATCCATAGGAATATTCCTTCTTACAAATACGGAAGATCAGAATTTTAAGTGAATCTGATTCTAAACTGACCCTTTAATAAAGGGTATTGATAAATAGGGTGATATTGTACTGGATGAGTGGCACTCCGATCAAGAGACTTGGATATCCTTCAAGTCATGAACCATACGGTGCCCCAATAAGTCTGACACCCCACGTTATGGAAACGCAGCTTTTTTATGTTGCAGATTTTGCTACGTTTTTTGAGCCAAAGTCAAGGGCGGATTGAGCTGAAACTTCCTATATAGAACTTCCTATATATTTCCCATTCCTTTTGTAGCCATTCTTGGCTTTGTCTAAAAAAAAAAACGCAACAAAATCTGCAACAGAAGAAGCTGAATTTCCGCAACGTGTGGTCTCAGCCTGAAAATGTATTTTTATAACCAGACACCCCCTTTAAATTACAACTTAAATAAACATGGTGTACACAGATCCTCTAAAAATATGGATAGTCATCTTTACAGTGTCACTTTTTCTGTAGAGATCAGCTAACCAATAACTTTCCCTCTCTACTTATAAATAATATATAAGACATATAATAAAATTGTGTCCTTGCTCATAGGGAATGAGAAGAATGTAAACTTTGTCTGGGTCGCTGTGCAGGATCGCAGTCTTGTAAACGTAAACCTGGCAATAACAATGAGTAGCTAAATAATTCAGGGGGCTTAGGACAAAGACATACTAATAGTAAGGCTGAACATTTTTGACTTCATGGGTAAATGCTGCTTAAAATTTCCAGTGCAGAAGAGGAAGCTTCATTTACAAGAAGAATCCTTCTGCTTAGTCCTGTATAATGATATGAGACTAATGGCTACTTTTATCCTCCTAGTCTGGAGACCTGACATTTGTTAATGATGAGTGTCCTACCCCCAGTGCGACGAGATCGGATTGTGGCAGAGCTCCCCCAGGTAAGAGGAAATGGTGCAGGTTTACATTCTGTTTTTCAATATATTGCCTCAAATGATTTATTTCTCTAAAGATAAGACTGTGTGATACAGTTGCACCAGAAATTAGACATTGTGTGGTACCAACACACAGGAAATTTATATTTGTTCAAGGCTAAAACGCCACGTAGCATTCTGCAGCAAAAAAAGTGCTGCGGAAGAAAACGTGGCAGCAAGACATCATGGTTTTTCCTGCCACGCTTTTCACAGAAATTCAGTAGAGGTTTCCGCTGCAGATTTGCTGCTTCCATTATACCTATAGGGAAACCGCCGGCATTTCCAAAGGTATAATTGACATGCTGTGATTTCCAGATCCGTAACAGCTTTGGAAACTTCATATTTTTCTGCAAAGTGGGTATGGGATTCACTAGAATCGCATCCACTTTTCTGTGACTGTGGGGTTTTTTCCACTACGTGAGGCCTAAAGGAGGTTGTGGCACAAATGACCCTTCAAGACACAAGATAGGAGATAAGTGTCAGATCGCTGAGGGTTTGACTGTTTGGACCTCCAGTGATCAGGTGATCGGAGACCTGAAATTTCCTGTGAATGCTCCATGCCAATAGATTACTGGTGTGCACACGTGGCTACCACTCCATTCATTTTAGGAGGCTATCAGATGTCGCCATCCCAGCATCCCATTATGTCCGTGGCACAAACTATATCCCAAAGTCTAGTATAACAAGAATCCAGAATAAGGAGGTTTGGGTTGCATCCTGCACGATCCTGTTGTTCTTCCTACATAAACAGGGTCAGACATAATCATGACTGCCAGTGACTTGACCTTTGCTCACCAACATGTTATCACAGGGCGATATCTGGCAATCCGGGTTTTTGTTTACAAGAGGGCAGTATGTGACCTCTGCAGTCAGTCAATGGTTGTGCCAGTCGCATGCTGAACTACTGACATCATGGCTGCCATAACTGGTGTTGATATCAGAAGAATGGCTTGTGACCGCTGGCGCTACTGATGTCACATGTTGACCACTTGTAGATGCCATTTGCAGAATTTTTTAAGGTTGATAACTCCTATAATGACACTTTTTAGTACTTGAAATTCAGGCCAATTATTTTGCGCATATGCAACACCATGACCAACTTCTCCGGCAATAACAACTGCCCATGAGCTCATTGTCACAAGTCCGGTATTGTGCAAGAGGGTGCAAATCAGAAAACCACTTTTATTTAATTTTATAGTATGACAAATCATAAAAGTTTCTTTGTATCTGACTTCTCAACCTCTACTGATGCAATGTCTGAAGGGGCCTTAGTCTCTCTTCCGGCTGCTCATGTGGTGTCAGTATCCAGTAAAATTAATAAAATATATGGAAATAATGCAGAAGACATGAGTTTTTACAGTGATTTTGCTGCAATCAGATCTATTAAACTACCATTACCTTACCACATTTCACAGCCAGTATTGGCATGTATAGTTACTGTTGCACCTCCATGTTATTTTGTTGCTGATCTTCTGTGATACAGCCAATGAAAGTAATGGCTGGGCGGCTTGTTGGAGCCCCATGTTCCCTCCTCTTTCATTGGCCTAAACAGTCTATTGCCATTCGCCTCAAAGGCTGTCTGCAAACAAGGGGTCCCAGCACAAGAACCTCCATGATCCCATGTCTCTGGGGGCCCTTTATTTTTACAGGACAGTAATATAACTAGTGTAAGCCGATGGCTGGTCAGGTAATGGAGGGGGTGTACATCTCATCCAGACTACTCAGGTGAGTGAGGTGAGAAACTCCAGGAATTTTTATTCTCAGCAGACAACTTTTGTCTGCTGAGCATTTTGGCAAATGCTCAGTATTGGGCTGGATTTTTAGGAATGACAGGTAGGATTGGTAGTGGGACCTGTCATTCCAACCCCCTCCAGTCCACACTTTGGGGATGTTCCGGCAGCAACTCAGCTGCAGAGAGTCTCCTCGTCAAGGAGGCTTAAGAAGCCAGCTCCAGCAGCAACACTTTGGGCAGAGCTTGGCTGGAGAGCTGACAGAGAGGTCATATTTTTGGGAGCTGTGTCCTGAATGATTCTACTGGGTTTTGGATTTCTGCTATTCTAGGTGAGGTAACCTATTCTATGATTAGTTAGAGCCTAGCCGGGCAGGGATTTATTTTTGTATTGTTTCCTATTGTTGCTGCACTACCTTTTTTTGAGTGAAAATAAAACTCTACCTTTGTTTTGTACTAAAAGAAACTGGACTTGTGTGTCTATGCCGCCCCACCTAGCAACACCAGACCCTGACACTAGGCAGATGTCGCTTCTTTGCATAGGCTTTTACAGAGAACAAGGCAAACACGGGAGCAACAAACGCTGTAATGATCGCTCATCTCCAATGCAATTCCAATATGTCTGCAGTACATCTCCTGTTTCACAGGGAAATTTGCTGCTTGCAAACAATGATTATACATATCTCCCAACTTTCAGAAGACTGATAGAGACAACATGTGCGGTACACTTAGTACACCACGGTGAATTTACAGATAATAAGCTCCACCCCCAGCCCCACCCACTTCCAGTTTGTCACTGCCCATTCCCATCCATGTCACTTTATGCCCCCACATAGTAGAACGCCCCAATAGTGGCCCTGACACTGTATCATGCCTGTTGTGATCCCCATCATGCCTACTGCTCCCAAGATATTGCCAAATGGTGAAGTAGGGAGCAGATGGCTCTGTGCTCCACCACTGTACTGAAATTATCAGCATCTTCTTTATGCAGCATTAACCACCGTCAATACCACTCACTGGCCAGGACAGCACCTGGAATCTGGGACCGTCCCACTGAATCCAGGATGGTTGGAGGTATATACCGCATAAAAGAGATCGCCCAACAAACCAGCTGCTCATTTGGTCAATTACTGGCCCATTTAAAGGGGCTATAACTATGGATTTCTCGTCATGTTAGTGGAAGAATATTTTTTTGGAGCTCTGTATCAGATAAAGAGAGCTCTATCCAATATACAGATGTATTACATAACGCTGGGTTCACACCTGCGTTTGGGGTCTCCGTTCTATGGTTTCCGTGTTCTGCATGCCAGAAGATGGAAACCATAGACCGGGTCCGGCCGTGCGCGGCGGTGAGCGTTTTGCGCTCTCCGCCGCGAAACCGGATTTTTTTATCCGGACACAGAGTACTGCATGTCCGACTCTGTGTCCGGATTATAAAACCCGGTTTCTCAAATGAATGGGTGAGAAAGTCTCCTGCAGGTTTCCGTATCCTGCCTGTGTTTTAGGCAGGAAACGGAAACCTAAGTACGGAGACCGGGCCGCAGATGTGAACGAGCCCTAATTCAGCACAAATGTGTGAACATAATGCCCCCTTATCTATGTGTATGGGGGTCTCCCAGCGTGCTACCAGGAATATTAGGTCTCAACCTCTAAACCAGTAACCGATAAACCAGTGTAGGAAACCATCCTATGTGAAAACAAGTGATATAGGGCATATAAAAAGTTGACAAATTATTCATAATGAGTGGGAGCGCCCATTAAAAATCCAGTACAGGGTAGTCTGGGGAGAATAAAGCAGGTACATGAATAAAAATTCTGTTGTGCCTGTCACATGATGACAAAAATAATATGTAGCTATAGCTGTTGTGTTCGTGTAAGACATAATGGAACATGTTGGTTGTAGTGTTGCAATGACTAGTTATACGGTATACCCTTGTATATCAGATCCTTATTTCCACCAGTGTAATGTAACACCCTTTCTCCTTACTGAGCCTCCAGAGCTTTCACCCTGTGTGGTCCCAGTGTTGTGCATGTGGCCTCAGGTCTTCATGTCTATGCAAGTAGGATGAGCAAGAAAGCAAACTGTGTCATGTCGGCTGCCAGGCAGGAAGTTACAGTTCACTTTTTCTCAGCTGCAGAACTCATGCCTGGAACTCAGACAACACCAACATCTCGGCCCAACCTCAATGAGAGGAGTTACAGACTGCAGAGTATCAAGAAAGTTAGAACTAACTGAGGAGCACTTGTTAGGCTCTGTTCACATTCTGTTCAGGGCTTCAGTTATTAGTATATCTTTTTTGTTTTTGTGGTTTGGAATAGCGTAGTAGATGGCTGAGCATCTCACGCCGCTGTTAGGCTTATGCAGTGGCGTAACTAGGAATGGGGGGCGCAGAGGTAAACTTTTGACATGGAGACCCCCTACCCCCCTACATTGGCGTGCAGGCTGTATGTGAACAAGAGGGTGACGTGGGGTGCATGGTGTATATGAGCAAGAGGGGGAATGGGGGTGCAAGCAAGAGGGGGGATGGGGGTGCAAGCTCTGTTTGAGCAAGAGGGTGGAATGGAGGTGCAGAATGTGTGCAAGCAAGGGAGGGAATGGGGGTGCAGGCTGTGTACGAGCAAGAGGGTGATGTGGAGGGGGGAATCCCCCATTCCTCCACACTCTTGCTCACCCAGAGCCTGCACCCCCATTCCCCCTTCTTTCTCACACCCAGCCTGCACCCCCATTACCTCCTCTTGCTCACATAGTCTGCATCTCCATTCCACCCTCTTTCTCACACACAGTCTGCACACCCATGTACCCCTCTTGCTCACAGTCTGCACCCCCATTTCCTCCTCTTGCTCACAAACACAGCTTTTTTTTATGCAGATTTTGCTGCAGTTTTTTTTAGCCAAGACCAAGAATGGCTACAAAAAGAATGGGAAATATCTAGGAAGTTCTTATACTTCTACCTTGTGTTCATTCTACTCCTAGCTTTGGCTCAAAAACTGCAACAAAAAAGCCACTTTTCTGCAACATGGGTCCATAGCCTAAGGCCCTACATTGTGAAAATGCAGTGTTTTTTTGTTGCAGATTTTGCTGTGAGATTTTGAGCCAGGATTTAGCAGACTGGAAACGTCCAAAAACTTCCTTTATATTTTACACAGTAAAATATGCAACAAATAACGCTGCGTTTCCGCAACGTGAGGCCTTAGTCTAAAAAGGTTTCCAAGATTCATGTTAGTGATCTATTTCTAGTGTCCCTGCTGATCAGTTTAGATGTTTTTAGTTTATAATCCTTCTATGCTCACTGCAATACACATAGCTCTTTATGCAATAAGTACTGTGCATGTGGTGGGCTTGTGCTGGTCTGCTGTAGTCAAACTGAATATACAGAGTTGCAGTATAAAGCATATCCACATACTGGTATCAGACAACCTCAGACACCAACTGGATTATGTAGCTAAGCTGTGGCCATTATCCTACCTGAGCCCTAATAGAACAGAACTAAAAGAACTCCAAAATCTACCAAGAAACCAACATAGCTATAACACACTTTAAGGCTTTTTTTTTTTTTTAAATCTTTTTAATGTTTTTCTTTTTGTGTTTTCAGTGTTTCAGAAAGGAGGCATGTCTACACACCAGAGACTCCTTTCATTCCAAAGTCATCAGTGCCTGCAAGCAGCAGAGAACAGGGACTGTGGGGTAAGAACAGTCTAGATGAAATATGTATAGGACAAAATATATATAAGACCGCACCAGTATAAGCATAGGGTGCTCAGCCATGGTAAAAGGATCTGTCCCGTTCAATATAACTCCAGAAAAGCAGGCGGCACACCAAAGAGTATTTGGGGAAAAAAAATGAAGGAGGTTTATTGCCTCATGCTGCGACGTTTCGGCTCAAAGAGCACCTATGTCCTCTGTGATGGGCAGAAACCTCAGTCTAAATGTTCTTACACAAATTCAGTGCTGGGAACGGCCCTGTACCCTATCCAGATGTACCTAAATCCAGCTACTCACAAACATGTACAGTCTACCCAGCTGAACGTGCATGTGGTCCAAATAGGGGCACTCTACTAATGGTTTATCTAACGTGACAATAAAGGATTGGACATGTTGTAATTCAACAGCCTGATCCTTTTCTTTCCCCACATCTGTCATTAAGGAAGAGTCGGAGCCCCTTATACACATTAGATAGTTGGCTGGTCCCACCAAAATTGATGCAATGTGTATGCCAAGGTTTAGTATCCTGGGCCCATACTGGTAAGCTGGTGTTCTTTATATGGTGTCTGTGGGGTTCTCTTAGTAGATGTTTATGCGGTTTCTTTAGTGCTGATAAGTGGGATGTTTCGTCCTCCTTGTAGAGGTCAGTTACAAGGCACAGCTTATGGTCCCATCATGAAAACATTCCTATTCCTCTGAGTTCATTCCAATCCACCCTGACTTTCCCAAATATCTTCCGTCCGGGTGTGCCGCCTGTTGCATATGTTTCCCTGCAGTTTAAGATGCTTTCTGTTGTCACACTTGGTGCTGAGTGTGAATGCCATATCACAATTGTGCAATTTCTACCATAGTGATAGCCAACCTCATGTTGTCTTCAGCCATATATACTCCCAGTAACAAGCAGTTCCTATAGGGTGGTTACCTAGTCCTAATTTAATATAATATATAGTATTTACAGAGTGTCACCCTACAAACCCATCTAGAATTTATGGAGGGCATGTGCCAAATTATACTTTACCTGGTTATATAGAGTAACAAGTAGTAGATTTGACATTCAGAATCCTGGGAAAGCTAGGTTCCCATCCTTTTAATGGTGACAATATTGGTCAGATCTATATTTCCTAGCATTTATTGTCATGTGGGGAAACACTATCTTTATTCATCTAATTCTTTGTATTTATATTCCTTATCTTTCCCAGCAGATTTAAGATCTCCAAAGTGATTGTGGTTGGAGACCTTTCAGTGGGCAAGACGTGTATGATAAATAGGTAAGATTGAGATGTTGTCTTCTTAGAAAAAGCTAGTGAGAGTAAGTCTTGTGCAGATTGAAAATTGTTGTATCTACTGGGTACGGTTTTTCCTTAGGGAGAGCTCCATGAAGGTGTAAGGAGTCTTATAGGCCATGCAATGCTTATATATATGCACGGTAGCTCTTTCATTCCCCTAGCGCCACCTGTTGGAGGGTAATAATCCTATAAGTAGGACCCTATAAACAGGCCTTTTATAGGATTGTCCATTGATTTATAGCATTAATACTTTCCAAAAAGTCCCAATAGAGGAATAAATATTTTCTTTTTTTTTTTTTTTTGGGGGGGGGGGAATATCTAATTTCCATGTTACCCACCAACAACATGTCCTGTAGAGGCTCATAAGAAAATCATTGATTGTTGTAGCCCTGCTAAACCCTAAACTTAGTATTATTCATTGTCATCATTATCTGTGTTTTGCATTGCCGCATATTCCCTAAATATAAAATCCATGACTTAAAGTGTTTGTAATATACTTTAATATCCTATCTAACTTCCTTTTTTATTATAAAACAGGCTGTAGAATTCTCCTTAGCAACCCTCTAACTGTGCTGCTACTAAGGAAAGTCTGTACACAGTTGTATTGTGAATATGCAGAGCTGAAGCATTTACCAAAAGGGGTGGTGGTCACTTCAAACGGCTATATCTCGGGTTTTACACCACATAGAAATGACCATCTTCCCCTTAAATGCTATAGCTCTATGTATTGTATTGAGTACGAATGTGTGGACAGACTCTCCCTGACAATAAGTAGTTAGTGCATTGCTAAAGGGAACTTTACAGTCTATTTTCTATTAAAAGAAAGATACAGTCCTATGAAAAAGTTTGGGCACCCCTATTAATCTTAATCATTTTTAGTTCTAAATATTTTGGTATTTGCAACAGCCATTTCAGTTTGATATATCTAATAACTGATGGACACAGTAATATTTCAGGATTGAAATGAGGTTTATTGTACTAACAGAAAATGTGCAATATGCATTAAACCAAAATTTGACCGGTGCAAAAGTATGGGCACCTCAACAGAAAAGTGACATTAATATTTAGTAGATCCTCCTTTTGCAAAGATAACAGCCTCTAGTCGCTTCCTGTAGCTTTTAATCAGTTCCTGGATCCTGGATAAAGGTATTTTGGACAAACAATTCAAATTCAGTTAAGTTAGATTTTCGCCGAGCATGGACAGCCCGCTTCAAATCATCCCACAGATGTTCAATGATATTCAGGTCTGGGGACTGGGATGGCCATTCCAGAGCATTGTAATTGTTCCTCTGCATGAATGCCTGAGTTGATTTGGAGCCGTGTTTTGGATCATTGTCTTGCTGAAATATCCATCCCCGGCGTAACTTCAACTTCGTCACTGATTCTTGAACATTATTCTCAAGAATCTGCTGATACTGAGTGGAATCCATGCGACCCTCAACTTTAACAAGATTCCCGGTGCCGGCATTGGCCACACAGCCCCAAAGCATGATGGAACCTCCACCAAATTTTACAGTGGGTAGCAAGTGTTTTTCTTGGAATGCTGTTTCTTTTTGGACGCCATGCATAACGCCTTTTTTTATAACCAAACAACTCAATCTTTGTTTCCAAAATGAAGTTGGCTTCTCCAAATGTGCTTTTTCATACCTCAGGCAACTCTATTTGTGGCGTACGTGCAGAAACGGCTTCTTTCTCATCACTCTCCCATACAGCTTCTCCTTGTGCAAAGTGCGCTCTATTGCTGACTGATGCACAGTGACACCATCTGCAGCAAGATGATGCTGCAGCTCTTTGGAGGTGGTCTGTGGATTGTCCTTGACTGTTCTCACCATTCTTCTTCTCTGCCTTTCTGATATTTTTCTTGGCCTGCCACTTCTGGGCTTAACAAGAACTGTCCCTGTGGTCTTCCATTTCCTTACTATGTTCCTCACAGTGGAAACTGACAGGTTAAATCTCTGAGACAACGTTTTGTATCCTTCCCCTGAACAACTATGTTGAACAATCTTTGTTTTCAGATCATTTGAGAGCGGGCTGTCCATGTTCGGCGACCATCAAACTTAACTGAACTTGAATTGTTTTGTAGAAAGAAATGGTCCAAAATACCTTCATCCAGGATCCAGGAACTGATTAAAAGCTACAGGAAGCGACTAGAGGCTGTTATCTTTGCAAAAGGAGGATGTACTAAATATTAATGTCACTTTTCTGTTGAGGTGCCCATATTTTTGCACCGGTCAAATTTTGGTTTAATGCATATTGCGCATTTTCTGTTAGTACAATAAACCTCATTTCAATCCTGAAATATTACTGTGTCCATCAGTTATTAGATATATCAAACTGAAATGGCTGTTGCAAATACCAAAATATTTAGAACTAAAAATGATTAAGATTAATAGGGGTGCCCAAACTTTTTCATAGGACTGTAGATAGGTTAATAAAGTAGATTACCAAAAGGTCCCCCACACATGCCCCTGACACAATAGTAGGTTAAAACAATGAAATGAGAGCCACACTTTATAACCCTGTAGCTTGTATAGAATAAGGATTTCCTGCTGTAATATAAAATCTCAAGATTCCTTTTTTTTTTTTTTTTTTTTTTTTTTAAGGTTTTGCAAAGATGTATTTGATAAAAACTATAAGGCCACAATCGGGGTGGACTTTGAGATGGAACGGTTCGAGATCCTAGGAGTTCCTTTCAGCTTGCAACTGTGAGTACAGTACCCCATTATACTGGTCATACAGGCCATTACTATGTATGGAGGCAGACCTACTGTGAGAGAAGAACTGAATATTGGATTTTAATATCAAGATCGTTTTTTCCAGTGATGTCTGACAGCGACATTCTCCCACTTCCTTTCTATTCAGAACATATGTGGGGAAATATAGCATGCATTCTAGGCCAGTTTTTCTGGCATACAAGTCACATTTTTTGATCAAGTTGGGGTTTTGCACATTAAATTGTGACGATTTTATCTTTTATGCCTCTCTTGCCTCTTTACCGATAGGGGGCATGGCATGGGAGGGCCCCTGGACCCCGCCAGATTTCGGATCACTTACGCCAGTTACCGGCTATGAGCTGGTGTAGCTTTCAGTGCACATACATGGCTCATTGGAGGCTGCACCTGATTTACCTTAAATCAGACGGTTCTTCCACCAGTGCATAAGTTATTCAATGGCACTTTCTGAGATATAAAATGAATGCACTTTATCTGCTTGTACTACATGAGTATTTTTTTATTTATTTTTTTTAAACTAGATGGGACACAGCCGGACAAGAAAGGTTTAAATGCATTGCGTCCACATACTATAGAGGCGCTCAAGGTATGTTTACCACTAGGTTTATTGAACATTAGTTATGTAATGAATGCTTTAATATTGGTTTGGTTTTGCAGAGGATTGCAGGGTGCCAGAAGTCTGTTTGTGACTCTGCGGTACTCCAGCTGCAGGTCCGAAGAGTAGAGCAGAGTCGGTCATGTGTCAACATGGGAGGCAGAGGAACAAGACTTCTGGCCTCCCCACTTCTGCAAACATGCCTTCATAAATTACACCTACCTATATAATAGTATTAGGGAATACACTGGTAAACTTTATATAACCCCTTTAAGGTTATATACTCGAGTTAATAAGTTTTCCCAGTTTTTTTGTGGTAAAATTAGGGGCCTCGGCTTATATTCGGGTCGACTTATACTCGAGTATATATGGTATATCATTACTTTATTACAAGAAGCAACCCCATGGAGGGATGTTTTTGTACAAAAGAATCCAGACCGTATTTTTGTTGTGGATCCTATAGTTGGGGTGTGATGTAAGGTCCAAGAACCTGTATTAAAGGTCCGATACAAGGGAACTAAGGCCTTATGCACATGACAGTGACGGCCATTAAAAATAGATATTAATGTTTGTTTTTAATGGCATTTTTGCATCCATTCCGTTTTTTCCAGTTTGATGGCCGAGTATCATCCGTTTGGCATCTGTTTTATCAGTCAGTGAAAGTGATGGATGAATTTCATTGGCCTTTCTTTTTTGATCCAACCCAATGATCTGTTTTTATTGGACGTAAAAAGCCATTAATCTGTTTTACATCAGATCCATTGATTTCTATTGAGTTCGTAAGAACAGACAAAGATAAAGCATGTGTTTTTCGGGGTTTTTGATGGCTGATGCAAACGGTTCTAGCGGAAAAGGGCTCTAGTAAAATACAGTATATATATAGTATACAAAAAAGAAAAAGACCACAAACAACAGACACCGTGCACCCCAATACATAGCTGAGATGACTAGAGTTATTGAGTCAAACTGGTTGCTTCTTACCCATATGCTAACACCTGCTTTTTTCTATCTTACAGCCATAGTTATAGCCTTTGATCTGACAGATATTTCATCATTAGAGCATACTAGGTAAGTGAAATCACTGGTATGTATATACACAGCTATATAGTGTGTGTGTGTATATATATATATATATATATATATCACATAGGGCACTTGGGCACTTTGGAATTGTTTACATTTGTTGTTGCTTTACAGGCAGTGGCTTCAGGACGCCCTAAAGGAAAATGACCCATCATCTGTGCTGCTATTCCTGGTCGGCTGCAAGAAAGATCTCGCTGTAAGTAATGTCTTATCACAGCCTCTACTTAACAACTGGGTTTCTCAAATTTAGTCATCGGAATGGAAAAGTCATGGCAGAAACCTGCTGGCCAGTATAAAAAAATAAGCAATAGTTAAAAGGGATTTTTAAAATGTTATCCTTACACCAGCTGACGATACCCCCATTAGCTATTTGAGGCAGGCTCTTCATTCCTTACATTGATTTGTACTGTACAATGCCAAAGTTTGTGTCTTGGCTTTGCTTGGTCCCATTCAAATGAACAAGTGAATAGGACAAATCCAAGCTGCAATACCATGCAAATACTACTACAAATACTACATTTGTTTCCTTAAGTTGTTGTCCTGCTCCTTATCATCAATCTGACTTCTCTCTACCATATATACAGCCTCACTCAAAGACCTTAATGGAAGGGGGAGGAGGGAATGAGTCTCCTGTGCTTACTTGATTTATCGCCTCATTTTGTGCTCTCTAGGCCTCTTATGTACAACTTAGCAGTGTTAAAAAAGCAAGGTACAACTGAATGTAACAGCAGAAATCCCCCCTCCCCTTTTCATAGACTAATATGGGGAAGTAAACATATTTTTTCAATAAGATTATATAACAAAGTTTCATAATTGTCATATTTAACCTGTACTATTCATTTCTGAAAAGTTGTTTATATCTGGAGGTAAAGATTCTTGTAGGCACGTATTTCAGCTTTTATGTATTAACTGCTTTGATATAATATTTAACATTAAGAACATTATCTAAATATCTGGCTTATTGGTCTTTTCTCCTTACAGTCGCCCTCTCAGTGTGCTCTCATGGAACGGGACGCCTTGACGGTGGCTAAAGAGATGCAAGCAGAATACTGGTCCTTGTCCTCACTGACAGGTATGTCCATACAGTCTCTAGAGTGTTATATAAAAGAGCATCTCTGAGTTAAACACAAGATGGTTATGGATATATATAATTTTTTTTACTTTCAGAACTATTATTGTCAGGTGGGAGGTCCCTGTCTTTCTGCTCCAGCACAGGACCGCCCACCTGACAGTAGAGAACATAATTATACTGAATCTAACAGAAATGATTTCTCAGGAATGGTGGGGCTACAGAAAAAATTCCAACTGCACCAGAATCAGTGGAGTTGTGAAGGATGCAATGGTGGTAAAAGGTCCTTTTGAAAGGGAGTATGTCACCAAAACTGAGTATACCCAGCCATGAAAATAGATAGGTTAGACCCTTTTCCAATGATTTCAGCACAATCAGATTATTTTTTCTCTAGCCCCCACCATTCTTGAGGAACAAGCACAGTTAGTTTTGGTGCTCGAATTTCTACTTGGGCTCTGCACCGTGAGGCAGGAACAGGAAAGGGCCGTGATTCAGAGCTTCAATCAGAGATGGACAGTGTCAGGGCTCAGAATCAGACCCCATGCCTGCTCCTGCCTGACACTGCCCACCTGACAGTGCAGAGCCTAAGTAGTATATTGGGCACTAAAACTAGCTCCACTTGTTGCTCAAGAATGGTGGTGGATAGAGCTGAACCTGGTGGAGGAGGTGAAATGTACTCTTTAAAGGGTTTCTTGGGACTTAAACAGTGATGGTTTATTCTTAGGATAGACGATTAATGTTTCACTGCTGTAGTGCTGAGGCAGAATAAATATAGGGACTGTGGCATAACGAGAGAAGGGGAGCTGGAAAAAAAAAACTCAGATCATTTCTGCTGTTACTCTCCGCTATTCCTTGCTTTGTAATACTACTAGGTTGTAAATAATAGGCTGCAAGTACACAGAATGAGGCAATAAACCTATTTACCAGCCAACAGGAGAATCCTACTCAACCCCCTCCGTACTCCATAGATCTGTGTGAGGCTGAATATGGATATACCATACAAATATAATGTAAACATATAGTCGGATGGAAGATAAGGAGCAGATTAACATCTTATGCTAGGTTTACACTAGCACCATGGTCTGAGACAGCGGTACTCACAGAGACCAATGGATCCCATTTACTATAATGGACTGCCTTGGGTTTCCACCATTTCAAAACTGAAAGCAGTGGAGAAAAAAGTCCTCCATGCAGGGGATGGAGATTCTGGTGCAGAAGCCCAACCTTAATAAGTGCTGAAGGAAATACAGTAGATCTCCTTAAGATATATTGCAAAGATTCTTACATTAACCATTCAGGAAAAGTTTCTTATAACTAGAGGTAGGTTTAAGGCATTCCTGAATACTTGTACTCTATGTGGTTAACAAAATGCCAACTGAGACACAAAGGTCATTTTACTATTCACATTGTTACATTGTTAATCATTTACATTCTGACCGCCGACTGGAAATTATTTTAATGATCACCAATAGGAAGTTAATAATTTAACTTAGGTTTGTTGTAGTGTCATTCCCACCCCCGACATCAAGCCTGCAATCCCTTCTGTACTGGGCCACCATGTGATGATATGTGGACCTCACAAATAGTCCAAGTCTATGCCAAAATTATAAATGGATCTCAGTGAATCTTTCATTTGTCTCCTGAACAGAGTATTACATTAAAATAAGGGTCAATTATATTAAACATTAATATAAGGGCCATCTTTCTGACAGTAGGGAGATATCAGTGCCGAAACTAATGGTACCGATATCTCCTTCACCAGGGCTCATACTGGGAAAGCCAACAGTGCACTGTTGGATTTCTAGCAGTATATAATACCGCACATCTATAAGGATGTGAAAGGTCCTCTAAGTTCCACCGTGGACTAACCATGAGTCCACCTTCAAACAGAGCTGGGCTACCCACTTTGGATGGTGTTTTGTAAGACACTCAGGACATGCACAAATTTGCTGGGATTGCTTGTGAAAATTCTCCAGGAAAATTGTGTACAGTTCGCTACTATGTGTCAACTGAACGGTGTCTCACTATTGAGGCCCACTTTACAAAAATTGTTAAAGGGGTTTTGGGAGACTTTAGTAATAATTGATGACTTATCCTAGGTCACCAATAGCAGATTGTAGAGGTCTGATCACTACCAAGCTGTACCTGGTCCTAGTGTAAGGGCGACCTTGCAGTCGTGAAGGGTTTACTCCCAACACTCTCACCAATCTGCTGTTCATGACTTATCCTATAGATAGTCCTGAAAAACTAAAGTCTGCTCCAAACTTCAGACTGACAGCCAGTGCTAAGAGCACATTTGCAACCAAGTTCTCTTGTTACTCTAGATATACAGCTTTGGTACTCACTATATATAGACTGTGTATATAAGGGCTCACCATAGGGATAGATGACCATTTGCTGAAGTCCAGATATTGCACTTTATTCATTTGTTCATGTAACCTTGCTCCAAAAAGCTTTGACTAAAATCATAGTGAATTTATCTGACACAGATTGTATACTGTTTCAGGAGAAAACGTGAAGGAATTCTTTTTCCGTGTCGCATCTTTAACGTTTGAGTCCAGTGTACTAGCTGAGTTGGAGAAAACCAATGCTCGAAGGATTGGTGATGTAGTGAGTAAGTATTAATGGTCGATTGGGGATCACTTCTGGATACATAGAGAGTAGAAGAAATAGACAGATTCATGCCTTATACTTCAAGAGGACCATGTCCTTGGGCATATGCGGTTTTATATACCGCTAGAAAGTATTCAGCGCACTGTCGGCTTTCCTGTTGTGTGCCCCGTCCTTAGCTCTGTATGGTCAGAGGGGGCGTTCCTTACCGTCCAGCCATGACGAAGAGCTGTGAGGAACGAGCCTTCCCCGCCAGTACTCGTCTATGGACGAGTACTGGGGGGGGGGGTGTTCCTCACAGCTCAGCGTCATGGCAGGACGGTAAGGAACGCCCCCTCTGACCATACAGAGCTAAGGACGGTACTGTCAGGAGGGGTTTCCTCACAGCCCAGCTAGACTGCCAGAAACGCCTTTCTGACAGTGAAGAGATATCCTTAACTGCACTGATAGATCTTGCCCCGGTGCACGTAATGGGAAACCCGACAATGCAGAGCACTACCGTTCCATTCAATGTCTGACATGGATAGCCATTCTGATAATGGGATCTAAGTCCTCTAGATGCCGGCAGCCACCAGTAGGGGGAGCCTAATACATGCTGTGTAATAACTGGGTCCAGTTTATAAATAGTCTGTACTATGGCACATAACCCCCTTAAGGGTATCCATGGTCATTTTACATGCTGTCCTTAATAACTAATGGTCTACCAGGACTTTATGTACTGTCACTCATGAACCTGTAAAAATAGTAAATGTCATGTCTCTATTTTTAGGAATAAACAGCAATGACAGCAACCTGTACCAAAGCACAAAGAAGAACAAGAACAAGTGTTGTCAGTGACAAGGGCCAGGCACGTCACACGATTGCACTGTATAGCACCAAAGTATTGCACAGACATGGAAGAAGAAACGTATTACTACATATACACGTATGTCCTGGTGCCCTGCTCTGTTCTAGGAGGTTATTCAGGGCCCCTTGTATAATATTGCAGGATAATATCACCGGTACGATATAACTGCATGCTGCCAGAAGATGGACCGTGGTACATTGCAGGGCAAAGTGCTGTTATCCATTTTCTAAACTCATTTAGTTTATACAATTATAATATGTTGACGTTTTCCATATTTTTTTTTAGGTTTAGTTTTTGAATTCTTATCTTAAAGGGAGAATTACAGGACAATCTTCCTTGTGTTTCCAGGCCGGACAGTGTGGACACCATGTAATAGGGGGGCTTTGCTCCTGAAACATGGTCACTCTGCCCCATAGGCTGACGTTCAGGTCCATCCCCTTGACCATGGGCAAAAATGGAAAAAAAAACAAAAGCTTTCTTTTTTTTTTTCTTTTTACCCTAGTTGACCTCTTGAATCCAGTTAACTATGGAGGATAATGTATATAAATGGTGTAAAAGTGGTATTTCATAGCTATGTCATCCCTTTAGAGGCCTTATAATTAATGATGACTTATCTATCACATTGGTCATCAGTATAGGGAGTCTAACTCCCAGCACCCACACTAATCAGCTGATTGAAGGGGCTGAAGTAGGCACAGCGCCATACACAGTGCAGTGGCTGTGGCTGGTTACTGCAGCTCAGTCCAATTCAAGTGAATGGGACTGATCTGCAGAACTACATACACAAAGTACGGAGCTGGTTCAGGTTCTGGAGCACTGCGGCCCCATCATTCAGCTGATAAGCGAAGGTGCTGGGAGTTGGACCCTCACTGATCTGATATTGATGACCTAACATAGGTCATCAGTATAAAATTTGTAGCGATCCCTTTTAATCCTTACGCTTTTTGTAAGCGTTTGCATTTATTTTGTGATATTTTACAGAAAGTAACAATGTATTTTACTACATAACAAAGAAATCATTGGGCACATTGCAATAAGATGTCTTTTTGTAAAAAAAAATCTATTATATTTTTATGGAAACAACAAAGAATATGCTTTAAAATAAAACTTTTACATTCTCATCATTATAAAAGTAGCTGTGCTACATTGTGTCTGTGCGCTCGATGTCCTGACATGTCGTATGGCTTCATCTATGTTATGTATGATATGTTTAGTTGTTCATATGGGGACTAACATTACATAGGTCTGGGGCGACCAGAGGAAATCGTTCTGAGGGTCCATCCTCTGTCTATATAAAACATGTGAATGTCTACTTCTAACTTTACACATATTTACTAGAGATGAGCAAATAGTATTCAAAACTGTAGTATCGAATACCTCACTCCATAGGAATGAATGGGAGTGGCCGGCCGGTTAACCCCTTACAGTTCGCCCGCTCCCATTCATTCCTATGGGAGCGAGGTATTCCAAACTAAAGTTTCGAATAGTATTCCCTCATCTCTAGTTGTCATAGAATAAGAGCATATGGAAGTGACTGTCCCCCTATATCTGCTAAGCTCCTGCTCCCCCCTTCAGCAAATGCAAATTCATGCCAAAATGTGACGTTCCCTGGTTGTAACAGCTTAGCCCTCAGTATTGAGTAATGTATTATTAAGTGTATTTGGCTTCAGTCCTCAGTGATCCCTCTTGGTACGGACTGTATACGACGTTTTGAAGCAGACCTACAATGAGCATGGGTGATAAACATGATTATTCCTTCATCGCCAGAGGACGAGTTACTGGCGACAATCTTGGTTCTTCCATGATACAGACACACAATGTGGCGCCAACTGCAATGATCATAGCTTACTGTGCTGTTATTGGCTGCATGGTTTTGCAAGTTGGCCGTACACTAATCAATATATGGAATTGCATTATCTAATGCTACATATTGCACATTTGCATGGGGACCTAGCCTCACCCTAAAATGTGATCTTTTTTCCCTAGGAACAAAACAAGCCAACTCTCTAGTGTCATCTTAATGTAGTTATACTAAGAGTCTGACCCTTTCATAGGTCTTGTAACATGTTTAACGATATCAGCCAAACCAGAATCTTTTCCAGGAGATAAAGAAAGCTTCTGGTTTGGCTGATATTCTTATTCAATTTGCAAGGTCTCTTAAAGGGTTAACCTATAGGGTAAATACCATCAATAAGTAGCTTTTTTCCTCTCCTGAAGGAAAGCTAATATGGATGGGATGTCTCCACAAGGTGAAATGTTACCTCCCCAAGATCTATCACTTGGTCCCATTTCAATAAAACAAGAGGAGATGAGTCTTGCAGACGCTTTCGACATTACATAGAGAAACTCTCAAGCAAAGATCTGCCAGACCCCAAACGCATGATATTGTCTACAGATTCCATGAATGAATGAATTGCACAGATTTATACATTTGTTTATTTGAAACAATATTTCACTATTTATTTAGGGATATTGATACTTTGTTACATAGAATATACAATGGAATCCACTTGACAGCAGTTTGCTTTATGGCAGTATCAGACTGGCGAAGTGACTTTCCAGTAGTGAATCCACTCTACATAGATTTGTCTACTGACCTGCTCCCATCTCTTTAGCCTCCTTGTAATGTTGCGGTAGTGTGACAAGATGCTGGACATCAGGAAATCTTACAATACACCAGTATGGCAGCATATTACAGTGTATGGGTCACATCCATCCGTCCTTCATGAAGCAGCAGGTATCCTGCAGTCTACACATTATACTGCTCTTGTATAGTAGCTACCTATAGTCAGGTCTATAGTATATAGGATGTTATTGGAATAGAGACTGAAATATAACATGGAACAATTCATGCAGATTAATGCAGATACAATGGTTTACTATGGCAGCAGGGAGAATATCAGTTATTGTTCTGTTGGTTATGGAAGGCGTGAAAGCTCTCCAAGAAGTGTCCATTAAACTGGCTCCTCATGTCCTCCGGCACACAGTCAGAACATTTGTAGTTCTCTCTTACCCATTTGCCTCCATCACTGTCTTCAATGCAAATGGTAGCAATTCCTATATGAGAAAGACTGTGGTTAACCCAGCAACTAGAGTATTGGGGCTTCTTCCCGTAACAAGGGATGGTCATGTTGGATTTTAACATGTTCTAAAGCCTCCACCAGAGGTGTCATAGTGGCTTATACCCTTCTTCTCATTGTGCACACATATACACTCAGCCAACTAGAGTGTGCATGGGTTCGGGTTGAGTTTGGAAGAATTGCAGTAAGCTGACAATTATCGAATGGGTATAAACACCTTAAGGCTGAGGCTCCATGTTGTGGAAATGCAGCTTTCTTTAATGCAGATTTTGCTGCATTTTCTTCAGCCAATGCCAGGAGTAGATTGAGCAGCAATCAGAAATATAAGAACGTCCTATATATTTCCCATTCCTTTTGTAGCCATTCTTGGCTTTGGCTAAAAAAATGCAGCAAAATCTGCAACAAGAAAAGCTGCGATTCTGCAACGTGGGGCCTCAGCCTAAAAGGGTTTTCCAAGACTATGATATTAAAGGCCTAGTCTTAGGATAGATCATTAATATCAGATTGGGGAAAGAAGTCCTATACCTGCCATCCCCACTGATCAGCTGTTTGAAGAAACTGCAGCGTTCAGATATATAGAGGCTATGACTGGTATGGCTGCTTAATCCTATTCAGTTGAATGGGACTGAACTATAAACAGGCCTTGTGACTTATGAATGTGATGTCACATGGCCTGCCACTTTGATCAGCTGATCTGTGGAGGTCCAAGGTATTGGACTCCCACTGATCTAAGGATACGTCATCCATATTTTAGTCCTGGAAAACCCCTTTAATTAGCCCCATTATACTGCCATTATAGACAGTGACAGCATCTACTATATAACACATACAGCATAGATTGTCCATCTAAGTGCAAATGTTCAGCGCAAGCATCTTACATGGTGCAGAAAAAAAACCTCAAACACACTTAACCCCTCACATTTTGGTTCTTACCTGCAACAATCCCACCTTGATCTTCCACCAGTTTAATAGCCGCTCTCATAGTTCCTCCTGTCTCAATCCACTGATCCACTAGTAAGATGCGCAGACCTAGAAACACAACTCCGGGACATGACATGCCTGTTACTAAACTCCGAGGTGCACTTACAATTATCTGGAGCTCAGGTCTGAGACATTCAGATTTGGATTTTTTATAGTTACTGTATACAGAACATACTAAATATCCACTACTAAATACCCGAGTAGGGAATTCTGACATAAAAACAAGGAATTTTCCTCATTAGAACTCCAGTTGAGTGGAGAGTAGCTACAGGGGGTCTCTTCCTCTTTTTGGAGTCTCTGGCACATCTATTTAAAGAGGATCTGTCAGCTTGATTTGGGACACTAAACCACACACAGGTTCTTATGAACCGGAGAGTTTATATTTACCTAGTATCTGTACATGTGGCGTCTGCAAAATTGTTCAATGAAGCTTGGAAAATTACATCTTGGCGTCACTACACGGGCTTTGGGCACAAGTACAGTGAGGCCAAGGTTTATGTCCCTGGCAAGCATGAACAACTGGACGAGCACCAGAGATGAGTCCGCAGGTATAAAAGGAATATTGACCTGACAGGTTCCCTTTAAACAACCCACGTGATAAGCCCCTTGAAATGCTGTATTTCTCCAGACCACAGATTACAGCTGACCACTGGGGAGCCACACAGCAGGATGACTTGTGATCAGCTTTAGGCTAAAGATCCACATAGCGAGCCACAGTCCCGTGCGGCAAAGGACTTCCGGACCGTGGTGGCGGACACCAAAGAGTGAAATTCCTAGGGACCCCTTTAAGGTTTAAGCTATTTGTACTGCTGCTTTACTATTCCTTATCTCTTACCTGGTTTAATGGCATCAGTCCGGATCTCCATGTTTTTTTCTTTTCCAGAGTAGTCGACATATGGCTGGCTATACGTCTTAACGCACAGGTGCCCAGCTTTCCGGATGGCTAAAAATCCTTTGCCTAAATGTGCGGCTATGCCAGCTCCTGTCAGGGAAGAAAGACTTACATAAATAAGGGTCACATGTTAAAGACAATGGGTTAACAACTGTCTCGGTGATACGAAACGGATGATTGTTATTAATGTTACATAGTCAGACTGGGCCACGGTCACCAGTGGGGTGCCACAGGGGTCAGTATGGAGTCCCCTTCTCTTTAATATGTTTATTAATGATCTGGATTTACAGAGCAGAATTTCATTATCTGCAGATGATACTCGGCTATGTAAAGGATGTTTGGGCAGAGAAAAGGCATAAAAGTAAGGTTAAATATTCAGTACTGAATAAAATTTCCAACGAAAACAAAAAGACTCAGGGATATTGGTTAACAGTAAAGTTAATTTTAGCTACCAGTGCCAGGCAGCTGCTGCCAAGGCAAATAAAATCAGGAGATGCAACCACAGAGGAATACATGCTCGTGGAAACCCAAACGCAGATGTGAACTGGGTCTCAGTCAGTAACCATGACAAGGGGTCACACTCTACTTCTAGAGGAGACAACACCCATTTTCTAACTGTATAGAAAATACACAAAAAATAGGATATTTAAGTGTTAATGATATTAGACTTTTTTTTGATCACAGATCCACTGAGTAAAATGGCAGCCACTAGGGGGAGCTAAGTGTCTTATCTTATCTTATGGTAGAGTTGGAAGGGACCTCAAGGGCCATCGGGTCCAACCCCCTGCGAGTGCAGGTTTTCCTAAATCATCCCAGCTATATGTTTATCCAGATTCCGCTTGAAGATTTCCATTGATGGAGCGCCCACCACCTCCCGTGGCAGCCTATTCCACTCTCTCACTACCCTCACTGTCAGAAAGTTTTTCCTAATGTCTAATCTGTATCTCTTTCCCTTTAGTTTCATCCCATTGCTTCTTGTACTTCCTTGTGCTAATGAGAATAGGGTAGATCCCTCTGCACTGTGACTACCTTTCAGATATTTGTAGACTGCTATTAAATCTCCCCTCAGCCTTCTCTTCTGCAAACTAAACAATCCCAGTTCTTTTAGCCGCTCCTCATAGGACATGGTTTGCAGACCTTCCACCATTTTGGTTGCTCTTCTCTGGACTTGCTCCAATATATCGATGTCTTTCTTGAATTGAGGCGCCCAGAACTGTACACAGTATTCCAGGTGTGGTCTGACCAGGGAAGAGTACAGCGGAATAATGACCTCTCTTGATCTAGATTCAATGCTTGTCTTAATACATCCCAGAATTTTATTAGCCTTTTTTGCAGCAGCACCGCACTGTTGGCTCATGTTGAATTTGTGATCTACTATTATGCCCAAGTCCTTTTCCCCTATGCTATCACTTAGTTCTATTCCTCCCATACTATATATGTTTTTTACATTTCTGTTACCCAGATGTAGAACTTTGCATTTCTCCCTGTTAAATACCATTTTGTTGGCCTCAGCCCATTGTTCCAGTGTGTCTAAGTCCTTTTGAATACATTCTCTCTCCTCTCTAGTGTTGGCTATTCCTCCTATCTTCGTATCATCTGCAAATTTTATGAGTTCCCCAATAATTCCATCGTCCAGATCATTTATAAAGATATTAAAAAGTACTGGGCCCAGAACAGAGCCCTGCGGCACCCCGCTTTTGACTTTCTTCCAGTTCGATGTGTAGCCATTTCGTATTACTCGTTGTGCCCGATCATTAAGCCAGTTGTGAATCCACCTAACTGATTTTTTGTCAAAGCCATACTTAATCATTTTTTCAATAAGAAGGTTATGTGATACTTTATCAAATGCCTTACTGAAGTCAAGATATACTATGTCCACGGCATTCCCTTGGTCCAACCATTCAGTAATTTTGTTGTAGAAGGAAATCAGGTTAGTCTGACAAGATTTATTGGTCATAAAGCCGTGCTGGCTCTGGTTAATTAATGCCTTCCCATCCAGGTACCGAAGTAAATGTTCCTTGACAATTTGCTCAAAGATTTTTCCTGCTATCGAGGTCAGACTTACCGGCCTGTAATTTCCTGGATCGTCCCTTTTCCCCTTTTTGTAGATGGGGACAACATTTGCCCTTTTCCAATCTAAAGGGACCACTCCTGTTTCCCATGACTTACCGAAGATTATAGCAAGGGGTTCTGTTATTTCCTCTGCTATCTCTTTCAGGACTCTAGGGTGTAAATCATCTGGTCCTGGGGACTTGGTTTCCTGTAACTTGGCTAAGTGCTCTCTTACTAGACCTTCGCTTATAGTCAGCTTGGAGTCCTCCTTCCCCTCATCTCCATCACCATTAATGTCGATATTTCCATTAGTTTCTTGGGAGAAGACGGATACAAAATATGAATTTAGTAGCTCCACCTGCTGTTCCACCATGTTAACTGTTTCTCCTTTGTCATTCTTCAGGACTCCAATGGTCTCCTTCACTTTTCTTTTGCTTTTAACATATCCCCAAAATCCCTTTACCTTACTCTTTGCCTCTTTTGCAAGCTTCAATTCGTGTTCAGCCTTAGCTCCTTTGATGCTTGTCTTGCAGAGTCTGCAGACTGCTGTGTACTCTTCCTTAGGTATAGTTCCCATCTTCCACTTTTTGTATGTTTCCTTTTTCCTTTTTAGCAGGTTATGTAATTTTTTGGTCATCCATCCTGATATTTTTAGGTGCTTCCCATTTTTCTTCCTTCTAGGTATTGTTAGTTCCTGTGCTTTAATGATTTCCCTACGGAAGATTTCCCACCCTTCATGTGCATTTTTGTGCTTAAGAATTTTGCACCATGGAATTCTGCTAACCCTTGCCTTCAGGCTCTTGAAGTCTGCCCTGCTAAAGTCGAGCCTTGAAGTCTGTGTCTTCTCAGGTCTTCTTCTTCTTGCAACCCCAAACTCAAGTATAGCATGATCGCTGAATCCCAGTGTCCCTGCTACCCGTAGTCCCTCAACCATGTGCTCTTTGTTGGTTAGGACTAGGTCCAAAATGGATGTTCCTCTCGTGTTTTCTTCTACTAGCTGGGCAATGAAGTTGTCTGCTAGAGAGGATAAAAATTTGATGGAGCCTTTACTCTTGGCTGTGTGGGTTTCCCAATGAATGTCAGGGTAATTGAAGTCTCCCATGATCACTATTTCATGTTTCTTTGAGAGCGTGGTCATTTGCTGTGAAAAAATCTCATCCATGTCTTCTGTCTGTCCTGGTGGTCTGTAATAAACGCCTAGTATGATGTCCTTATCATTGTTTTTCCCTTGAATTACTACCCAAATAATTTCCAGTAGATTATCATTCTGTAAAACTGTAATTTCTGTGGAGATGTGTTCTTTTTTAACATACAATGCAACTCCACCCCCTCTTTTATTAGTTCTATTCTTTTTGAATAAGTTGTATCCTTCCATCTGTATGTTCCAATCATGCATGTCGTTCCACCAGGTTTCTGTGATGCCGATGACGTCATAGTTTTCCTTGTGTATCATCAGCTCTAGTTCTCCTTGTTTGTTTCCCATGCTTTGTGCGTTTGTGTAAAAACATTTCAGATTGTGCTCTGTTGTATCCTTTCTCGTAATTTCCTTCTGAGTATCCTGTCTTGGGTCCTCTTTACCACATCTAATAACCTTGTTTAGTATGTCTTTTAGCTGCATGTTCTTGTCTTTCTTTTTTCTTCCCATCCCCTCTTCTTCTAGTTTAAAGCCCTTCTGATGAGTGTGGCAAGTCTTCTGGCAAATATGTTTTTCCCAGGTTTTGTGAGATGTATCCCGTCTCTAGCAAGGAGTCCATCGTAGAGGTAAGTCACGCCATGGTCCAAAAATCCAAATCCTTGCTCTCGGCACCACTGTCGAAGCCAGGTGTTTACCTCTAGTATTCTATTCCATCTCCTGATGCCATGACCATCAACTGGGAGGATTGATGAGAATACTACCTGCGCATCCAGTTCCTTCACTGTCTTCCCCAAATTTTCAAAGTCTTTATAGATAGTTGCTAAATCATTTTTTGCCGTGTCGTTTGTACCCACATGTATCAGTAGGAATGGGTAGTCGTCCTTGGAGCTGAGGAGGCTTGGTATCCTATCGGCCACATCCTTGATTTTTGCTCCTGGGAGGCAGCATACTTCTCGTGCGGTTAAGTCTGGCCTGCAGACAGCTGCCTCTGTGCCTCTTAGCAGTGAGTCTCCCATAACCACTACTCTTCTTTTCTTCCTTGCAACACCATTTCTTGTTGCTCCCAATTGTCTCTGGGTGACCTTTGTTTCTTCTTTTGCTGATAGGTTATTTTTGTCATTTTCATCCGCCTGCATGAGAGTTTCATATCGGTTACTTAGCTGTGTGAGTGGTGATGGCCTTGTGATCCATTTGCATCTCTTGGTCACAAGTGTCCAGTTTTCTGCCTCTGTAGGTTCTCTCAAGTATTCTTCCCTTACTGTATTCGGGGGACTTGCAACAGTCTCTGCAACTGTAGGCTCTCTAGCACTTTCATCCCCTACTGTGTTCTGGAGGCTTGCTTCAGCTTCATCAATGAAGACCTCACTTTCTTTGACGCTTCTCAACGTCACTATTCTTTCTTCCAACCTCTGCACTTTTTCTTCTAAAAGGGCCACTAGTTTACATTTCATACAGGTGAAGTTGGCTTTATGGTCCGACAGATCTGTAAACATATAGCAAGTGTTGCAGCTCACCATGTGGGTTTTCTCCTCTTCCATGTTGCTCATTAAATTTGGATGAATGATCTTGTATATGTTTTTTTGTTTTGTTTTTTTTCCTCGTCTGACGTCGTCTACGAAGTGTAGTGTGTAAGGATTGAGATTGATATTGAGATTGATATTGAGATTGATATTGCTCACATTAAACCCAATGATAAATCTGAGTGGTGGCGGAAAGAATGATCATGGAACTGGTAATGGCTTCTCAAAAATATTACAGCGGTTTCTGGGTATCAGGAAACACTGCCATAAGTGCAGTCTTGAAATTAACTATTAGTTTCCTTATTTTTAATAAATTTGGTATTACTGTCCTATATTTACATTGCTTTAAGGGTTCGGAGGTTTCATGAAAAGCTGAAATATGTGCAGGGGCTTGCAGGGCGGGCTGTTCTATGACTGTATAAGTCTTCATACATAATGTCCTATCAATTTTTTCTGCTGCTTCTAATCATATAATGGCTGAAATACATTTTATATTTGTCTCTCAGGCTATGTACAATAAGGAGTAGTCTGCCCTCTCCCCTATCCATTACTGATACTACTGGTTTATTTAAATGAAATTCTGCCAGGAGTAACTGTACAATAGCAAATAGGTGAGAAAAGCCCAAGTGACCATAGTAATAGGAGATCCAGGAACACTGGACTGCAAATAAAGCAGTCACTATTTTTAAGTAAAGTCCATTACATGTTTGTCTGGATTCCTATGCTCTATGACATGAGAATAAGTTATCTGAAAAGTTAGTGACCACTTATAACTAAGCTGGGGAGCCAAAAGATTCAGTTCATCACAGTCGCTCACAGTGTGTGATAGATTTGGTCGTGCCTACTAGACTTTTCTCTTTCCTACATTAGCTTTTGATTGATTTACTTCGGCCGATATTTTAGAATGAACTGGAATAGCAGAGGATTTAACAAGTAAGGAACGGTTCATTTATTATTTTTATTCCATTTATCTTTTTTTGACTGATTTTTGGTCAAACGCAGACAACTCCTTTAAAACGTCTTCTGAAACCAATGGTACAGGTTAGCAATATAATGGCCCTTAGCATACAAGTGACATGTATAGTAACACATCCTTTTAGGCGCCAGGCCATTGTGTAGTGAAGCTGACGATGGTATTGTCATGTGGTGATGGCCGCCATGCCACAATGTTGGTGTTAGAGGTGGAACATGGAACAGACCTGGAGAACCTGTTGTTCTACTGAGCTGAGAACAGAGTCAGACTGATAGAAAGAAGGCCTGAAACAGGAATAATAGGGCTGCAGAGGACAGGGCCTGGGCTGTGTGAGGGATAGCCACTTGGTATTCAGGGTAAGATGACTAAACAGTTGCGGGCCGTGTGAACACATTTTTGGGTGAGGGCCCTGTGGAGTTGGCAGGGACCTGAGACAGACTTTGTTGACAAATTCTGTTGTGAAGTGAATGGATGTTCGGAAGGAGGGGTGTGCTTTTACAATGAAAACATGTAGTAAAGAAATCAGAACTGTACAGTTTGGGATCCATCCTTTACTAGGGAAATATAACCGTGTGAACTCCACATTACAGCTGTCCTCTCTGTCTCCTCCAAACACTCATCTCCAAGATCAGTACAGGGAGGAATCAGGAAGCTGATCCCTAGACCACCAGGGATATGGGGATATTCACTAATATTGAGTACCAGAAGTTTTTAACAGAGGTTGAGAGACCAGAGATTTTTAACATGTTTTTAAATCCTTCAGTCCTTGTCTTCCAGGTGTGACGTGAGATGCGCATGCGCCATATAGTGCGCTTCACACTTTGGGAACTGGGAGCAGGCGGGGGTAGCTCTGTGACGTCTTTCTGTATGTGAGGGGGAAGGAGCCAATGAATGATGTTGCGGCAATGCTCAGCCGCTGTAAACGCGCCCCTAGTGCACTCTTGCTTCCTTTACATATAAAAAGAGGGAATTACAACAAAATGAAACAGATTCTGCCTACAAAGTACAGCACTGTGCTCAAGGCCATGAGCATTATAAGGTACAATGGCAGGATTAAAGTGTTTTTTGCTGCTGCTTCAAATTGCTCGATTGTATCATGGACTAGTTTGTAAGTACATTATAGGCAATGATTCCTTGGGAATTACCGGTCATTACTTTAGGCTTCATTCACATCTACGTTGGAGTCGCTGTAAGAGACTCCGTTGCAGATTCCGCTGAAAATCGTCAGAGAGAAAAGTTTTGCCAAACACCCAGTGAATCCCAATATAGTCTTTAGTGTCAGCGGGCAGACTCTTTGTCATTTGAGATGGATACGAACGATGGAGCACACAGCACAAGTGTGAACCTAGCCTCGGTATATTCAAGTTCATGGCAAGTGTATTCAAGTAAATTGACTGGCAATATAACAGAAATGTGATTTTCACTTTGTAAGGTTTTACCTAGAATGAATCCCATGGCGTCAATCCCAGCAACAATGTCAATCTGGTCATTCTTAAAGGGTTGTAGAAGATCTTCAATGCAATCATGCAGGGCCTGTGTAAAAGATTGAAACCTGGAATGAATAATATTGAGATACCTTTTCATTGTATATATATGTGTACATTTTCTCTCCCCCAGAACAGCCTTGTTGTAACCCTTTTCCCAAAAAAACATTGCCTGTAATACTCCCTAGTCCCTACAGCAGCTGCAAGGAATACCAATACTCATCTAAACTGTAATTCAGTATTATTCCCAGTATATACCAAGTATATACCATAATTCTAACAGGGAATATAAATTCCCAGGTACGTTCACCTGTAACACACCCAATGTAGTGTGTTTAATAATGCACACCAAGTGTTCCACTGAAAATCTGTATGTTGGAGAGACCAGACAGCAGCTTAGAATGCGGATTAACTCACATCACCATACAATTAGAGAACAAAGAATGGACCTTCCCGTGTCAAAACATTTCAGCAATGAAGATCATAATATCACCAATGACATGAAAATTTTGGTTTTAAGAGGGAATTTTAAATCCAGGAAAGAGAGACGGATTTATGAGTACAAGTTTATGACCCTGCTTCAAACATTGCAGAAAGGGATGAATCTGTCTCATGGGTTCATGGCATCCTACAGAAATCACTGAACTGAGACAGCCATAAAAGACATTCTGTGAACTGATAAGAACATTGCAAACTGATGAATTGTTTATTTGTATGTAACAATAACCAATAACCTTCTTTCACCCTCCCTCCTAGAATTCTATTCCTATGTGTCCCTCTGTACATAAATATGTAGCCTTCAGAAATTGTTTTTAGATATACCTGAAGAAGAAGGGTCTCTTGCTGGGTCCTCTAGATTGAGGGGTGAGTTTTATATCTAGTCTTCACTGACTACTAGACCGATCTTACAGCTCAAAATGTGGCATTTGGGTTTTCAATTCCAGACAAGCATGTAAAGTCATGTGTCCCAACTGTATTCTGCTCCTTAGTTTACCAGTATATTGTATAGTATTCCAATTAGATATATACAACCAAGCCTCTTAAATTACCTACTGTATCTGCAGTATATATGGGATAAGACTAACCTGCGGATGGCAGTAGAGTCTGGATGGGTCCAGCCAAGCATAGTTTGCTCCTTTTTCATTAGGAGCCATTAATGATAGATACCAGCCATGGGTTCTCTTCTCTGGGGCCTCGTACAGGTCCAAGTGGACACGTGATGAGTTGCAGCCTCCAACTGATAGAAAATATATTTTAGTTCTTAGCTCTTATGTCCAGCTTATCCTTATTGGAACTGATCCATAAATTTGGATTAACAGATGAAAGGGAGCCTACAACTACCAAAATTATTCTGTGTCTTTATCCGATATCCGTCCTGAACACCCATGGTTTATTCTGTCTGCTTAGATGTTAGTCTGTAGTCACCCTCTGTGCTTGCTTTCTTGGTGCCCTTCTTCATAGCCCAAACCTGCCTGGTCTGCTGATACCAACATCGGTACCATTCCCAGAGGTCATGACCTGGTAGTCTCCCTACAGTGAAATCCAGGTTCCTGTACATGGGATAAGGGTGAATACCAGGGGATCACTTACCCCTCGTTCACATCTACGTTTGGTAATCCGTTCGAGGAGTCCGCATGGGGACCCCACGAATGGACTACCAAACGCATTTGCAAGCGCTGTGCAGTAAAAGCACACGGACCCCATCGACTATAATGGGGTCTGTGTGCTTGCCGCGTGTTCTCCGCACTGAACATGTGGAGAGGAAAGTAGATTGTGAAGTACTTTCCTCTCTGCATGATCCCTGCGGAGATCTGGCAGCAAGCACATGGACCCCATTATAGTCTATGGGGTCCGTGTGCTTTTACTGCACAGCGCTTGCAAATGCATTTGGTATTCCATACAGGGGGGTCCTCATGCGAACTCCCCCAAACAGAATACCAACGTAGATGTGAACGAGGCCTTAGGCAATGCCCTTAGGAGTGATTTTAAGCCTAAGTTTGGTGACGTTGTGGGTCTACAACTTGCTGTTGGTTACATATAACCTGACATAGACCAACCTGACTAGCAGTGTGAGATAATTCAAAGGTAGGCAACCAAAAATAAGCAACCTAAAATATATGCATAAATGCGGTCTGCTGTCTCTAATATCATGTCCTCGCTCTATCTGAAACTAAATCTCTCTGACTGAACTACTACTATTTCCACCATCTAATAGATCTGTCCCTGATATATCCATTGCAGTCTCAGGCCATACTATAACTCCTAGGCAGCAGGCCCGCTGCCTCGGGGTCATGTTTGACGCAGACCTTTCCTTCACCCCTCATATTGAATCACTCGCACGTTCATGTCACCTCCACCTCAAAAACATCTCCAGAATACGCCCTTTCCTTACCAGAGATACACTAAAGACACTTATTGTCTCTCTGATTCATTCTCGCCTTGACTACTGTAACTCCTTACTAATCGGTCTTCCCCTTACTAAACTCTCCCCTCTACAATCTATTCTGAATGCAGCGGCCAGGCTCATCTATCAGGCTAGACACTACAGCGATGCCTCCGGTCTGTGCCAGTCGCTACATTGGCTGCCTATTCAATATAGAATAAAATATAAAGTTATCACCCTCATCCACAAGGCTCTCCATAATGCCGCACCTCCCTACATATCCTCCCTCATCTCTGTCTACCGCCCAACATGTGTTCTTCGCTCACTCAATGACCTAACACTTACATCCTCTATTATCAGAACCTCCCACGCTCGTATACAAGACTTCTCCTGAGCTGCACCACTTCTCTGGAATGCTCTACCCCGGATAATCAGATTAACTCCCAATTTCTACAGCTTCAAACACAAACTAAAGACGCATCTTTTCAGACAGGCCTATCACAATTCCTAATGCAAACCCTTCCGTTCTTGATGCCTTTTCAGCCTAACATATTGGTCCATGCTCTATCCACATGTTAAAGGACACTACTAGTGACAGCCCATAAAGCTTTGTTTGTGTAATGGCTGCAACCTCTATTACAAAATTGTCTGAACACTGTATAAGCAATACCGCCCCTTCTACCTCTTGTGTCATCCCCTCTACCTCATAGATTGTAAGCTCTTGTGAGCAGGGCCCTCAATCCCAGTGTGTGAAATGACGTTCTTTGTTTTGTATCTGTCTGTATCTGAACCCTACAAGTTGTACAGTGCTGCGGAATATGTTGGCGCTATATAAATAAAATTTATTATTATTATGGGTTCCTTTAAACTATACCAAGCCCTAAAGAAATCTGTGTCCTCACCATACACATAAATATCCACAAGAAAAGCAATCGTGAGTATGACACTTAGTATAAAAGAAATACACTACACATCCAGTTTGGGTCAATAAACTTGTTATAATTTTATTTATTACATCATACACATATATAAAAGATGGACATTAGAAGGGGAATCTACAAATACAAACTGACTGGGTAAAAGTGAAGTGCACAGATGGTATGTGGTCCCTTTAAGTATTTACATACAATGGAATGCACATGGATTAAGCTAATGCCATAAAGGAGCTCAGCATTGGAGTCCTTTATACACCGTGTGTGGACATTATATACACATAGCAATAATATCAATAGCCGCTGAGGTATATATCATGAGTGGCCACTAAGTTATACACATTACCACAACAGCTCAAAGAAAGTGCTAGAAGTTTAAAGTTACCATGTGGTCCAATGTATGTCTCCTATCCATAAAGTGATAGCATTGATACTCACACATTGGTGACTATAACAACATAGGTTCACATGTATCCTATACCACTATATACAGGTTTAATAGCACTGTGGCTTACCCATGTTGCCAATAGGAGGTATACAAATCAGGACAGGCACTCACTCCCCAGTACCTGACGCGCGTTTCGGCTATGCAGCCTTCGTCAGGAGGTGTCACCTCCTGACTTAGTGGCCACTCATGATATATACCTCAGCGGCTATTGATACTATTGCTATGTGCATATAATGTCCACACACGGTGTATAAAGGACTCCAATGCTGAGCTCCTTTCTGGCATTAGCTTAATCCATGTGTATTCCATTGTATGTAAATACTTAAAGGGACCACATACCATCTGCTGCACTTCACTTTTACCCAGTCAGTTTGTATTTGTAGATTCCCCTTCTAATGTCCATCTTTTATATATGTGTATGATGTAATAAATAAAATTATGACAAGTTTATTGACCCAAACTGGATGTGTAGTATATTCCTTTTATACTGAGTGTCATACTCACAATTGCTTTTCTTGTGGATATTGCAGTGTGAGATAATGTAAACTGATGTGCTACTAAAGGCAGATAGTAATATGTAGATACGTCCCATGTTATACAAGTACACACGGTCAACACCAACCCCACAACCCTAAGTCACTGCCTAGCAGAAGGTGCACATGTAGTTCCCATTTATCATGGCAGATAGTCACACTTTCCCATGGATACAACCACATGCCACAGACAATGACCATGCCTTACAATATAGGGAAATATAAGTATTAATGGCTTCGTCTTTTAAAGGCAAAGTAACAAATGCAATTAAACATCTGTATCTACACAATAACTTTGGTTTATTCACCACTCCGTACATGGCAGCCAGGTAAAACACATTACTTACTGTACCAATGCCCTTATAAAACGTATAGTTGAACAGCAATAGTCCCAACATATCAGGAGGGCACCATGTTAGTATAGCCTACACTAGGGTGGCTACTATGCAGTGATGGCAGGATTATAAACAGCTTCCTACAGCGTATCAGACATATTACATATTGTTACATAAACCCATGCTACTTGTATGCCCAATGCAATTGCTACATTCAGGAAACACCACACTTATGTCTTGTTACATACGGTTAGGTCGCACAATACACAAATTGTATTCACTCACATCAGTCTCAGCCCCTATTGAGGCCCACAGACTATATACACACAGTACTGTCAGGAAGGTTGTTTTTGCAGCATATGGAAAATGCAGGCAGGAAATGTCAGGACTTTCTCTGCTGCCTAGGAGCTTCGTATTCAGTGACATATACACATATGTAGTTTGGCACAGCATACAGTGTATGGGGCATGTTCGCAGCTTCGCCCTACACTAAATTCTGCAGCCTGTGCCATAGATAGCATGTAGCCGCTGCACCGCATGCACTCTTTGCACAGAGACAGAGGAGTTTTCATCTTACCTGGCATATTGAAATGTTAAAAGTTTGGCTAGATGCAAACTCTGCTCCCTCGCTGTTCCAGTTATGTAACTCAATCCCAGGCTAAATTCATCCCCTACTATAAGGGGAAGCGGCTACACTGTGGAGACTGTTGATATCCTTGTGACAAGCGTGTGAATGGTGTACGCCTACCGAATGGCCTTTGGACTGACCATAGAGATGCTGAGAGAGAAAACAGCAGAAAACAAATACTTTCCTAGGGAATGCGTTCCTTGTTTTAACTCCTTATTGTCAGGGGTGTTTTGGATCATAGAGGGAAACTATCAGCATGCTGTTATACATTTGGGTTTACGGTCCTATACCTATGTAATACATATCATTGGTATTTGTAGAGATCATGTCAGGATACGGAGTCGCCGCGGTCTCCTTGCTGCGCGGCGTCTCCCTGGGAGACGTGTTAGGAGTTCTATTGGGTGTGCTTAGGTCATTAAGGGTTAATCTTTTCGGTACTATTCCGTTATCGGGCCAGCAGCAGCGCAGTTCAGCAGCAGCTTTCGGGACAGCAGTTCAGCAGCGGGAATTACAATGACATCCGAGGACTGCTGGCCCGATGCTTGTGCCCAGTAACCAGTACATCGATGACCCCCCTCCCCCATCCTTCTCCTCCTGCCAGTGCTGCCCCCCAGCTCTCCTTACATCTTCCCCGTACCCTCTCCCCGCCACACGACTAGGCCTCACCTCAGCGCTAGTACCGAGACCGAAAGGAAAGACACCGGGGCTCAATCCAGGCCCTGACAAGAAACACGCCGACTATAGGAACGGTGAGCTACAGCGAGCCGGAGGGACAAACTTTCTGCAGCGTCCGGCGGCTATCTAGTAGCATTCATTGCTCAAGATTTACGGTGAGGCCTATTACAGGGAGAGGGTACGGGGCAGATGTAAGAAGAGCTGGGGGGCAGCACTGGAAGGAAGAGGAGGATGAGGGCATCGATCGATGTACTGCCTACTACACACAAGCACGGCCTCTATCATCGGGCCAGCATCGGCTTAGTCATGTGGCGGGGAGAGGGTACGGGGTAGATGTAAGGAGAGCTGGGGGGCAGCACTGGAAGGAGGAGGAGATGGAGGGGGGGTCATTGATGTACTGGCTACTGGGCACAAGCATCGGGCCAGCAGTCCTCGGATGTCATTGTAATTCCCGCTGCTGAACTGAACTGCTGTCCCGAAAGCTGGTGCTGAAATGCGCTGCTGCTGGCCCGATAACGGAATAGTACCATCTTTTCCTTGCCTTCAGTCTCCATGTCATTAGCCATCAGGTGTGTTCTCTGCTGCTATTTAAACCCCACCCAGGCATGGATCCTTGCCAGCCATTCACTTTGTGTTTCCTGTTCCGTCAGATTCCCTGTCTGTTTGTCTTCAGTTTGTTTACTTGGTTTGTATACCCGGCTTGTATCTTGACTATCCCTTGTCTTTTGATTTGGTATCTTATCTCCTGGCTTGACCTCTTGCTCGTCCGACCTCGCCTTCTCTTCTGTGTTTTGCTGGGACTTGTGGTCCTCCCTGGTTCCATGCTATTTTGTCTGTTGTTTTGCATTGTATTTTACACTGTGCTTTCTGTTTAGGTGTGACCCCGTTGACTCCAGTCCCAAGCACTTTTAGGGCCTCCTCTCCCTGACCCTAGCCACCTGGACAGAAGCGTAGGAGTCGTGGTAGGCGCACTTCAGTTAGGAAGTGCATTGGTCTGCCTCATCTCAGATACTACAGAATAGTCATAGCCGCAGGGCCTACGACCCTTTTTGTCATTAGTTGCACAGCGTTGCTTTCCCAGCTGTGTCACTTTGCACTGCCTGACCCTGACTCCAATCCTTACAGATCAAAGTCTGAAAATTTCCATAGTCCACTGAGGGACTCCAGCACTGAGAAATCTCTGATTTCCTCTGTGGACTTTCTGTTTCAATTATACCTATAGGGAATCCACCGGCATTTCCGTAGGTATAATTGACATGCTGCGATCTCCAAACTTCAACAATTTTGGAAATCACAGCATATCCGCTGCAAAGACTTTTCCGCAAAGTCGGGATGGGATCTGCTAGAATCCCATCCACTTTGTGTCTGTAAAACGCTGCGTTTTTTCCATGCATGACGTGGGGCCCTGGCCTTTTGCTCCTTGAGACACTAAGACAACAAACACAACCACCGGCAAATCAATTGTTTCACTTACAGGGAAGACAAGGTTGAGCTAAACGGCTTCTCTATGCACAGAGACCCCATCCAGAGCATGAAGAGGAGTCGCAGATCAATCCCCGCAAGCTTCACATTGTAAAAAATACTGGCCCATAATATGGATGGTAGAAATTGAAAAGCGGCATTGACCTTCAGGTCGTAATATTTGCTGGACTGGTGACATCCCTATTAGGAGTCCAACCAAATTAATATTTGGCACCGCCCAGTGAATACATAGATGTTCAGGACCATTGAAGGAGTTTAGGTTAACTTACTTGATCCGATGGACTCGTGATGATGGACTCAGGGGTTCCAGCCTATTCCTGACACCTAGGTCACGTGATCGGAGTCATCACTCTGCCCCCTGCTTGCAGGACTTTTCACTTGGCATTTTTTAAGAGGGTTCAGGGATGGAAACCCCAAACGGAGTTCAAACGCTGGTGTTAACCTAACCTTAGACATTTTTATTTCAGTATTTGTTACAGGTTTCTTCTGATAGAGGGAACTTATGTAAATATCAGTAGACACATCTTATACAATGTATTTCTAGAGATTACTATTATATAAGTGGCCACTATTTACATAGAATTATTAAAGGTTTTCCCACAAATATAACAATAATTATATCTACGGAACCACTGGCGGTTTCCCTATAGATATAGTTGAAGCAGAAAGTCCAAAGTGCTGTGGAATAACTGTGATGTGTTGCCGCCACGTTTTATCCCGCAGTGCTTTTTTTCTGTGGGATGTCACGTGCGGCCTTAGCCTAAAAATACCTTCATGGGAATACCTCTTTATAGGTCATACACCTTATACATACTACGTTTAGGCTGAGGCCCCACATTGCAGAAATGTAGCTTTTTTGTTGCGTTTTTTTGAGCCAAAGCCAAGAGTGTTTCGAGCAGGTAGAAGGTAGAAGTATAAGAACTTCTATATATCTCCCATCTTTTTACCACAAGACTGAAAAACAACCATGCGGATGTGGAGATTTTTTGCGCAGCTTGTGAATTTACAGCTGGAACATAAATTTGTTGAACATAAATTCACTAAAACCAACATGAAAACTCCATGTATTTTCCCATTGCAGTTTTGATGCAATTGTAACTGCGTCACATGAATGCCCTCAAAGCTGCACCGTCCTATACTTTCCACCTAACACATATAAAAAATCACCTTTTACCATCACCAAGCTCCCTTAGTGGCACAACATGCAGTATATGCTCCCCAGTGGCCCCCAGACACCTGATAATGCTCCCAGGGGCCCCCAGACAAGTAATAACGCCCACAGTGGCCACCAGGCAAGTAATAATGTTCACAGTGGCCTCTGGTCAAGAAATAATGCCCTCCAGTGGTCCCCAAGTAAGTCATAATGTCTCCCAGTGGCCCCCAGGCAACTAATAATGTCCCTCAGTGGTCCCAAGCGCCTAATACTGCCCCCTAGAGGCCCCCAAGCAAGTAATATTGTCCTCCAATGGCCCCCAAGGCAAATTATAATCTCCCCAATGGTACCCGGGCATCTAATGATGTCCCCCAGTGGCCCACTAGGTATTTAATAATGGAGGATTGCACAGAGCACAGTTTACAATGTAAGAAAAGTGTTTTACGTGGTTGTATATAGTTCTGGTTGCTTGTGTGTACAAATGGGATATTATTCACAGACCGCAAGCAGCTTTACTGACTGTACTCATACATTACCCTTTTCCTGTGCCATACCTGAGTGGTAGATGCTAGAATGTAGTGGGTACCTGCATATATTTGCAGTTCACTGTTGAAGGATTTCATTTTATATTATGGTCACTTGGGCTTTTCCCAGATATTTGTTTGCTCTTGTACAGTTACTCCTGGCAGAATTACTTGTAACCAAACCAAATGGATAGGGGAGGGGAGCAGATTGCTCCTTATTGTACATGCCCACAGCTGCAAAGAAAAATGCAAAATGTGTTGCAGCCATAATGTGATCACTAGCAACAAAGGAAACCTTGTATGAGGGCTTATACAGTCAGAGAACAGACTGCAAGACTCATCTACCCTTTAAGGGGACAATATACAAGTTTCATATACAACTATGTACATAGTGGTACAATGTGCTACATAAGCAACATAAAACAATTTTGCAGGGTCCACAACGGTAGGATGCTGCACTAGTACTTAGTTTGATCCAGCGCTGCGGCACGATGTCTTATCACAGAAAGCAACAAAGACCAATGAAAAGTTAGTGTAAACTATTCTTTCAATGGCTCTTTGAGTAACATCAGAGATGATAAAGGGATATGCAGATTCAGCTATGTACATAGTGCTTGTGTGGATGCAGAGGCAACATCTGACAGTAGATGGTGCTGTTGCACCATAATTGTTGTAAGTGTTGCACTTTGTGTGGATGGGGGAACAGTGTCAGTAAAAGCACCACCCTTGTAACATTAAAAACAAAGTAGTGGAAAGTTACATGTTGAAAGAATATTCACTGTTTTAACTACTATATAAAATAAAAAAAATCTACATTGTAAGGCTTATTAACACAACCATGTGCTGGCCACCAGCCATGACTGAATAGCACAGACACTCATGCATCGGCTCATATAATACTGAGTACTGGAGCCACTATGGGACATAATACTGTGTGCAGGGGCCACTATGGGGCATAATACTGTGTGCAGGGGCCACTATGGGGCATAATACTGTGTGCAGGGGCCACTATGGGGCATAATACTGTGTGCAGGGGCCACTATGGGACATAATACTGTGTGTACTGTAGGCGCTACTATGGGGCATAATACTGTGTGCAGGGGCCACTATGGGGCATAATACTGTGTGTACTGTAGGCGCTACTATGGGGCATAATACTGTGTGCAGGGGCCACTATGGGGCATAATAGAGCGCACAGGAATGCGGCAGGGGGTCGGTCGATCAAGCCCTTCGGTGTCGGTTAGGAAGGGGGGCCCCATGTCAAAAGTTCGCCACGGGGCCCCGCCATTCCTAGTTACGCCACTGAGTGGAAGTCTAACCTCTGATGCCCCTACGAACTCTTAGAATGATCCAGTGCTGTGTAGACCCCTGTTTTAGAATATAGGTACTCATACAAATCTCTGCCTGGAAGGGCTATATACACATCAAAATTTCAACATACATCTCTATTAGGATGAGAAAAAAGACTATCGAAAGGGAAACATAGTTACATAAAGTCACCATAAACACATAGTCTAGACCTAGCTCTAGACACATAGACTTGACCTAGATCTAGACACACACTGTAGATTAGCTCCAGCTATAGACACACAGACTAGATCCTAGCTTAGCGAGCGGATACGTCTTGTGTAGAGTTTTAAAAGATAAAGTGCATGAACTACATGTATCGCTGACTACAGATATCATTTTGAGGTTCTTAGCGCACAGTTTGACAAATTGTGCGAGCCCATCTGCCACGTCAAGGCGACCTCATTCAGATGGGTCCCTACACTAAGACTTTATTTAATAAATGCTGTACCCCACTACCCATAGTTAAGACCCGGAGATCAAGTTCTTAGAGACTACTCAGTAACAGTGAGTCTATAAGAATGTAATTTCCTGTCTTATATGTAAAGTGTTAGTATAGGGACCCATCATAATAAAGCCACAAAGTGGTCGATGGGCTGAGACATGTCATGCAAAATTTTTGCTATGATATCACTACTAAAACATAGTAACATACTATAATATACTAATAATAGTAATGTACTATAACATATATAATATTGTATTTATTGAAATACAATATATTTAAAGACACACTTAGACAACTTATACTTCATGTATATAGAGATACTTATTAGGTAAATGGCACGACTCAAAGATATATATTTAGAGAATTCTAATATATATATATATATATATATATATATATATATATATATATACACAGTACACACTTTACACATTCTTAATTTATAAAAAAAATTATGTATCCATTGTATAGTGTCATGTTTAATAGTCTGTAACTGCTGTCCACTTACATAATACACCCTTACTGTATGTCTGTGTATGTTACCTCCATGGTTTGACTAGCACTCCTTTCTACTTGCACAAGTTTCTCTAATTGGAATAGAGAGTGTATGTATATATATATATATATATATATATATATATATATATATATATATAATCAGTGGCGTAACTAGGAATGGTGGGGCCCCGTGACGAACCTTTGACATGGGCCCCCCCCCCCCCCCGGCTGACATCGAAAACCCCGACCAACGCCGAAAACCCCGCATGACCCCACCCCCCGCATTCCTACGCACACTATTACGCTCCATAGTGGCCCCTGCACACATTATTATACCCCATAGTGGCCCCTGCACACATTATTATACCCCATAGTGGCCCCTGCACACAGTATTATACCCCATAGTGGCCCCTGCACACAGTATTATACCCCATAGTGGCCCCTGCACACAGTATTATACCCCATAGTGGCCCCTGCACACAGTATTATACCCCATAGTGGCCCCTGCACACAGTATTATACCCCATAGTGGCCCCTGCACACAGTATTATACCCCATAGTGGCCCCTGCACACAGTATTATACCCCATAGTGGCCCCTGCACACAGTATTATACCCCATAGTGGCCCCTGCACACAGTATTATACCCCATAGTGGCCCCTGCACACAGTATTATACCCCATAGTGGCCCCTGCACACAGTATTATACCCCATAGTGGCCCCTGCACACAGTATTATACCCCATAGTGGCCCCTGCACACAGTATTATACCCCATAGTGGCCCCTGCACACAGTATTATACCCCATAGTGGCCCCTGCACACAGTATTATACCCCATAGTGGCCCCTGCACACAGTATTATACCCCATAGTGGCCCCTGCACACAGTATTATACCCCATAGTGGCCCCTGCACACAGTATTATACCCCATAGTGGCCCCTGCACACAGTATAATACCCCATAGTGGCCCCTGCACACAGTATAATGCCCCATAGTGGCCCCTGCACACAGTATAATGCCCCATAGTGGCCCCTGCACACAGTATTATGCCCCATAGTGGCCCCTGCACACAGTATTATGCCCCATTGTGGCCCCTGCACACAGTATTATCCCCCATTGTGGCCCCTACACACAGTATTATCCCCCATTGTGGACACCCATTAACAATTATTATACTCTGGGGTCTTTTCAGACCCCAGAGTATAATAATCGGAGACCCAGGGGAAGAACAACATAAAAAAAAAAAAAAACACTGTAACTTACCTGTCTCCCGACTCCCCGCTGGCGGCCATCTTCAATAACGTCAGGGACGTCATGTGACCGGGAGCCTGCGTCGCGACGCATAAGGACGCAGGCCCCGATCATGTGACGTCTGAGACGTCACACAAGTAGGCAGAAGCCTGCGCGGAGCCTGGAGAGGTAAGTAACACAGTTTTTTATGTTCAGTTACCTCTCCTGCACTTCTGATCATTATACTCGGGGGTCCGAAAAGACCCCCGAGTATAATAGTGCTTGTGGGGCCCGCAGTGTCACTTACCGATCCCGGCCCCTGCCAGGATCGGTAAGTATATAGGGCCCGTTAGCGGCTGGAGTAACTCCAGCCGGTAACGGCCTATTAAAAAAAAACAAAAAAAAAAAAAACGCAGCGGTAGCGGCTGCCACCGGGCCCCTAATGTCCCGGGCCCTGTGGCAGCTGCTACTGCTGCTACCACGGTAGTTACGCCACTGATATATATATATATATATATATATATATATATATATATATATATATATATATATCCTACTTCCCCATCTGTCCTAGGCTATTTTGAAAGGGAGTGTGCTCTGGATCCTACTCACCCTGTGCTCAAGAGAGGTATTTTATTTAGAGTAGGTTCCCATCTAAATGAGGTCACCTTGTTATGACTGATCAAATGTGTATAACAAAGAACCTGTAAATTTATATCATATTAGGTGGTTTTATTTATAACAGTATTGCCCCTTGGGGCCTTCATATGTCCTTGTGCTGTGTGCGGAGTACCCTGTGTATATATATATATATATATATATATATATATATATATATATATATATATATATGTAATGTACAGGTTATATACTTTACTATGTGTACATGTATATATACCATACAGACACCTGACAATTACTATAAATGTAGATATAGATCTATTACACTATTACATAAGTGGACAATAACAGATATAAATTACATAACTTGAACTACATCTGAAAATGTCTACATATAAAATTAGCACAAACACACATATATGTATATACATATATACACATATATACACTATTTACATAGATTGCTACATGTATTATAGTATGAAGCATAAAGTGGTTATGTCATTCTTATTTTCTCCACCCCTCCATGCTATTCACCTCTCTACTATACCAGTTTGCACTTGTTGCCTCTCTCCTCTACATCTCTCCAATCTACTCTATTCCATCGCACCTCAGGCCTCTCTCCTCTACCCCTCCATGCCTCAAGCCTCTCCCATTTACCTATTCATGCCCCTTACCTTTGTCCTATAACCTTGAATTCCTTGTTCCTCTCTACTCTATCCCTCCATTGCTCGCACCTCACTCCTTTACTCTTCCGAGCCTTGCGATTCTATCCTCCACTCCTCCATGTTCTGTGCCTCTCTCATCTATTCCATTGTACATCAGGCCTCTCTGTCCTTTGCACCTTTCTTCTCTTTCCTCTACACCTTCTACCTCTTATACTTACACTTAAAATATATCAACATATATAATTATCACAAACACCTATATATATACACTATTTACATAGAATACTACATGTGTGAAGTATTAAAGGGGTTATGTCATTCTTATCTTCCCCACCCCTCCATGATTTTTACCTCTCTATTATACCACTTTGCACTTGTTGCCTCTATCCTCTACCCCTCCACATCTCTCCAATCTCCTCTATTCCATCGCACCTCAGGCCTCACTCTGTTATCCATCCATGCCTCTCTCCACTCTAGACCTCTTATCTCTCCCCCTCCGCACCTTTCTCCTCTGCTCATCTGAGACTCTTGTCTCTCTCCTTTTCCCCTCCACACATCATTCTTCTCTTCTACTCTAACACTCAATACCTCATTCTTTCTAGCCCTCCATGTCTCTCCCATTTACCTATTCATGCCCCTTACCTTTGTCCTATAACCTTGAATTCCTTGTTCCTCTCTACTCTATCCCTCCACTGCTCGCACCTCGCTCTTTTACTCTTCCGAGCCTTGCGATTCTATCCTCCACTCCTCCATGTTCTGTGCCTCTCTCATCTATTCCATTGTACATCAGGCCTCTGTCCTTTGCACCTTTCTTCTCTTTCCTCTACACCTCCTACCTCTTATACTTACACTTAAGATATCAACATATATAATTATCACAAACACCTATATATGTATATACACATATTACATATATATACACTATTTACATAGAATACTACATGTGTGAAGTATTAAAGGGGTTATGTCATTCTTATCTTCTCTACCCCTCCATGTTTTTTACCTCTCTACTATACCACTTTGCACTTGTTGCCTCTATCCTCTATCCCTCCACATCTCTCCAATCTCCTCTATTCCATCGCACCTCAGGCCTCTCTCCTCTATTCCTCTCCTCCTCCCACCTCAGGCCTCTCTCCACTCTAGACCTCTTATCTCTCCCCTTCCGCACCTTTCTCCTCTGATCATCTGAAACTCTTGTCTCTCTCCTCTTCCCCTCCATACCTCATTCTTTCTACCCCTCCATGTCTCTCCCATTTACCCATTCATGCCCCTTACCTTTGTCCTATAACTTTGCATTCCTTGTTCCTTTCTACTCTATCCCTCCACTGCTCGCATCTTGCTCCTTTAATTGTCTTCAAATCTTCTCCACCTTGCTACTCACTCCTCTACACCTATGTTAGTCTTGCTTCTCTTCTCTAACTTTCTGCAGCTTTGCCTCTCTTCTCGTCTCTCTTCTACCACTCCACGCCCCATGCTTGTCTACTTTACCTTATGTTATCGTTCTTACCTCTCTCCTTTACCCACCTGCTCCTTTCACCTGTCTCCTCTACCACTTTAGACTTTGTACCTCTCTCCTCTACCACTTTAGGCTTTGTACCTCTCTCCTCTACTCTTTCAGGCTTTGTGCCACCTCTCTTCTATTGCTACCACTCTTGTTCTCTTCCTATACCGTACTATTTTTTTCTTACACTTGTACCTCTCTCCTCTGAAGCTCTCTCCTTTACCCCTTCACACCTTGTACCGCTCTCCTCTAACCCTCAATGCCTGGCACCTGTCTCCTCTGTCTCCCCATGCTTCTTACCCCTCTCTCTTCAAGGTTCTCCCCTCTACACTTCTGTGCCTCTCCTTTACCGCTCCACATCTCTTCTGCAAGTCTCTCCTCTCACCTTTTCCCTCTCTTATCTATCCCTTTGTGCCTTGATCCTTCAATGCATTTTGTTGCTACCCTTCCTACCTCTCACCTCTCTACTGTCTCCTCTACTCCTCCATACATCTCACCTCTCTACTGCCTCCTCTACTCCTCCATACATCTCACCTCTCTACTGCCTCCTCTACTCCTCCACACTTCTCTACTGCCTCCTCTACTCCATACATCTCACCTCTCTACTGCCTCCTCTACTCCTCCATACATCTCACCTCTCTACTGCCTCCTCTACTCCTCCATACATCTCACTTCTCTACTGCCTCCTCTACTCCTCCATACATCTCACTTCTCTACTGCCTCCTCTACTCCTCCATACATCTCACTTCTCTACTGCCTCCTCTACTCCTCCATACATCTCACTTCTCTACTGCCTCCTCTACTCCTCCATACATCTCACTTCTCTACTGCCTCCTCTACTCCTCCATACATCTCACCTCTCTACTGCCTCCTCTACTCCTCCATACATCTCACCTCTCTACTGCCTCCTCTACTCCTCCATACATCTCACTTCTCTACTGCCTCCTCTACTCACCTCTCTACTGCCTCCTCTACTCCTCCATACATCTCACTTCTCTACTGCCTCCTCTACTCCTCCATACATCTCACTTCTCTACTGCCTCCTCTACTCACCTCTCTACTGCCTCCTCTACTCCTCCATACATCTCACTTCTCTACTGCTTCCTCTACTCCTCCATACATCTCACCTCTCTACTGCTTCCTCTATTCCTCCATACATCTCACTTCTCTACTGCCTCCTCTACTCCTCCATACATCTCACTTCTCTACTGCCTCCTCTACTCCTCCATACATCTCACTTCTCTACTGCCTCCTATACTCCTCCATACATCTCACTTCTCTACTGCCTCCTATACTCCTCCATACATCTCACCTCTCTACTGCCTCCTATACTCCTCCATACATCTCACCTCTCTACTGCCTCCTCTACTCCTCCATACATCTCACTTCTCTACTGCCTCCTCTACTCCTCCACACCTCTCACCTCTCTACTGTCTCCTCTACTCCTCCACACCTCTCTCCTCTCTACTGCCTCCTCTACTCCTCCACACCTCTCTACTGCCTCCTCTACTCCTCCATACATCTCACCTCTCTACTGCCTCCTCTACTCCTCCATACATCTCACCTCTCTACTGCCTCCTCTACTCCTCCATACATCTCACTTCTCTACTGCCTCCTCTACTCCTCCACACCTCTCACCTCTCTACTGTCTCCTCTACTCCTCCACACCTCTCACCTCTCTACTGTCTCCTCTACTCCTCCACACCTCTCTCCTCTCTACTGCCTCCTCTACTCCTCCACACCTCTCTACTGCCTCCTCTACTCCTCCATACATCTCACTTCTCTACTGCCTCCTCTACTCCTCCATACATCTCACTTCTCTACTGCCTCCTATACTCCTCCATACATCTCACCTCTCTACTGCCTCCTATACTCCTCCATACATCTCACCTCTCTACTGCCTCCTCTACTCCTCCACACCTCTCTACTGCCTCCTATACTCCTCCATACATCTCACCTCTCTACTGCCTCCTCTACTCCTCCATACATCTCACCTCTCTACTGCCTCCTCTACTCCTCCACACCTCTCTCCTCTCTACTGTCTCCTCTACTCCTCCACACCTCTCTACTGCCTCCTATACTCCTCCATACATCTCACCTCTCTATTGCCTCCTCTACTCCTCCACACATCTCACTTCTCTACTGCCTCCTCTACTCCTCCACACCTCTCTACTGCCTCCTATACTCCTCCATACATCTCACCTCTCTACTGCCTCCTATACTCCTCCATACATCTCACCTCTCTACTGCCTCCTCTACTCCTCCATACATCTCACCTCTCTACTGCCTCCTCTACTCCTCCATACATCTCACCTCTCTACTGCCTCCTCTACTCCTCCATACATCTCACTTCTCTACTGCCTCCTCTACTCCTCCATACATCTCACCTCTCTACTGCCTCCTCTACTCCTCCATACATCTCACTTCTCTGCCTCCTCTACTCCTCCATACATCTCACCTCTCTACTGCCTCCTCTACTCCTCCATACATCTCACCTCTCTACTGCCTCCTCTACTCCTCCATACATCTCACCTCTCTACTGCCTCCTCTACTCCTCCATACATCTCACTTCTCTACTGCCTCCTCTACTCCTCCACACCTCTCACCTCTCTACTGTCTCCTCTACTCCTCCACACCTCTCTCCTCTCTACTGCCTCCTCTACTCCTCCACACCTCTCTACTGCCTCCTCTACTCCTCCATACATCTCACCTCTCTACTGCCTCCTCTACTCCTCCATACATCTCACTTCTCTACTGCCTCCTCTACTCCTCCACACCTCTCACCTCTCTACTGCCTCCTCTACTCCTCCATACATCTCACTTCTCTACTGCCTCCTCTACTCCTCCATACATCTCACTTCTCTACTGCCTCCTCTACTCCTCCATACATCTCACCTCTCTACTGCCTCCTATACTCCTCCATACATCTCACCTCTCTACTGCCTCCTCTACTCCTCCACACCTCTCTACTGCCTCCTATACTCCTCCATACATCTCACCTCTCTACTGCCTCCTCTACTCCTCCATACATCTCACCTCTCTACTGCCTCCTCTACTCCTCCACACCTCTCTCCTCTCTACTGCCTCCTCTACTCCTCCACACATCTCACTTCTCTACTGCCTCCTCTACTCCTCCACACCTCTCTACTGCCTCCTATACTCCTCCATACATCTCACCTCTCTACTGCCTCCTATACTCCTCCATACATCTCACCTCTCTACTGCCTCCTCTACTCCTCCATACATCTCACCTCTCTACTGCCTCCTCTACTCCTCCACACCTCTACTGCCTCCTCTACTCCTCCACACCTCTCTACTGCCTCCTATACTCCTCCATACATCTCACCTCTCTACTGCCTCCTCTACTACTCCATACATCTCACCTCTCTACTGCCTCCTCTACTCCTCCATACATCTCACCTCTCTACTGCCTCCTCTACTCCTCCATACATCTCACCTCTCTACTGCCTCCTCTACTCCTCCATACATCTCACTTCTCTACTGCCTCCTCTACTCCTCCACACCTCTCACCTCTCTACTGTCTCCTCTACTCCTCCACACCTCTCTCCTCTCTACTGCCTCCTCTACTCCTCCACACCTCTCTACTGCCTCCTCTACTCCTCCATACATCTCACCTCTCTACTGCCTCCTCTACTCCTCCATACATCTCACCTCTCTACTGCCTCCTCTACTCCTCCACACCTCTCACCTCTCTACTGTCTCCTCTACTCCTCCACACCTCTCTCCTCTCTACTGCCTCCTCTACTCCTCCACACCTCTCTACTGCCTCCTCTACTCCTCCATACATCTCACCTCTCTACTGCCTCCTCTACTCCTCCATACATCTCACCTCTCTACTGCCTCCTCTACTCCTCCATACATCTCAATTCTCTACTGCCTCCTCTACTCCTCCACACCTCTCACCTCTCTACTGTCTCCTCTACTCCTCCACACCTCTCTCCTCTCTACTGCCTCCTCTACTCCTCCACACCTCTCTACTGCCTCCTCTACTCCTCCATACATCTCACTTCTCTACTGCCTCCTCTACTCCTCCATACATCTCACTTCTCTACTGCCTCCTCTACTCCTCCATACATCTCACTTCTCTACTGCCTCCTATACTCCTCCATACATCTCACCTCTCTACTGCCTCCTATACTCCTCCATACATCTCACCTCTCTACTGCCTCCTCTACTCCTCCATACATCTCACTTCTCTACTGCCTCCTCTACTCCTCCACACCTCTCACCTCTCTACTGTCTCCTCTACTCCTCCACACCTCTCTCCTCTCTACTGCCTCCTCTACTCCTCCACACCTCTCTACTGCCTCCTCTACTCCTCCATACATCTCACCTCTCTACTGCCTCCTCTACTCCTCCATACATCTCACCTCTCTACTGCCTCCTCTACTCCTCCATACATCTCACTTCTCTACTGCCTCCTCTACTCCTCCACACCTCTCACCTCTCTACTGTCTCCTCTACTCCTCCACACCTCTCTCCTCTCTACTGCCTCCTCTACTCCTCCACACCTCTCTACTGCCTCCTCTACTCCTCCATACATCTCACTTCTCTACTGCCTCCTCTACTCCTCCACACATCTCACTTCTCTACTGCCTCCTCTACTCCTCCACACCTCTCACCTCTCTACTGTCTCCTCTACTCCTCCACACCTCTCTCCTCTCTACTGCCTCCTCTACTCCTCCACACCTCTCTACTGCCTCCTCTACTCCTCCATACATCTCACCTCTCTACTGCCTCCTCTACTCCTCCACACCTCTCACCTCTCTACTGTCTCCTCTACTCCTCCACACCTCTCTCCTCTCTACTGCCTCCTCTACTCCTCCACACCTCTCTACTGCCTCCTCTACTCCTCCACACCTCTCTACTGCCTCCTCTACTCCTCCATACATCTCACTTCTCTACTGCCTCCTATACTCCTCCATACATCTCACCTCTCTACTGCCTCCTATACTCCTCCATACATCTCACCTCTCTACTGCCTCCTCTACTCCTCCACACCTCTCTACTGCCTCCTATACTCCTCCATACATCTCACCTCTCTACTGCCTCCTCTACTCCTCCATACATCTCACCTCTCTACTGCCTCCTCTACTCCTCCACACCTCTCTCCTCTCTACTGCCTCCTCCACACATCTCACTTCTCTACTGCCTCCTCTACTCCTCCACACCTCTCTACTGCCTCCTATACTCCTCCATACATCTCACCTCTCTACTGCCTCCTCTACTCCTCCATACATCTCACCTCTCTACTGCCTCCTCTACTCCTCCATACATCTCACCTCTCTACTGCCTCCTCTACTCCTCCATACATCTCACCTCTCTACTGCCTCCTCTACTCCTCCACACCTCTACTGCCTCCTCTACTCTTCCACACCTCTCTACTGCCTCCTATACTCCTCCATACATCTCACCTCTCTACTGCCTCCTCTACTACTCCATACATCTCACCTCTCTACTGCCTCCTCTACTCCTCCATACATCTCACCTCTCTACTGCCTCCTCTACTCCTCCATACATCTCACCTCTCTACTGCCTCCTCTACTCCTCCATACATCTCACCTCTCTACTGCCTCCTCTACTCCTCCATACATCTCAATTCTCTACTGCCTCCTCTACTCCTCCACACCTCTCACCTCTCTACTGTCTCCTCTACTCCTCCACACCTCTCTCCTCTCTACTGCCTCCTCTACTCCTCCACACCTCTCTACTGCCTCCTCTACTCCTCCATACATCTCACTTCTCTACTGCCTCCTCTACTCCTCCATACATCTCACTTCTCTACTGCCTCCTCTACTCCTCCATACATCTCACTTCTCTACTGCCTCCTATACTCCTCCATACATCTCACCTCTCTACTGCCTCCTATACTCCTCCATACATCTCACCTCTCTACTGCCTCCTCTACTCCTCCATACATCTCACTTCTCTACTGCCTCCTCTACTCCTCCACACCTCTCACCTCTCTACTGTCTCCTCTACTCCTCCACACCTCTCTCCTCTCTACTGCCTCCTCCACACCTCTCTACTGCCTCCTCTACTCCTCCATACATCTCACCTCTCTACTGCCTCCTCTACTCCTCCATACATCTCACCTCTCTACTGCCTCCTCTACTCCTCCATACATCTCACCTCTCTACTGCCTCCTATACTCCTCCATACATCTCACCTCTCTACTGCCTCCTCTACTCCTCCATACATCTCACTTCTCTACTGCCTCCTCTACTCCTCCATACATCTCACTTCTCTACTGCCTCCTCTACTCCTCCATACATCTCACTTCTCTACTGCCTCCTCTACTCCTCCATACATCTCACCTCTCTATTGCCTCCTCTACTCCTCCACACCTCTCTACTGTCTCCTCTACTCCTCCACACCTCTCTCCTCTCTACTGCCTCCTCCACACATCTCACCTCTCTACTGCCTCCTCTACTCCTCCACACATCTCACTTCTCTACTGCCTCCTCTACTCCTCCACACATCTCACTTCTCTACTGCCTCCTCTACTTCTCCACACATCTCACCTCTCTATTGCCTCCTCTACTCCTCCACACCTCTCTATTGCCTCCTCTACTCCTCCACACCTCTCTACTGCCTCCTCTACTCCTCCACACCTCTCTACTGCCTCCTCTACTCCTCCACACCTCTCTACTGCCTCCTCTACTCCTCCATACATCTCACTTCTCTACTGCCTCCTCTACTCCTCCATACATCTCACTTCTCTACTGCCTCCTCTACTCCTCCATACATCTCACCTCTCTACTGCCTCCTCTACTCCTCCATACATCTCACTTCTCTACTGCCTCCTCTACTCCTCCATACATCTCACTTCTCTACTGCCTCCTCTACTCCTCCATACATCTCACCTCTCTACCGCCTCCTCTACCCCTCTGCACCTCTCACCTCTCTACCCCTCTGCACCTTTTATCTCTTTCCTGTACCCCTTACACATACTATGTATAGACATACTTACCACCCTTCTGGTCACCCTGCACACGGACATTTACATTCATGGTACCTGGATACCTCTGATACATTCACACAGTTCATCCTATATGGAAACAAAGATAAAACCATGTGCGTTAGCTAGTAATAATGACAGATAATAGAAACAGACATTAGCAACGGTAATGTGACCGGCCTATTGTAAGTATATGGCAGCTGTGCTTATGGCATCTGTCAACTGATGACAACTGATACCATTGGACATAGGAAGAAATCTTATTAACAATGACAAGACACATGCATGGAAGTATTTCTTATTGTTATATAAATGATGGGTCAGATTAGAGAGAAGCTCATGTGAACAGAGGCTAATACTGGTCATTTATTAACAGTCGCCCCCTAGCTGTTATCTGTGTAATGATCGGTCATGTCTTAAGGTCTTCGGTATTAGGATTAGATCGCAGTCACTTATCACCTCTGCAGAGCCCGGGCGCCTCCATGTCCTTCTTCTCTCTTCACCGTCTACTAACTGACCACAGACAACTGATTTTTTCAAATTCCCATCCTGCAATCCTATTGGTTGTCGCTGGCTGTAGTTGCCATGGTGACAAATACAGCTGAAGATTTAACCCTTTAAGAACCAATACTGTTTTAGCATCAAAGTCTATTTATTTCTCTGCAGACATTGCTGTAGGAGGGCTTGTTTATTGCAGGATAAGATACATATTACTAAATGACAAGCTTTTATTAACTATTTTTCATTCAATGAATCCGAACATTTACAATAATTATATTAATAAATATGTGTAAGTTATTTCTTGTCTCACTGCTTTTACAACATAAGAGCACATTTCAAATAGAAAATATTTTTTGATGTCGCCAAAATCCACACATTTTTATTTGCTTTTACCATTGATGTAGCCATATTGGACCTGTTTTTGTGGAACAAGTGATATTATTAACTACTTTGTGGTAGATATACAGTTTATCATTGTCTGCCTTTTATTTTTGGGGGTGTAGAGAGGGACAAAAAAACTTTCACCATCTTTTTCTTTTACAAATATATATATAATATTAAAATTTTCTTATATGAGTCCTGATGAGGGTGAACTACAATCATAAGCTTTTTTATGCAGGCCCCTATAATAGTGACACCCCCAGTCTCTGTATAGTTATGTCACACAGTACCCCTATAATAGTGACACCCCCAGTCTCTGTATAGTTATGTCACACAGTACCCCTATAATAGTGACACCCCTAGTCTCTGTATAGTTATGACAGATAAAAACAAACAAAGTTTATTCTGAACAATCCCTTTCACCCCTTCCTGATATCCACCGTAATAGTACGGCAGATGTCAGGTATTTAAATATGGCGGCCAGGTCTCTACTGTAACGTTTTTGCCGAAGCACTTTTTGGCTGCAGCCCTCTATGTGCGCCCTAAGGGTATGTTCACATGGCAGAAACCTTTTCCACCATGTGAACTCTCCATGCGGCTAGCCGAGATGGGGTTCAAATGCAGTGCACCGGCATCAATCTCCTGATTGGGCTCAAATGTATGGGCTTAATTGGGAGTGAGTCTCGTGCCGCGGATGCCTTGGCACAAGACTCACTCGGGTGGGATTAATTCTCCAGCATGGAGTTCACGACGGACAGTGTCTGTTAGGAACCTGATACACAAAATAAGTCTGTAAGTTCCAGGCAACCAGTGGCAAAAACAGTCCTGGGTGTGCTACGCTCTCCTAACCGGGGCAGAACCAGGCCCTGGAGTTCTTCACCAGAGCTCCTGATGGTGGAGCTGGACTTGGTAAAAGTCCGAGGCCCGGATCCGCAACTGCCCAGAGAGCGATGCACACCCAGCGAACTTCAAGTAAGAGGACGCAGAGGAATCCAGACACTAACCTGAGAGTGACGTCCAAGAGAGTAGGATGGACTGGAGTGCAGATGAGCAGGAGGGTAATCCAGGGGAGTCACGCAGATACCCAAGATGCAGATACGTGGTCAAACAAGCCAAGTTGATAACTGGAGGTCACGTAGTAGCAGAAGGCAGAGGCAGGAGCGTAGTCAGGGAAGCCGGATCATACACAGAATGTCAACGAAGTAGCCAAATCAGGATCCAGAAGGGAGGTCAGATGGAAGCCAAAGGTCATACACAGGAGGTCAGGAAGGTATCAAATCAGGATCATGGAGGAGAGGTCTGAAAAGCAAGCCAGGTCAACACATTCAGGGAATCCAAGTTTCAGGGACAGGAGACAGGGAGCAAGGAAGGAAAACAGGAGGGTTCGTCGCTAGGGGAGCTGATGCCGTCGGTAAACGAATAATCAGCAGCGGGCCGAAACCAAAATGAGTCCTAAACAGCCTCAGGCCCGCCGCTGACCCTCTTGACTTCAGAAGTGCTGGTCCCGGCGCTAGGGAGAAACCGGAACCTCTGCACACTGAAGCAGACTACACCCGGGGCCGGAACCAACAGTGACTCCAGCGCTGCACAGGGATTGGGTCGGGCACCTCCGGGCAGCACAGACCGTCCTAACTGTGTCCTTCTGTCACCCACCATCTGTACTGGGTCCAGGGGGCTCCCCAGGATAGAGCTGGCCCTTCTAATCAGCCTCATAAGTCTATTCCTATCCCAGGCTGGTATGCTACTTCCCCAGCAGGCCACACCGAAAAAGATGGCTGAAGCAACCACAGAGTTGAAAAAGGCCCTAAGAAGTGGCCCCTGGACTCCGAAGCCCCTCAGCCTCCTGAGCAGGTAGAGCCTGCTGTGACCCTTTCTGTGCACCAAAATCAGAGCACTTCTACGTTTACTAAAGTCCACCACCATCTCTTTGGTCTTCCCAGCATTAATCCTGAGCTGGTTCTGCTGGCAACATTCTACAAAATCCCAGTTTAAGTCTCTGTATTCCCTATCATCACCATCAGTGATAAGGCCTACTATAGCAGAGTCATTGGAGGACTTCTGTAGGTAACAGCTTGATGAATTGTGCCTAAATTCAGAAGTGTACAGTGTGAAGAGAAAAGGGGCAAGAACTGTACCTTGTGGTGCATACCAACCAACTTTTGAAGAACCGAAGAGGGGCAAAATTTGCGGCCTCGGCAAATTTAGCTCCACTCACTTTTATGTTGACTCTGCCTATGCTCATTCATTTTTCATGTGCCCCCACACGGTATAATCCAACTACAGTTACCCGTAAATTATATGTCCCCCCTCCATCTCTCCCCCAGCTTCATGTCCCCCTTCATCTGCCCCTAGTTTCATGCCCCGCCTCCATCTCTGTCTTCAGTTTTATGTCCCCCCATCTCTGCCCACAGTTTCATGTCCCCCCCCATCTCTGCCCAGTTTCATGCCATTCCCCCCCCCTTTCATCTGCCCCCAGTTTCATGGGACCCCTTCATTATGTTCCACCTCAATGTTTAGCACAAAAACCACTTATACTCACCTTCCAATGCTCCCCCGCAGCTCTCTCTGCAGTTTCACTAACATCCACTAGCCGCAGTGCAGCGGTAAAGCTGAGTTGTGACGCAGATCTGAGCTGAAACCAGGACATACCTCCTGCTGACTGGGACCGCGGGACAGGACACCGAATCTGTGAATGTCCCGCAGAATCCAGGACGGTTGGGAGGTATGTGTGGTGCCAGCGGAACCACCTCAGGATTAATGCTGGGAATACCAAGGAGGAGATGGTGGTGGATCCCGATGGAGATCCAAGGGACATGCATTGAAATAGTCAGGACCTATAAGTACCTGGGTGTTATCCTCAATAATAAGCTGGACTGGGCTGATCACCAGGATGCGCTGCACAGAAAGGGTCACACCAGGCTCTACCTGCTCAGGAGGCTGGGGACTTTTGGAGTCCAGGGGCCACAAAAACCACGTGAGAGCATCACCTAAAAAGAAGTGTCAAAAAATGTTTCCTAATTCCTGGAGCAGATTTTTTTCATCCTGAAAAAAAATAAAAAAAATCTGTGAACATACCCTTAGCCTGTCCTAACTCCTAATCGCATGGGCCAGGATTTATTCCAGGGAACATTTACTACAATTATGGTACAACAGCTCCATCTACTGTCAGATGTAGCCACTGCACTATGAACATAGCTCAGCCTGTCTACTCCTCAATAATCTCTGTTACCCAAAGAGCCACCACTGCTGCCCAGACCTGCAGGAGGGAACAACTACTACAAAGGAACACAAAACACAGATACAATGGAAGCAACATATAAATTGTGCCATTACTAGAACTATATTGTTCTAGAAAAAGTCTATCTGGCTCTAACCATATATTAATGCTAACATATACGTCATAATTTGGTGCACTTTTGTAACACACGGACTCCACATACAGGGGTGAACCATGGCTTTCTGACGCCTGAAGTGGACGTCAGATAGTCACCCTCCTTCCCCCCCCGAAGGAGGGGGCGGAGCAGAGGGGACGGGGCTGCGCTGAAGGGGCGGGGCCGAGTGGAGGGGGCGGGGCCGAGAGGAGCGGTCGTCTTTAGCAGGCAGAGAGCAGACAGGGAGAGGACCTGCTCTCTGCCTGAGCGTGAGGGGCGGCCGCTGGAGCAGCGCTGCTCCAGCGGCCTCCCCAATCCACCGCTCAGTGACGGTGACCCTAAGCCAGTCCAGGACAGCTTGTCCTGGACTGGCTTAGGTCAGCAAAAATGCCGCCCTCCCCGTGGCCCTGGCATAGCACCGCCTGAAGCGGTCGCTTCAGGTCGCCTCATGGGAGGTACGGCACTGTCCACATACCCTATGGACTATGCTGTAATGCATGCACAGTACGCTCGTGTAAGTGGCCGCAAGAAAATGGCCGCACAGACATGCGCAGTCGACTCAGTCCGAAGCCCCAAAGCAGAGCTGACTGCACATGTGTAGGTTTTAGATCCCGAAGACACCATCGCTGGAAGAAGACATCACAGAGGACGCGGTGGAAAGGCATGAGAGTAGAAGATGGAGGCGGCGCTGGAGAGTTTTCTCGCAGCACAGGGGACGCCCTCAGTGCTGTCTGAAAACTACTTAGCTTAACAACGAAAACTGGGATATCTACCAAATGGTGGCGTGGAGAAGAATTCTAAAGGTAAGAGAAGAATAGTCTTTCCGAAGTGGCGTTTGTGAAAAATGTTTGTTCAGAGGACGCTGATGAGTTGGGGTAGCTCAGAGCTACTGCCCTGGACAGCAAATGTAGGACTGTCTCATTGTCCAAAGGGGGCCCCGCTACCATAGGGCCCAGTGCAAGTGCACCGTTAGCCCTATAGTTAAAGCGGTTCTGGTTATATGTTCACACTAACTAGGATGTTTTTTAGTTAAAGAGGTTGTCCCTCTGGAAACATGTATCCCCTATTCACAAGAAAGAGGATAAGAGTGTGACTGCTGAGACCCCACAATCCTGAGAATGGGGTCCTGTTACTATGTAGATAAATGGGGCTCCTGGAGATAGCCAAACACTTTCTTCAGTAACCCCATACAGATGAATGGAGTACAACAGACATATTTGTCTGGCATTTCCTTCATCTAGAGAGCAACAGGACCCCTGTTTAACGAGATGAGGGGGGGTCTCAGAGGTCAGACAAGTATCCTCTATCCTGTGGATTGGGCACCAGTGTCTACAATAGGACAACACCATTAAAAAGTTTAGGAGTGCACAGTTCAGCATTGGAAGGGAGTGCACTGTTCCTAGTGGGGTACCAAAAGGTTCATTATTGAACAAGTCATTGTTACAACTGTGGTAAGACAGGACATAGTATTAGAGAGGTCACTGTTAGTAGTGGGCTACCATAAAGGAAAGTATCAGAAGGGTCATTGTTACTAAAGTGGGGTATCACAGGGGTCACTGTTACTAATGGAGAATCACAGGGGGTCAGTATTGTAGGGGTCACTGTTACTAAAGCGGAACTGAAAGATCAAATTCCTAGAAGGGTCACTCATATTAGTGGGGTATCACAGGGGTCGGTATTGGAGAGGCCGCTGTTACCAGTGAAGTACCTCAAGGCTCAGTACTGGAGGGGTAACCGTTACTTGTAAGGTACCACATTGGTCAGTATTGGAGGGGTCACTGTTACTAGAGGCGTAACACAGAAGTCAATATTGGAGAGGTCACTGATCCTAGTGGGGTAGCGCAAGGTTCAGTATTGTAGAAGTCAATGTTACAAAAGGGGTACAAGACTCAGTATTGGAGAGGTGACACTTACTAAAGGGCTTACAAGGGTCAATATGGCGAGGGTTACTGTTACTAGTGGGGTACCACAAAGGTCAGTATTCGAGGGGTCATTGTTAGTAGTGGGGTAAATAATGAAGAGGTCACAATTACTAGTGGAGTTTCACAAGGGCCAATTTTGGGACCTATTCACATAAGTATATTTAGAAATGACCTGGTAGAAGCTGCAGAGACAAATAACACTTTTTAGGTAGTTAAAATACAGTCACTGCGGGAGGGGATGATGATGCGGCTCATCTTTATGATTGATTTGTGCTTCCATTCGGTTTTCTTCTACCGTATTATTTGCTCTGTTATGCACTTTCAATAAAACGAGTTAAAAAAAAAAATACAGTTACTGCCAATATAAGAAATTATTAGAGGTGATGCTGACAGAAGAGATGATACAATAAAGATGGCTGCCAGCCGAGTATCTGCAGAAATGGACAGGACAGTCTCACATCTAGTAACTCAGTACAGGACATACACAAGCAGGTAATAGACCATAATGACCCCTGTGAGCTCCGCCATGTTCTTGTATGGTACATAGTCAGTGATCAGATCACATACAGCCTGGTGATGTCACAATGTACGAGCAGCAGGTGATGGCAGCCATGACATCACTGTGATGTCACCATGTCTGAAGGATCTAATGTTCTGATTCTGTTGTGGAAGTCACTTGCTGAGGAGAAGCGATATAGATAGCGTCTCTGTTGCAGGATATCTCAAAAACTTTGTATTTTCGTTTGTTTGTTTGTGTTTTTTTTTTTTTACACGTCAGTGTCTTTTAGTCTACAAGTATTTGTAGCCACCAGTGACAACATGTCAAGACAGCATAGACATGGTCGCTTGTATAGAGGTGTCCCGGAACATCTGACTGGGCACCATATGGAGTCAACTGAGCGTCGCGAGGATGACTCGCCCATCGCCCACCGAACACGGAGTCGACTCTCCCACCAAGGAAGGACTCCTATGAACAACAGCCAGAGGAGGAGAAGGAGAAGACGCTCTGACTACAGGAGCCGCTCCCCGGTCACAGCTGAGCGCAGGAGACTTTCACCTGTCCCTTATGTCACTCCTTGCTCCACAGACATTGGGCCCTCTACTGATTTGGCCCCCTCACTCCATGGCCAAGACACTGAAGAACAAGCCACGTGTCCTATATGCCTAGAGGAGTTTGCACCAGGGCAGCAGATAACCCATCTACCATGCTCCCATGAATTCCACCAACAGTGCCTCACCAGGTGGATGGAGGAAACAAGTATGTGCCCGCTGTGCAGAGGAACTATACCGGTCCTAATGTCAACCTGGCTGGAAGATATCGGGGTCATGTATCTCACTAGCAGCTCTGAGTGGGGAAACCTCTTCTCCCTGTGACGTGACATCACCAGCAGGTTCCTCTCCCCACTCAGCTAGCCCCTCTCTTACTCCCCTATTCTACTCTCTCTGATCCTTGTCTCTCTCTCGCTCTACCTACCTACCCCTCATCTATCTATCTATCTATCTATCTATCTAGTCATATGATAAAAGTATCATACAGTGATACAGTATATAAGTGCAGGGCGAGAAACAGCTGCACCTGAGATCACCCTCAACCAAAAGAATCCCTGGGACTGGCTACCAAAACAAGCTGCTCCTCTATCACCAGATGTCCCCACCACCAATCCTCCATCACACATGAAGCTGAAGCTCCTCCAACATCTCCACCTCACCTAATGAAGTATACAGCTCACCACGAACAATATCCTGCAGTGACAGCTCCAGATCAATCCTAAGAAAATCTTCTGGACACCACATACAGTAATCTACTAGTGGACGTTCAATGTTATATAATAGGTTTATATTTGCAATCTTATTTTTGAAGAATTATATACAATAAAATCCTATTATCTGTCCATTATTATGTACTCACTCTTATTTCTCTTCTCTCCATATTTATGAATATTTGGAAGTCTGCTTAAAGGGGCAGGTCCTTTATTAACCAGACATCTATTAGATCCCAGACTGTCCAGGGACATCTTTAAGTCACCAGATCAGGAACCACAGAGCGGCCCTGAACTCTGACCCATAGAAAGAATGGCTCAGTGTCCTGGCTCACAGAGGGGGTCACAAGCGGGGGACCAGTCTCTAGGACATAGACCCAGGACCTTTTAGTCGCTGTGAGCTACATACTATTAAAACAAGAAGTAAATTTGAAGAAATAAATGATGAAACTGCAAATATTGGAAGATATTACTATAATTATACTAGTGGTATTATATTATACTATCTACATTGGCGCTACTAAGAGGATCGGGCACACATTCAATATTTATGTCATACTGTAACTAGTGCTTAAGGCCAGAAACAAGGGCGTCCATGGTGAGCTTCACAGATGGAGTTAGAGAGCCACATGTGACTCCTCAGCTACTGGTTTAGACCCCTGCTCTAGGACACCGGTACAGTATATCATAATGGGGCAGATAAATAAAAATAAGATAAAAAATAAAAAAATAAAAGTTGTAAATCCCTCCTTTCCCTAGAATACATATAAAAGTAGAAAATTACTGTGATACACATACACATTAGGTATCCCTGTGTCTGACAGTGCCCGGTCTACTGAATATAGGGGATCTGCAGAGCTCCTGTTCCGTCGGAAAGGGGTTAATAGGAGCACTGCAGATACCCTATATTCAGCCAGGCTGAATTCCAAGTGGGGGAAGAAAAAACCCAGTCCTCAAGCTCAGGGAAGGGGCAGACAGACAACCAAGACACCCCCTCCCCTTCCCCATCAACCAGCAACTACTGCACCCGAAAACTCCGACCATTTTAATTTTTGAAAATTTCCAGTAGCTGCTGCATCCCCCCCCCCCCCCCAGGCTTATACTCGAGTCAATAAGTTTTCCCAGTTTTTTGTGGTAAAATTAGGGACCTCGGCTTATATTTGGGTCGGCTTATACTCGAGTATATATGGTACATTATTCATTAGTTTTCCCTTGTGTCCAATGGAATATACATGACAGTGGCGCTCCCTGGTGACTATACATATATATATACTGTGTGTATAAATAAATATATATATATATATATATCTTCCTATCTTATAAAAATGAATTCTTGTCTGTCTGTCTGTCTGTCCGTCTGTCTGTACTCTAATGCGAACCAAACGACTGGACCGATCTTCACCAAATTTGGTACAGAGATACTTCAGGTATCCGGGAAGGTTTAAGACAAGACTCCAACTCGCTCGGACGTACCGTTGCTGAGATACAGCATTCCAAATACAGTGCCCCCCCCCCTTAGCCAATACAAACCTGCAAGTCTTTCACTCACATTCCAACTGCAATACACACGGTCACTCCACATGCACAATACAACACTGATATCCAAACTGAGATACACGCATCAGAGGATTAGATACACAGATCAGCACACAGTATCACATGCCAGAGGATTAGATACACGGGTCTGCACACAGTCCCACACACCAGAGGATTAAATACGCATTTCTGCACACTGAAGGATTTGATATGTGCATTTGCACACGGTTTCACATGCCAAAGGATTAGATACAGGCGTCTACACACAGTTCCACACTCCAGAGGATTAGATACGTGCGTCTGCACACATTTGTACACGCCATAGGATTAGATACACGCGTCTGCACACAGTTCCACATTCCAGAGGATTAGATATGCGCGTCTGCACACAGTTCCACATTCCAGAGGATTAGATACACGCATCTGCACACAGTTGTACATGCCATAGGATTAGATACACACGTCTGCACACAGTACCACATGCAGTAGGATTAGATACGCGCGTCTACACATAGCTCCACACGCCAAAGGATTAGATATGCACGTCTGCACACAGTACCACATGGGGGAGGATTAGATACGCGCGTCTACACACAGTACCACATGCCACAGGATTAGATATGCGCATCTGCACACAGTACCACATGCCGGGGGATTGGATACGCGCGTCTACACACAGTTCCACACGCCGTAGGATTAGATACGCGCCTCTTCACACAATACCATACAGGGGAGGATTAGATACACGTGTCTTCACATAGTTGTACACGCCATAGGATTAGATACACGGGTCTGCACACAGTCCCACACACCAGAGGATTAAATACGCACTTCTGCACACAGTACCACATGCCATAGGATTAGATACGTGCGCCTGCACACGGTTCCACATGCCGAAGCATTAGATACAGGCGTCTACACACAGTTCCACACTCCAGAGGATTAGATACACAGATCAGCACACAGTATCACACGCCAGAGGATTAGATACACGGGTCTCCACACAGTCCCACACACCAGAGGATTAAATACGCATTTCTGCACACAGTTCCACACACTGAAGGATTTGATACACGCGTCTGCACACGGTTCCACATGCCGAAGGATTAGATACAGGCGTCTACACACAGTTCCACACTCCAGAGCATTAGATACATGCGTCTACACACATTTGTACACGCCATAGGATTAGATACACGCGTCTGCACAGAGTACCACATGCCATAGGATTAGATACACGCGTCTACACACAGCTCCACATTCCAGAGGATTAGATACGCGCGTCTGCACACAGTTGTACACGCCATAGGATTAGATACACGCGTCTGCAGACAGTATCATATGCAGTAGGATTAGATACGCGCGTCTAATCATAGTTCCACACGCCAGAGGATTAGATACGCGCCTCTTCACACAATACCACACTTTGGAGGATTAGATACATGCCTCTGCACACAGTACCACAAGCCAGAGAATTAGATACGCGTCTCAGCACACAGTATCACACAGGGGAGGATTAGATACGCGTGTTTACACACAGTACCACACGGGGGAGGATTAGATACGCGCCTCTTCACACATTACCACACGGGGGAGGATTAAATACGTGTGTCTGCACACAGTACCACACGCCAGAGGATAATATAAGCGCGTCTGCACACAGTACCAAATTCCGTAGGATTAGATACGCACGTCTGCACACAGTACCACATGCCGTAGGATTAGATACCCACGTCTACACACAGTTCCACATGCCGTAGGATTAGATACGCGCCTTTTCACACAATACCACAGGGGAGGTTTAGATACGTGCATCTGCACACAGTACCACATGCCAGAGTATTAGATACGCGCATCTGCACACGGTACCGCACGCCAGAGTCATTAGATATGCGCGTCTGCACACAGTTTCACTTACTGGAGGATTAGATACGCGCCTCTTCACACAATACCACACGGGGAGGATTAGATATGTGCATCTGCACACAGTACCACACCAACAAGGATTGGATACTTGCATCTAAACACAGTACTACACGGGGAAGGATTAGATACAGCTTTACTCCAGGTATCCATAACAACTGATCACAGGTTTTTCACTGACATCCAAAATGAGATACACATAATCACATGACGCTTATGGACATACACACAAACAGCATACAAAATACACCAGTGCAAAATTGGACAATTCTTATGGGGCCACTACACAAACATAAAATGTAATATACCCGTGCGAAGCCGGGTCCTCCCTCTAGTATATATATATATATCTCCCTATATTATAAAAATGAATTTCTGTCTGTCTGTCTGTCCGTCTATCTGTCTGTCTGTCTGTTCTCTAATGCGAACCAAACGACTGGACCAATCTTCACCAAATTTGGTACAGAGATACTTCAGGTATCCGGGAAGGTTTAAGACGAGACTCCAACTCGCTCGGACGTACCGTTGCTGAGATACAGCATTCCAAACACAATGCCCCCCTTAGCCAATACAAACCTGCAAGTCTTTCACTCATATTCCAACTGCAATACACACGGTCACTCCACATACACAACCCAACACTGATATCCAAACTGAGATACACGCATCAGAGAATTAGATACACAGATCAGCACACAGTATCACACACCAAAGGATTAGATACACGCGTCTGCACACAGTCCCACAAACCAGAGGATTAAATATGCGCTTCTGCACACAGTTCCACATGCCGAAGGATTAGATACACGCGTCTGCACAAAGTACCACACGCCGGGGGATTGGATACATGCATCTGCACAAAGTACCACATGCCAAAGGATTGGATACACGCATCTGCACACAGTTCCACACACCAGAGCATAAGATATGCACATCTACACACAGTTCCACATGCCGTAGGATTAAATATGCGCCTCTTCACACAATACCACACAGGGGAGGATTAGATATGTGTGTCTGCACACAGTACCACACGGGGGAGGATTAGATACATGCCTCTGCACACAGTACCACAAGCCAGAGAATTAGATACACGTCTCAGCACACAGTACCACACGGGGGAGGATTAGATACGCGCATCTGCACACAGTACCACAAGCCAGAGGATTAGATACACCTGTCTGCACACAGTACCACACGGGGGAGGATTAGATACGCGCATCTGCACACAGTACCACATGCCAGAGGATTACATATGTGCATCTGCACACAGTACCACACGGGAGGATTAGATATGCGCATCTGCACACAGTACCACAAGCCAGAGGATTAGATACACCTGCCTGCACACAGTACTACACACCAGAGGATTAGATACGCGCGTCTGCACATAGTACCACATGCTGTAAGATTAGATATGTACGTCTGCACACAGTTTCACTTACCGGAGGATTAGATACGTGCCTCTTCACACAATACCACACGGGGGAGGATTAGATACACACATCTGCACACAGTACCACACGCCGGAGGATTAGATATGTGCATCTGCACACAGTACCACACCAACAAGGATTAGATACTTGCGTCTAAACACAGTACTACACGGGGAAGGATTAGATACAGCTTTACTACAGGTATCCATAACAACTGATCACAGGTTTTTTCACTGATATCCAAAATGAGATACACATAATCACATGACGCTTATGGACATGCACACAAACCACATACAAAATACACCAGTGCAAAATTGGACATTTCTTATGGGGCCACTACACAAACATAAAATGTAATATACCCGTGCGAAGCCGGGTCCTCCCTCTAATATATATATATATATATATATATATATATATAAAATAAATCAATACCTTTATGTCCCTATACAATTATACTTAACTGTTTTTCTCCTGCTGACATGAATTCTATGTAATAACTCCATTGATGACATTTATATATTTGTTTCTTTGTGGGCAAAGACCGGTCATACCGTCCATAATAGCGCTGCAGGAATGGTATTTTCCCTTTGTGCCTTTTACAACTTGTGTCAATCCATATGCCTGTACAAGAGATGTGTCAGCAGTCAGCAAATGTGCCATGTTAGGGTGCATTCACACAATCGTATACGCGGCGCTATTTTGCGGCCGTGATTTTGCGGCCGCATAATAGCGCCGTGTATATGATCCTGGCTCCCATTAAAATCAATGGGAGTGTATACAGGCCGGAAAAGCTCCTGCGGCGTAGACGTGCCAGATTACGAGCCAAAATACATCATGTGAATGCACCCTTAGACTGGCAGTAACCTTACTGACCATATAGACCTGCTGATCTGTGTCCTTCTTTAGTACACTGGTAAAGTAACATGTGTGTTGGATAGCATGGAGATTATCTGCTCCCGGGTGACTCCATAGCAGTATAGAATGGACATAGTATAGGAAACACTATAATAATTCTGTGACTGTTCTTAAGACTTCCTTCCAGTTGCTGTGTGTATGGTCGGCATTAATCTCAGACTGTGGCCTGATCACTATATGGAGGTGAGTTTACTTCACTTTACACCATCTTGTGTAATCCATCTGTATCCTGTATAAAAGTAACATAGAAGGATGACATGTCCACCAAAGGTTCCTATCTCATTATATAATAGAGAGACTGGGAGTAAATTCGGGCAGTAACATCCTCTGTTCTCTCCCTTTATCTTCTGCAGATCTTCTCTATGACAGTCATGGTGGTGGAATGGATGGGATTCATCGGCCTGACACTGTACAATCTGACATATTATAGAGATTTCCAGGTAAGTAAATTCTCTGTGAAATGTCTCACGAGCTCCAGAAATGTTTCAGTCGAGGATTTGGTCATAAAATAAAAAATCCCATTCGACATATAAAATAGATCTATATTCATACAAGAGTTTCTGATGATAAATGTTCTTTCTCCTCTCATTGTCCCAAGAAGGTGTCTCCATTTGTCTGAGGGAAAACACAGAGGACCCTGAAAACCCCTAATATGATCCAGGGGTAAGACCTAGAGGCTGAAGCACCATAAAGACCGCAAAAACTATCTGGACAGCGCTGGATCACAATGCCTTCCTGTAAGTAGCACCAAAGCACCTGAAGACGCCTTAACTCCTGCAAGACAATGAGCTGGTGAGTCTGTTTAAGTTGTTCATTGACATATATAGGTCCAGGGCCGGAGGAATTATATATTGGGAGGACACACATTTGGAATATGCCACATTATTCAGGTCCTATGCATTCATTACATATGTTCTGGCTATAAAAGAAGTGTCAGCACCTATAGGGCCCTTCACTGCACCTCACAGGATAGCTGACAGGTCCCATCAGCTGTAGTCATGTTATGGGATTAAACAACTGGAACAAGATTAAAAAATGATGCATTTTGTGAGAACTGTTTTTACCACTCCCCACCCCACAGTTATACATATATATAGGTGGATAGCTGAGTCTAAGGCCGGGTTCACACGGAGTATTCTGGCTCGTCATTTGGTACGTAGACGCCGCGGGAGGATTTGCGGGCCGTATACGCTCCCATTGTTTTCAATGGGAGCCGGTACCGTATACGCGGCGCTATTTTGCAGCCGTGATTTTGCGGCTACGTACCAAATGACGAGCCAGAATACTCCGTGTGAACCCAGCCTTAGACATGTGTATTCCTCTTCTTACAGGAGTAATCGGCTGATTTTACAACCTAGTGGAATGAACATTTAGTCACTGATTTGGCGCGACTCTACCAAGCTTCCACGACTTAATGTCCATGTGGAATCTAGCAGCAAATATCCAGGAATTCATTCTGATCACCACATTTGGGGTCAGGAACGATTTTTTTTTCCCCCTTAAAATGAGGACAAACCAATACTTAGTCCTCGGGGGTATTTTCGCCTTCCTCTTGATCAACATAGCAAGTTATTATTAGCTTAAAATGTAGGACCTATTCAACCATATTTACTATGTAACCATCTGGACAAATCATCTATAATGTGGTGGCAAAACCAAACAATACTGGATGTAGACTGACAGATGGAAGTGGTTACTCCTTCATTTACAGGATGTGAAATGAAAGAAGGCAGTGACCTGATCTTCTCCTACCGGCTATGCACTCCAAGAAGGAAGTGTCTTTCACCTTTCCCAACAGCCATGGACCATTAGAAGCTTGCGTCTTGCGCCTTATCCCACCGGCCATGGACTGAAAGAAGGTAGTGTCTTGCGCCTTCTCCCAAAGGCAATGGACCACCAGATAGTTGCATCTTGCCCCTTCTCCAACAGGCAATGGACCACTAGAACATTGCATCTTGCGCCTTCTCCCACTGGACATAGCCCAACAGAAGGTTGCATCTTGCGTCTTCTCCCTCCAGCCATGGACCCTCAGAAAGTAGCATCAGGCATCTTCTCCCTCTGGCTGTGGACCACCAGAAAGTAGCATCAGGCATCTTCTCCCATTGACCATGGACCATCAGAAGGTAGCGTCTTGCGCCTTCCCCTAAATAAAAAAATATAAAACATTTGTAGTGGTTTTGTCTGAATACATTTCATATAAAGAACTTATTAATTATAACAATAAATATAATTGGTGATGGAGCACTATATAAATATCTGCTAAAGAAGGTCATAGAAAATAGTAACGGGGCTGTAAAGGAACTAACCAATTATTTACATTAACAAACTGAGTTTAGTAGGCAAAGAAACCCCGTGATGTGATTGACAGGTGGCCTCCACTTTGATCATGTGCAGTCATAGACTTGAGTTATGAAAGGGTCAAACAAGAGGATCAGAGGAACCTCTTATTGTAGCTGAAGTGCATGAGTCTGTTCTAAGATCCAGAGCGGTCTGTTACAGTTCATTCTTTTAGTAGGAGTGATCACTGTCCTCTTCTACACTGATGGCAAAAGACATCACTGTAGACTAAAGCGGTCTACAACCCCAACCCCAATGTTAGATAAAATTTTGCAGGGGCCAAACCCCCCCCAAAAAACTATTCCTTCCTCTCCTAGGTTCTCCATCTTCTCCTCAGCCCCTCTGTGCAGTGATGTCTGTGTGTGTAAGGTGATCGCGGTAGTCACAGGCCTCAGCAGCGCCCTCTGCACAAAATGGCAGTAGTAACGTGCCATTTGTGAGGCAGTCTCCATTGACTGGATCATGTGGCATCCTTCCTACCCCTCAGAATGAACAGAACTGCAGGATGCAGTATATAGTTACAGGAGCTTGGTATACGTTAGGATACAGCCAGCAAAGCTACTATTAATGTGTTACACATGGATAATATATATCAGTAGTTTCCAGCCAATACTCTTATACCTGAGCAATGCACTAGTACTGTAAGAGGGGGGGCGTTCCTTACCGCCTAGCGATGAGGCTGAGAGGTGAGGAATGCCCCCCTCAGTGCTCGTCTATGGACTAGTACTGTCAGGAGTAGGGGAGGGGGCGTTCCTCACCGCTCAGCGCCATTGGTAGTTTTGGTCCCTGATATGCTGTTTAGTCTCAGTACTGTCAGGAGGGCGGTGTCAGTTGTATTTCAGGCTATAGGACCTGCAGTCAAAAGATTGAAAGTTCAAGCCCCTTAGGATGACTAATACAATATATATACACATACACACACACAAACACGGAAGTAAAAAATTATTTTGAAATACATACACATTAGGTATCCCTGTGTAGTGTACAAAAGCACCCAGTCTACAAACTTCTGAAAATAATTTTACCGGACATTTAACTCCAGAAAGGGAAAAATAAATAAATTAGAAGTGCTGAGCAGCTGTTTCTCCTCTGATAAAAATTAGAATAAAAGGGGATCAACATGGTGGCTCAGTAGTTAGCACTGCAGCCTGGCAGCACTGGAGTCCTGGGCGCAAATCCTGCCAGAGACAACATCTGCAAAGAGTTTGTATGTTCCCCCCTTGTTTGCGTGGATTTTCTCCCATACTCCAAAGACATACTGATAGAGAAAAATGTACATTGTGATTCCTATATGGGGCTCACAATCTACATTAAAAAACAAAACAAAAAAAATTAGAATAAACGTGATCGAAGCAATAGACATTCCCTATAATGGTATAATTAAAAAGTACAGCTAGCCCCACAAAAGAAAAAAAAAAAAACAAAGATACCCTTACGTTAAGGCCCCAAGGAATGACCCGCAGCCAAAAAAAAACACACGGCGGCAACACATCGCTGTTGTTCAGCGCTGTAAACAGAAAGTTTGCAGGGTTTTCCTCTGCAGACCTTCTGTTACAATTATATCTATGGGGAAATCGCTGGCATTTCTGTAGATATAATTGACATGCTGCGATTCCCAAAACCGTGCCATTTTGAAAATTGCAGCGTGTCCGCACCGCAGTTTTTGCTGCAAAGTGGGCATGGGATTTGCTTGAATCCCATCCACTTTGCCTGTACTGTAAAACGCTGCAATTTTTCCCACGGCGTTTCCGTCCGGTAGGGACCAGGCCTAAAGGACAAAGTTTTGTATTTCTGTTAGTTTGATGTAGTTACATCAATATAAATTTATTATACATAGAATTGTACCAAAACATAAAATACAGGTGACATGTCATATTAACTGCAGAGTGAACACGGTACAAACGAAGTCTGTAAAGTCACACAAATGCACTTTTTCCCCAATTCCAACACATCTTGATTTTTTTTTTACAGCTTCCTAATACATTGTACAGAATAATAAGTGGTACAATTATAAAGAACAATTTGTCACACAAACATTAAGCCATCAAATTGCACAAACTATAATGATTTCAAGGTAAGTAGATGCTGTGTGAAGTGTTTCATGTGCTCTGCGCTAGCTGTGAATTTAGCCCCACCCACTTCCACTTTGACTCCACCTATTTCCATCCATTTCTTTTTGTGTCCACACAGTCACCCTAAGGGCTCATTCACACGGGGTGGATTTTGGCACCGAGGGTGACGCAGGGAGTCACGTCACTCTTGGGTCAAAACCCGCCTGCCACGACCGTCGCAGATTCCCCCTCCAGAGTCGGCTCAAATGAACGGGCTGACTCCGGAGGTTGCTTGCGGCATAAAAAAAAAGAAGCCGGGCGGTCTCCATAGACCACCATTGTATGGAGGCGGATTTGGAGGCGAAATCTGCTGTCAAAATCGGCCTCCTTGGCCCTGTGTGAACTAGCCTTTCTATGAAATGCCACCACATTATAATGTTTCCCTCCAGTTGCTCCCACAGTATAAAGTCCCTCTCCTGGTGAACCCACAGCTTAATGTCCCCTCCAACTGCACCCACATAATAGTGTCTCCCTCCAGCTACCTCCACATTATAATGTCCCTCTCCAGCTGCTCCCACAGCTTAATGTCCTCCTCCAGCTAACCCCACATTATAATGTCCCCTCCATCTGCCCCCACATTATTAATCTCCTCCTCCATCACAGTAGACAGAAGTGAGAGCTCCAGTACTGAAGACATTTAGAAGACATGTATGCTGCCTCCACTATCTGAGCACATGCACACGAACCACCTCACACTGCTCATCTCCAGAGCTCATCCACGTTCTATTGTTAGTCCAACCAATAAAGTTATTTTGAAAAAAAAAAAAAATTCCGAAGCGCTCTTCCAATTGGCTGGAGTTTGCGTCACGCTGCTGACGTCAGTCTGTTCTTTCCTCGTTGCTTCCGACGTGAGGACGCTCTCTCTTACGGCTGTGCACGCCGGTTCCTTACGCACGCGGGAGAACAAGCAAAGACACTACACGGTGCCGTGTATCGTTATCCCCCGAGCACCGGCAAGCAGAGCGCTCGTCTATCATCCCCGTACCCAGAGCTCATCCGCGGCCCTGAACTCAACTTCTACACGGACGGAGCCAGCCTGTACTCTACACCATGCCTAAAAATAAAGGTGAGGCCCAGACACTGGTGGCTGCGTAGGGCGTATTGTTAGGGGGTAACTACAAGGGTAGGGGGCGCAGTACACATGGCTGGTAGAGAGTGCTGTGTGCTGGGAGCCATGTGTGGGCCGCGGGACTGCCCAGTACTTACACATAGGACTGTGGCCCATACAGGACAAGATGGCAGCGATCAGGGGGCAGATGCCTTTCCTGGTAGTAATCCTGCCTGCTGGGAATGGCTGATACCCGCGGACAGTAGCTTCGCACTTACCACTGCACCAGCAAACCCAGACTATTTACTCTGAAGGGTATTTTGAGAGTTTAAAGGGATTTTTGTCAGGGTTGAATCCAGAACATCTGTAAGGAGCCTTGTTTTCTGCAGGTTTGTGTGAGGTTTCCTCTGGGTGCTGCTAAGACATACTGATGGCTAATCTAGAGTGTGAGCCCTTCTTGGGGGAAAGTGACACACATATATATATATATATATATATATATCGCTGTGTAATATGATTACACTATATAAGTAAACAAACTAATAAGTCAGTATATGATCTGTGAGCGTCCGATCTTCAGCCCTGTCCTCTGTATAGCAGTGGTCCCGAGACATTAACAGCTGTGTGCCCTTCCCATCCGCTCCACAGGCTGATGTGTGCGGGGTCTGCGTGCTGGACCCCCACAGATCACACAGTGATGATCTATCCTCTGGGTATGTTATCAGTATAGAATATGCATTTGGGGGTGGAAAACGCCTTCAAAGGGGTTGGCTAAATTTACCTTCTCTTACACGACCGCTTCTTCATGTTGATTCCAGGTCACATGATTGGAACCAAACCCTTTCCCCCCATTTATTCCTCTCCTGTTTGCATAGGTATTACCTGTACTATTGAGGGTGGCTTTTATTTATCAGCCTTCATAATGCTTGTGAAATGAGAAGGGAGGGGGTGGAGCAACCCAGGGGTTATGGGCTGGTTCTGATCACATGACATGGCGTCAGAACTTGGTTGCATGAATAAACCACCAGAGGAAGTTAAACGTAAAGGGAACAGAGCACCTGGCACATGTGCAGTGCTGATCGGAAGTCGGAGGTTTTAGACTGGAGATGAAGGATTTCATCTGCCGGTGTTGCTGATGTCACAGAGGATAGGGGAGATGCAAAATACTCATTTGCATAATGAATTAAAAATACTTTTATAATTTTTTTTTTTTGTTAAATGTAGATGGTGAGCCCCATATAGGGATCACTGTACATTTTACCCTATCAGTATGTCTTTGTAGAATGGGAGGAAATCCACACAAACACGGGGAGAACATACAAACTCCTTGCAGATAAATAATACTTGTATACGTTATATAATAATTGCTGTAATATTAGCCAGACAGGGGAGATGCCACAGGATGATTTATTATTTATTATGCTTACTTATATAGCACCACCATATTCCGCAACACTTTACAGATATTGTCAGTCACTGTCCCATACAGGGCTCACAATCTACATTCCCTATTAGTAGGTCTTTGGTGTGTGGGAGGAAACGGGAGTACCCAGAGGAAACCCACACAAACATGGGGAGAGCATACAAACTCCTTGCAGATATTGTCCTTGGCAGGATTTGAACCTAGGACTTCAGTGCTGCAAGGCTGAGCCACCATGCTGCCCATGGTTTAGGAGGCAGAATAGTGGTATCAGGTTACCATTAAATCTCTGGACAGTCCTATTAAATACTGATGACCTATCCATAGGAACAGTCGTTAATATAACATTGGTGGGGGTCGGCACTGGGGTTATTGCCACTTTTCTTCCACAGGTATGCTGAAATTGTACAGCCCACTGTCTGTAGGGGGTGGTGCCCGTCACGTCGGTGACAACGATTCATCAATGAGGAAAAATCCACGATACTCACAAGTCTTGTCAATATATTACATATTTCATATAAACCATGTCCAGGAAATTTCTTTTATGACATAATTGGAATCAGAGAACATCCCAAATGTCTTGGTCAGGGTGACCTTTGTGAATGGGGAGCTCGGATAGGTAGTCCTAGAATATCATGTAAATATGTAGGACAATTATATAATACGCTATATTCTATTCCCCACACCCCCTCTGTGAGTTTTATCATATATCATCGCTTAATATTTGATGATTTACTTTACGTTTCTGTATACCAGCATATTGTCCTACATATTCACATGATATTCTATTATTACCTATCAGAGCTCCCCATTAATTAAAGTCGCCCTGGCCTGAACGTTTGCGACTGATCCTCTGAGATTACATTTATGTGTTTAAAAAATAGCCTGCATATGGTATAATAGAATATACCGACAAGTCCCATTCAGGTGAATAGGGATTGGCTGCTATACCGATGTACATGGCTGTGCTTGGTAGGTCATGAATAGACTTGCCCATTGGAACACTGCTCCCTCCTTAAACAGATTGGTGGAAATTTGGGGTGTCAGACCTGTAGAGATATGAAGTATAGATCCTCAGTATTTTTCCCTTAGAAAACTTCTTTTAAAGAAGACCTTTCATGTCCTCCTTCAAATGCGGTTTTATATACCGCTGGAAAGTCGACAGCTTTCCAGTTTTGTGTCCTTGTGATGGAGATGTTGGTGTCGTTAGTTTCGGCACCAATCTCTGCCCACTGTTAGAAGGGCGTCCTGACAGTCTAGCTGGGCTGTGAGAAACTCCCACCCTGACTGGAGTTGTCCATTGCCCTGTACTGTTAGAGGGAGCGTTCCCTACCGTCCAGTGATCACGTTAAGTTGTGAGGAACAGGAGTTAGAATATCAGGAACGCCCTTCTGACAGTGGACAGAGATTGGTGCCGAAACTAATAGTACCGATATCTCCAGCTGAATTCAGCGCACTGTCGGTTTTTGATATATAAAACCGCACGTACAGGAGGACATGAAGTGTCCTCTTTAAGGGGTTAATATTCTATTGCTAGGGACCTGACAACAGGAACCCACACTGATCAGCTGATCCTACTGATATAATCTGTGTACAAGGTAAGAGGCGGATTTCCTCCTGTTAAAAAAAAAAAAAAAAATTCAGCTGAATTTTTAATGTCCCCACATCTTTATAGGGAAATACAGTAATTCAACATTGTAAAAAACACACAAGTGCGTTATGCACAACATTATTTTATGTGATGTGCGAATGTGACTAAATCTCATCCCTTTTACTGGGAATCGTAAATCGCAGCGTTTGACACTTCTCCTTCTGCAGCTTCCACAAATGCTGGGCCATAACGTGCAGCATAGTAGCCCGCTTTCACTCCACATTTTTGGAAATTAGGCAGCACATCTGTTTCTAACAGAAACTGGGTCAGCCATAGGCCTGTTTCTCAGAACAGTTCTCTTGTCATGTAATCTGCCAAGACAAAACAAATGAGGTTACTTTCACACGGCATGTAAGTTTTTAATATGGATTTAATATTCCCCTGCTGTCCTGACAAAGGCGCCTGTCCATTGGGCTGGTGTATGTCATAGCTGCCATCGTTTCAGATCATCCATTCCCCATTTCTAGTGCCGTAGGTATGTAAAGGGCTGGTCACACCTGTTATTTTGGGCGTTTCCTGGACACTCCGAGTTGGCAGGTATGGCATATGTGGGCGTACCTTTTATCTGCTGTATGTAATAGCTCAGTTTGTATACAGAGGCATGCTGGGGCAGTATTTTGACTGGTTTATTGGTCTTTAGTGGATTGTTACAACAAAAAAAAAGCTACTAAAACTTAAAAGTTAGGAATCTAATTTTCATGCTAGATGTCATGTGATAAGCCTACATGTGCTTGTACAAGGTTTATGAAGTACTCCTGGTTATTCCACGTCACCCAAGGATGGAGGCCATTACGACTGCTGACATGAAATGGCCACATACCGCTGTGATCGGGTTGTTGTGCGCTCAGCGTTTCTAACAAGTGACTGAGCACTTTCTAGAGTAAATGACAATAATGGCCACAATAGTTGCTTTGTTTGCCTTACTAGATCAGTGCTGCTTTTCATCATGGCAAATACAGTAGATGTGACTTGGTTCCTCTTTTATGTACATTTAGATGTGATCACACATTTTTCACCCGTTTGCAACCCATGAATGTTTCAAAAATCCACTAAGTAGATGGGGTAATATTGTGTTATCATGTCAGCAAACATTCAGCATCAGGACCCATTGAAGATATGAATAGGGTGGAGAGTATATAGTGGGCAGTAAGCTAAAGAATGGAAGTGGTAGGAAAACGGACCCTGTCAAAAATAGTAATGTCTCTAATACGCAGCTTACTGATTCTTGTCTCTTAGGTTAAGTTCACACAGCAGAAAGTGAAGAGAAATTCTGCATCAAGATAGAGCGGGATGCTAATTATTATTATTATTATTATTATTAGAGATGAGCGAATAGTATTCGATCGAATACTCGTATAGGTCGGATACCACGCAGGAAAATTCCATTGAAAACCTCCTCGTGCTCCTCGTCCCGCTACTTCCTGAACTTGGAGGATCCAATGTGTCCAAGGAAACCGGAACAATATTCCCGTTTTTTCCCATAGACTATAATGGTATTCGATCGACTACTACTCACTCATCTCCAATTATTATTACTTTGTTTTATTATTTTTTTTCCCTCAGATTCCTGCCGGGATCTGCCTCTCAGTTGTAATATTGATAAACGATCTTAAGGATAGGCCATCAATATTACAAAGTGGATTCTCCCTATAATTGTGTTTCTAAGGGGCTGTATAAATGGTGGAAAATTAATTTCTCTTCGTTTTCCGTCACATTTTCCAGCCGCCAGCTACTGCAGAGCACCAGCGTTCAGTCACAACTTTCCAGATGAATGGGACTATTAGGCAGGGAGTCTCAAGCTGCGGCATCTGCAGCCAGAGCAAGCGGGATATTTATTTTTTTTCAGCATCCTGCTACAATGAGAGGCAGAACACCCCCAAATCAGCGACAAATTCTTGCATCTGAACGGTCCCTTATAGGATTAATTCTTCTTCTGTGTGCACACTGCCTCCACCATTGGGAAACTGATGGTCATATACTGTATGTTAGATTTCCACCATATTGTTGCACCTAGCCACATGCATGTAAATACTTTGTCGCCCCCGACTAATACATTTCCTTTTTCCCTTATAGGTAAGGGAGGCAAAAACAGAAGACGTGGTAAGAATGAAAACGAGTCTGAAAAAAGAGAACTGGTATTTAAAGAGGATGGGCAAGGTAAGGCGTTCTTCTAAGATCTCATTTGTCTGACTATACCTTTAAAGTATCTTAAAAGGAGTCTGTCATTGGCTATATTGGTTTTTTAAATAAGCATATCTTTACATAGCCTTTAGAAAGACTATTCTAGGCATACTTGTCATTCATTGATCCTCACAGATGTTTATTAATTAACCCAGCTTTCTTGATATGCTAATTACTCTTCAGGGAGCACTGGAGGCCTTATCCCTGTTCCCCGAGCTCCTCCGCTTCTTACCAACCCCTTCTTTACAGATGATTCCTCCTCCTACAGTTGTTTACTGCTTCCTTTAGTGCAGCTAGCCACGTACAGCGTGATTAAAATCTCACACATGCGCTGTACGTGACTAGCTGCTCTGAAGGAAGCCGTGAAAAACTGTAGGAGGAGGGATCTTCTGTAAAGAAGGGGGCGGTGAGAAACGTAGGCGGCTGATGACACTGCGGTGCTTGGGAAACAGTGAGAAAGATTGCAGTGCTCCGTGAAAAGCAATTAGCATATCAAGAAAACGGGGTTAATTTTAAAAAAACCACTGCGAGGATCAATGAATGACAGATATGCCTAGAATAACCTTTCTAAAGGCTATGTAATGATTTGCTTATTTAAAACCACGATCTAGCCAATGATAGACTCTCTTTAATGGTCGGTTTGTTTTGTTGTACATTAAAGCTGCAGTTGCAAATATTTTCAACCAGGTTGTTTAACAATAAAGATATAATGCACATTTAAAAAAAAAAAAAATCATTTCTGCAGTGAATCTCCTGGAGGTTACATAGAGAATAAATTCACATTCTGTAGCTGCTGCTTGGACTGTGAATGTGTGAAGTATAGCATTACTATAAATATATTCAATGCCTGCAAATGTGACTAAGACTATTGGTTTATGATTTCAGCATTTTCTAGTCCTTGTGTACTTTGGAAACTTATCTCAGAAATGTCAATAGGCCTTGAGACTTGGTTTACCTTTTCTAATACCAGTTTAGAAATTTCAACGTTCTGTGGAGGAAACAAAAGTGAAATATAAGATTTGGGGCCTTACTAATTATGTATATGCTAAATGTTTGTCCCTACAGAATACGCACAAGTGATAAAGATGTTGGGCAATGGCAGACTGGAAGCTATGTGTTTCGATGGGGTCAAGAGGTTATGTCATATCAGAGGAAAACTACGAAAAAAGGTAAGAATTTCTTCACAAAATGAATGTCATAAAGCCAGGGGTACTCGGTGGAGAAGGGAGCGGTACACAGAGAGTGAGAGCAGGCAGATGAATCATGGGAAATGTAGTTTGTCCACAGGTTCAGGTAATTGGATGTTAGTGCCCCTCGCACAGTATAAAGCCATATTAGTGATAGTTTGGTCACCATTAGTGATAGTTTGCTTAGAGTTGGGCAATTAATTGAAAGTCGGCTCAATTTATCATTGTGAACTTGCCTACATTTTTTTTTTTTTTTTTTTTTTTTTTTGCTTGCATCGATTCTATCCTATCACTTCCATTGGTTAAAGGAAATGTTAATAACTGTGTCCCATCTACGCTATCCAGTCAGGATTGTTGATGTGCGTAACCAAGACCAATATACAGTGGAATGCAAAAACAGAGTCCTAAAATAATCGTTCATTAATTGTAGTAGAGGTAGAATGTTCAATTAATGAGATTTTGATTTGGATCTTAATTGCCCAACCCTACTGTTGCCCCACACACAGTAATAATGCTCCTGCATGTTCTACATAGTGTAGTCTCTCTGTGTGATCCACAAACAATTAAAAGTAAGTGATCAGGAGAAGGATTCATCTTTGGACCGCTGTGTTCCTGATACTTTACATCGGGGATCAGCAGTCGTGCCCGCACATAAGCAGGCGGTATAGACGATTGCCAATCCCTGATGCTGCTGATGTAAAGTATCGGAGCTTAGTGGACAGCTTTCTCCTGACTACTGTCCTATTGAAAGGCCTGGATGCAGGGGTCAGGACAGCTGGCAGCCATGCTCCACCAGTTGTGTCCCTGTCATAGAGGCTGATCCAGAATATGAAGCCCAGCTCTGAGGGACCAGCCCTTCATGAATTTACATGGCTGACAATTCATTTATATCATGAAGTTATAGATGACTGACCCATAGCAACCAGCTGGCAGGTGTTACAATCAGTGGCCGCTGGAGGGGGGCCCGTGTGTGTGTGTGTATGCGTGTGGTTTCTTTTCCAGCCAATCAGTGGTCTCCAAGACTTACGTCGGCAAAGACACTGCAATACGTCCGAACGGATAGTGGCGGTGGATACTGCAGCGCTGGGGAGAGATGTGATTTTTTTTTTTATTTTTTTATTATAAATGTTACACCTTCCCTGGCTTTATCTGTGATTGGTAAAAATTTCTGGTCAACCTCTAGTTACAGGATGTGGTGCAGCTCCTGACTCTGCTAGATGCAAAGGAAAGTTTCCCTATGCTAGACTAGTGAGGGGGCAGCATTACATGATAGATCCAGAGCTCCTGCACATGCCTGGGAGCAGTCCTGTTCACTAAGGCTTAGTTCATACTGAGTTTTTGGGCAGTGGATTTTGAAGCGGAATCCTCCTCAAAATCCGCTGCCGAAAACGGCTCCCTTTGATTTCAATGGGAGCCGCTCACTTTTTTTCTGCTAGCTAGTAGGGGGAAAAAAGAAGTGACATGCCCCTTCTTCCCGCGGCTTTCGCGGCTGGAGACATGCTCCAGTGTAGGCCCATTCATTTGGGCCTACACAGGAGTGGGATGCTGCATCGTCATTCCATCGTGGCGAGCAGCACAGAATGTTCACGTGGTGGAAAAGGTTTCCGCGACCTTTCCCTCCGTGTGAACATACCCTTACATGTGGAGATGGAAGGATTATAAGGTGTGATGGCAAACATTTATAGTGCTTAGGGTTGAGGATTAATTGTTTTATAGGCTTACTATATGAAATGACATTTGCTATATACTGTTATTACTACTGCTTTTGATGTAAACACTTACACTTTTTTTTATTTGTCCTGATCAGGTGTGGATAAACACGTCAGACATTATATTGGTCGGCTTACGAGACTATCAGGTTTGTATTCCTTTTACTTTCCCTTACGTTAGAAAAGAAAGTTGCTTCTTAGTCACCTAGTTAAAGAGGTTGTCCAGGCATTATTTTATTTTATAGCTGAGGGAGGGGAAAAAAACAAAATAACATACTCGTTTGTCCCCTATACTTCAGTGTCCTCACAGCATGGTTTAGTTCTTCTGCTCCGGTGGCTTCTCGCTGGTCTCTTCCTGAGTTCCTCTGAAGCTGCTGACTGGCCTCAGTGGTCATGTGGCCGCTAGCCAGCATTAATCAGTGGTCTCAGGAAGATGCATGCCTTTCGCTGAGGCCGCTGATTGGCCTCAGCGGTCAAGTATGGTTGGTACTTCAACCACACGTCAACATGGGACTAACAAGACCGGATCACACATGGAGGCACCAAAGCACCATGAAAAGGGGAGTATGAATTAACGGGTTTTCCATTTTTGCCTGGACAACCCTTTTAAGTGCTTTTCCTAGTACTGCAAAGAACAGTGAATGCTCAGATTGATAGAAAGTTCTTGATGTTGAGTTTCGTATACTTTTATTACAATTTTCAGAGAGACTGTAGCTGTTTACAAGACATTGCTTTGGTCCATTAATGCTATGTGTGAGCTGGAGGCCATGAAAACTTCATATAAAGGCTGCAGTCAGTGTTTTCCATGAGATTCACCTTTTGTAAATACTGTACAGATTCTCTCATCTCATTCACCGCCGTGTAAACTTTTTGGCTTAGTTAAATAATACAGCAACTTCTGGAAGTAAGAGGGTTCCTATCTGAATTGTGTATGGCATATACATAGTTAAGCCGTAAATGTTTTATAGGACCCACAACAATCTCATGTGCAGGGGTCAGTGACTCTGGTCCTGAGGGTGACTCTCTGCTTACTTTTATGGGTGTTGTGGATAAAACAGCTCCTCTCTTTTACTTCGCCGTTCTTAGAACTCCGTATAAATTACATCGTTACATAGTAGATGAGGTTGGATAAAGACATTAGTCCATCAAGTCCAACCTATAACCCTACAATCCCCTACATGACCCACCTTTATTCACAGCAGTCCAACCCCAAAAAGTGTCTAAAACATACATGTGGGGTTTATTATTTGCTCGTTTTTTAGGTACACGCATATTTTTTTGAGGTTTATTTCCATGTGTCTTATTTACAAAAAAGTGCAAGTGTGTAATAAGTTTAGCACAAATAGACCTTTGGAAATTGTCATTCCACTGGTGTCTTAATGCTGCTTTTTTTTTTTTTTTTTTAAAGCCATAAGAATACATACCTTCATATATAGTATGGAGGGATACAGTTGTTGACCGCTTAGTGTGGACGTAGGGTCCCAACCCTTGATCAGTATTATGAAGGTAGACGTCACACTTGGATGTGCCAGAAATTCCTTTATTGAACACCGCTTGTGCAAGTAGTAGAGCTCCACTATTTACACAAGCGGTGCTCAATAAAGGAATTTTCTGGCACATCCAAGTGTGATGTCTGCCTTGATAATAGATGCAGATATACATACAAAAATACAATAGCGTTACGGTAATAAAATCTACTATCAGAGACGTTTGTCCAGTTACATAAATCACTATTTTATAGCGGATGCAAAATAACGTTGACATCTATTTGCATATTTTTACTACTGTAATGGTATTCAGCAGTGAGCATTAATAGCTTTGTTTTTGTTCCCCCCCCCCCCCCCCCAGGACAATAAAGCAGATGTTATCCTAAAGTATAATGCAGATGAAGCCAGAAGTCTGAAGGCATACGGTGAACTTCCAGAGCATGGTAAGAAGAAGAGCCACATCATTCATGTCTCATGGAGTGTACTTGGTCACTGAAATGGATTTCTAAGACTTTCTTCTTATGTTTTTATCTTTTTAGCTAAAATTAATGAAACGGACACATTTGGCCCTGGTGACGATGATGAAATCCAATTTGATGACATTGGAGATGATGATGAAGATATTGATGATGTAAGTGCCTTATTATATTCTTGTGGAAATAATGTTGTGACTCATTGCTGACTTGGGATTTAAGTATAATATTGCTTAGTTGTGGTCACTGCCTTGTGACTGATCTCCCAAAGCTTGCAGAAGACCACAAGCTAGAGTTACCTGTGGACTGGACTGCTTTGTGGTGTTTATGGCACACCACGATTCGGCAGAACATGAGTGAGGGTCTGGCTTACACTGGCTCAGTATAACACAGTTGGGGGTTATTACAATTTTATAACACACAATTATGCCATCACTTTATCATATGGATGATCCTCAGCCTTAGAGGACCCCGGCAGTACTAAAAGTGAAGTGATCGCAATGATGTCACCTTCGTTTTCAGGATTGGTGGCAGTTCCATAGGTTGAAACCCCACCAGAATGATTTGCTGCATATATTGCTCAAGTTCCCAACACTATTTTTTAACTAGTGATATCTCAGGATATTTTATAACTAATTCTGCAGTATTTCAAGAATCTTAGCTTTCATATGATACCAGAACCATTTTTGTAGGTTGAATAAAATCCTAGCTACAATTATTTGAAATCCCCATCCCGCTTTGACAAATGCTGCATGTCTACATATTGGCAAATGTGTTGGGATTTCCCTGGTAGCAGCTCAGAGAGAGTCACTAAGGAGAATTTGAGCGTTATTTCTTATTAAAAGGGAGTTTGGTGAAGATTTTTGTAATATACTTAATAACCTGAACAACCCCCAACACTAACAAAAAAATATTAATAAAAGGATAATGGTGTTGCACTCAAGATTCATGGAGATGGATACATGTAGTTGGGGTGCTAGGCCAAATAAATCTGTAAGAAAAAGCTACTGCATATTCCTAGGGATTGCTGGTGCAACAAGTCAGGTATTTGTGATATTCACAATGAACAATAATAGTATCAAGTGATGTCACTGTAGACCTGGCGTGTCTGAGTCGCTAAAATACAAATAAACTTAGTGAGATTCCATAATATACACCACAAACAACCTGATATGTACAGTCTAATACATCATGTGAAATATGATGTCCAGGACAGGAATAGGATCTGTTCTATATTTTGCGGCCCGGACTGTCGGCCCACACATGGGACAGTGAAATTCACAGTTGTGTGTACAGGCCCATAGAAAAGAACGGGTCAGCGTGCCATCTGTGAAATACATGGATAGCACACTGAACGCGGCCACGGTAGTCTGCAACCAGCCTAAGGCAGATTTTGCGGTGTTTTGTTTTTTTGAGCCAATCCTAGGAGTGGGTATAAGAAAAGGGAATATAAAGAGAGCTCTTATACTTCTTCCTTCTGCTCAACCCACTACTGACTTTGGTTTAAAAAAGTAAATACATACTGCAGGAAAATTTGCAGCAAAAAAAGCTGCTTTTATTCAACGTGAGTCCTCAGCCTAAATGAGCTGTTCAGGCATGTCTAACAGTCAGTGATTTCCCATCGGTAGGTACTCTACCCAAAAGTAGCCGAGTCCTCTTGTGGTGAGACCCAGTGTCTAATCAGACCTCACCACGTAACTGCATGTTCAGTTTTGCATCTGTTATTTTTGTATGACTTAAAGGAAATATTTTTTAAAGTCATTTTGACCTTGTGCTTGGTTTCGCAGATCTGATCTTGGGGACGTCTTTTCCATTCCAATTGCTGCAGATTGTTCTAGTTTTGATGTTTTTGATTTGAGTGAAGTCCTCCCGTTGAGATGATGCTCTCCTTTGGCGCCAATAAAAAAAAAATTATTTTTAGTTTTAAAGTATTTATATTCTTTCAGTAGAGGTCAACAATACTGGATGTTCTGGAACACCTGATCTGAGAAATATCCTTTGCCCATAAAAGATGGTAATTTACAGCCTACGAGTTATCATTTTTATGTTGTGTTTTTTTGTTTTGTTTTTTTTTGTAACTTATCATGGTTATCCGCGCAGAATCCACTCTTTTAAAGTTAGCTTAGGTAGGATGTTCGGTCTCTCCACTGGTCGCTTTGGTGTATTTTTGGCTGTGGTGTTTCAGGTAACAATCTAGGTGGTGACCGAAGCTTCTCCTGTTTTTTTCCATGAGTTTTCTCCATCTTGTGACGAGCAGACTCCGCCGTTCATCCGCTTCAGTGCTGCTCTTTGGCAAATTTTTTAAACTGTTGTGCGAAATGAATTTATTGCCACTATAGTAACTGCATTGGTGAAATACTAGAAGAGGCCTACCTACTGAATATCCCCTGGCATTCATCTATAGCTTTCTTTTTTTTTTTTTTTTTTTTTTAATTCCAAATTTGTATTTTTTTTTCTGTCCGCAAATAAATGCCTAACCATATGTTTCTCTTGTGTTTTTAAGAGCTATATAAATATTTTTTACTATACAGAAAGTGCTTTTACCATGCATTAGATGGTTTGCACACAAAAAGGAGAAAAGTACATCTTACAACCGGTTGGCTTACAGGGAAAAGAGGCATTGAATGGGTATTAAAACCTTCAAAGCAGTCGTAGTCGCCTTACTGATTCCTCACTGCTTATGCGACGTTTGCACTTGCGCTGCTGTCCTTCCTTTGGGTTTCTGTCCTAAACTCCAGAAAAACTACATATGGGACGGCTTGCCAGCGGTCACTTTGAATGGGTTTTTAAAGCAAACCGCTGGTGTTCATATGCAGCCTCTCCACGATGAAACCGTTTTCTTTGCATGGACACAAAGTCCTGCATGTACGACTTTGTGTCCGTCCATTAAAAATGGTTTCACTGCAGAGAGGCTGCATAAGGACTCCGGCGGTTTGCTTTAAAAACCCATTCAAATGAAGGAGTTTTTACAGTGACCGCTGGCAAGCTGTCCCCTATGCAGTTTTTCTGGGGATTAGGACAGAAACTCAAAGGGCGGACAGCGGCGCAAGTTTCAACACCGCCATGCCAGTTTCCCTGCTGGTCTTTACTTCTTGGTCTGGTCTCAACACACAGGAATCGACAGTCAACCAATTACTGGCCAAGGCACATCAACAATGTGGCCAGTGATTGGCCGAGCCATCGCGTCCTGTGTGTCGATTGGGAATCTGGGGGGTGTCAGAATGCGTTGTTGGGGGAGTTTAACTGTTCAGCCTTTCCTCTATGTAACACGATGAAGCAAAGAATTGTATTTAGAGCTGTAGCATACAAATGGTCTCCAGTGTCATTGGTTTTCATTGAGCCCATGTGTATGCTAAAGACTAAAATGAATGGGTAATATATCTATTATGTCATTCTTCCCTTGACCTCTTTGGTGTGCAAGCTCCTCTTGGGCTGCATTATATTGTATAGTATGTGAACTGAATTGTGTACAGGATGATATGTGAGACTTAAAAGGCCTATGTTTCCTAATCTCGCTTGATTTACCCAATATATTATGGAAAGATGCCATGCAACTTATGAATGGGAAATAAAACCTCTGAAAAGATAATAAAGATTTGTGAGTATATTTGGAGTAGCTCTGAGTTCTTTTACACTTATAGTTCACATATGGATGTGTCTGTAGGTTGAGGTGCAGACACAACTCGACTTTGCTGTCAAGAGTCTTCACGGTGGTATGATCTCAGGTATAGGAGTGCGGGAAGAAATGGATAACCAAATTATTCAAAAAAGGCCAGGGCCCCACATGGCGTAGACGACGTGATTTGCCCGCAACGGAAACGCCGCAGCAAAAATCATGGCATTTTACAATCAGAGTAAAGTGGATGGGTTTCTAACAAATCCCATGGCCACTTTGCGGTAAAAACCGTATTACGAACAGCAGCAATTTCCAAAACCGATTCTTCCAAAGGTAAAATTGAAACAAAGTTTGCAGAGGTCTAAGGTGCTGCGGGAAGAACCACGATACGTTGCCATGTATGACACCACATGGGGCCTTAAAGGATTATCTGAGGAGTAATAAAGCTTACTAGTGCTAGTAAAGCTTTATTTTTAATCAACACCACAGTACCCCAAAGCACCATTCATTATGTTTGCGGAGGGCAGCCAGAGATGCTGAAACTGTCTCTTCTGCACCTGCTCAAACTGGGGTACGTGACCAACTCTATTCTTTTGCAGGAGATTGAGCAGCAAGAGATGGCTGGCTGTTTGAAGCGTTACAGACTTGCGGTATTATGGGACCTTTTTCACTGCTGTGCAAAACTTGCACTCCTCCCCAATGGCTCCTATCCACCTTCCCCACTCTACCTTGCCTATATTTAAAGGGGTTGTCCCATCACAAGGATCCTATCTATACTGCTAGTTTATGTGGATTTAAGACTTTTCCTAAATGCATTGCTTTATCAAAACTGCTTTGTTTGGCCGCTATCTTAATTTATTCACTTCATTGTTTACACTCCGTTTCTATGGCCCTTGGGATTATCTGCTCATTTGTCAAGTGATGTAGCTGCCTGCTCTCAGGGGGGAGGGAGGGGTTGGGAGCAGCTCTGAGCTGTTTGTGTCTGATAAGTAGCGGAGCTTCTCAGATAGGGGAGGTGAGAGCTCTGGGATTTCTGAGCTCTTATCAGTCAGTTCAATTGAATTTGGCTGAGAGAGGGAGTCCATTACCTCTGTATGTAATGCAAACTGACTCAAATCCAGCTCTGCTACATCAGCTTCACACTGTGGTAATTCATTTACAACCAATCCTGTGCAAGTGAAACCCCGCCCACCAATGTGCCGAGAAAAGCAGGAAGTGAAGAGAACACAACAGCCTGCAGGTTAGTGAACAAGAGTCATGGGAATATCCCTTTAACATATACAGTGGCACTTGTCAGGGATACCCCGTGTCCCTCTTATTGTTCATACTGTGCATTGAGCCGTTAGCTGACATATTAGTAGAACTCTGATATCTCCAGGGTTAAGGTACATAGTAAAGTTTGAGATGTCACTTTTTGCCAGTTATACTGTCCTTACCCTTACAAAGCACCATGTTTCCCTCCCCAATCTCCATGCCATCCTTCAGTCTTGTGGTAGACTATTGGGATATAAAAACAAAACGTCAAAGGTGCAAGCCCTGCTTATATTGGTTCCCTCAACATCCTCCGATTGCTCAGAGAATTTCAGGTTTCAATGGAGAGAATCTTCTCTAAATAAACTTAGGAATATATCATACCCCATCTTACTCTACAGTGTATAGGAATAGCTGCCCCCATTGACAGAGCTGCACAAACTCATTGATAAATGGCAACGCTTACCTATGTCCTTTTTTATTTGGATTTATAGAAGTTGTCAAGATGACCCTCCTGCGAAAGCTTTTGTTGCTTTAAGGCTCTTCTGGTGACTGTTCTTATGCTGGAGCTCAGGACGATGTATTTGGTGTCTCGAGATCTGACAGTGTTGGATATTTCTAAGTATTATTGGGTGATCACTTCAGATGTATCCCCTCCTGGACACTTCACTCGGCATATAATAGGTGGGCAGAAATAGAAAAACGATGGCTGGCCCCAATGCAATAGAACTTGTTTCTGGGGAGAATCACCTGTACCGTTACACTCCCCCCTGGGTGCCATATGGTTTCAGAGCCAGATCTGGTCATGTTACAAACAAGGTTTCCCTCTGGCTGCACAATGTCCATACCCGGTCACTCAATCTCGGAGGGCTTACAGTCAAACGTTACATGAATGTCTTTCACTTAGCTGGCATTATTGGTTCTATGACCCATTTACTCAATGGAGACAGAAGCAATCCCACCCACCACAGACGTATCTCCACTATATCCAGATCCACCAATGTGTATCACGTCCTTAAATTCACCCAGGTATCATCCTCAACCTCCTTTGAGAGGCTTTGCCATGAGGGCACAGTCACTAATGGCCTTATATCGATTATTTTATTGCATCCTTCAAAACCCAGTGCCCTTGGCCTCATCTACCCATTAATATACGATGAAGTAGGAATCATAGGATGACCTATCAATCTAACTATGCCAAATAATCTGGTCAAGAGCAGCTAATATGTCCATCTGCACTACCTATAAAGAATATCCATATAAAATCTTTTAGGGGGCATTATCGCACTCCAACCCTCTTGCATAACCTTAACCCTGCCCTACCCTCAGTTGGCTGGAGGTGTTGACAGGATGTGGGTACTTTGTTGCACATTTCCTGGACTTGGCCAGTGTTGCAACCATTCTGGTGCCAGGTACAGGGACTGGTATCCATGCGATTGCGCCACATTGTCCCTTTAGGTCCACTTTACGATGTACTGAATGTTACCCTCCCCAAAGAGTAAGCAGGGGTTTAGATTGTTGCAACATGTACTCCCTTCTGACAAAACCTTAAATGCCATACACTGAGAATAAACTTAACATCCCCTTCCCACCCAACTTTCATATGACTTACAGGTTAAAATGAGGGACGTGTACAATGGAGCTCCTGTCCACATCCATCAGTAATTCATTGGAGTTCCTGGAGTTGATTTGGGATTCATCCAGCATCTTGATGTGTGATGTTACGATACCTAATTGGGAGGAACTACTTTTCCCTATCACTTGCCTTCCCTATGTTCACATACCCATTTCCTCCTGTACTTCCTTATGTCTCATGTTGATTGTCTAAGGCCTCATTCACATCTGCGTTAGTATTCCATCCGGGGGAGTCCGCATGAGGACCCCCCGAACGGAATACAGAACGCAACTGCAAGCGGTGTGCCAGTGAAAGCACAAAGACCCCATAGACTATAATGGGGTCCGTGTGCTTGCCTCCAGATCTCCGCAGGGATCATTTGGACAAGAAAGTAGTTCACAATCTACTTTCCTGCCCACATGATTTGTGCAGGCAGCACATGGACCCCTTTATAGTTTATGGGGTCCTCATGCGGACTTCCCTGGACAGAATACTAACGTAGATAGTATTTGCTTTGGAGACTTCAACCACCCGGGTTGACAAATTCATTACGTTACTGTCATTAGGTCAAACTCCTCAGGTGTGATAAAAAATGCACAAAAATACAATAAATGAAAGAATTTACCCTGATTCTGGACACGGTGAGTATTGAACCCTGGCACTAAGGACCTTTATTTATAACTAGTAGGCTTTAGCGTGGACAGTGGTTGTACAGGGGGCATGAAAGGGCCATTCATCGCTAGGTAATGTCTGTAGACGGTTTATTCCAGCTTTTTGAAAAGGTGCTCTGTATATGTTCTGCTTTCCAATCTGACAGTGCCCGCTCTGTATGTACATGTAGCACAATGTGATAATATAGATATTACACATATCATTTGTCAAGCTTAGTGAATGCATGACTGTTAAGAAATACAACTCTGTCTCTGAGATGGGAGCTGTCGTCCGAGGTTTGGAAATACTCTATTCATCACAAACAGGTCTTGGTGTTTCAGGGTATATGTTCTATTTCACTTGGATGCAGCCTCCGTTTGTTACAGATTCAAGTGCATTGTAATAGGTCTACCAATTTGTCATCAGGTCTAATAGTAATAGAACCGTGATGCCAATGTGAACGCTGAGAGATTTTCCAACAATGAAACCAAAATAGCAAAGGAGTTGATATATAACTGTTAACCCCTTTTTCACTGCAGGCTGCTTTCTAAAGGCCATAACATATATTTTTCGTCCACGGAGCCATATCTGAGCATAATTTTGGTGTGGTTAATAGTACTTCATGATGGTACCAATAGATTGTACTTGGAAGCTAGAAAAAAATCACAATGGGGAAGAATTGGAGAAGCACTGCATTTAGAGACTTGCTTATAGGCTTCATTTTTACAGCATTTACTGTGTAGCGAAAGGGGCATGTTACCTGTATTCTGTGGGATGGTACAATTCCAGGGTTAGGTTAGGGCACACCTGCGCCCGGTCCCTGCTTTGGGGTTTCCATCTCCTGTCCGAGAAACTGGACAGGAGACGGAAACCCGGCAGTCATTGTCCGCCCGTGAGCGTCTTCTGCCTCTCTGCGGCGAAACCTGTTTTTTTTTTATCTGGACACAAAGTCCTGCACGTCCGACTTTGTGTCCGGTTAAAAAAAACGGTTTCTCTGCGGACAGGCACAAAACGATCATAGGCGGTCACTTTGCAAACCCATTCTAGTGAATGGGTTTGAAAACTGACTTCCGGTTTCCGTCTCCTGTCCAGTTTCTCAGGCAGAAGATGGAAACCTGCAAAGCGGAGACCGGGCGCAGGTGTGAACCCGCCCTTACCAAATTTTCAATTAATAGATTCAAGCCCCCTGGGGTGGAGGGCTAAAATAATAATAATAAGTTAAAAAAAAATATATAAAAAAAAAAACAATTCAAATCACCCCCCATTCCCTATAATATATATAAAAGTAAAATATTACTGTGAAACACATACATGTTAGGTGTCTGAAAATGCCTGGTCTACAAACTTCTAAAAATATTTTTTCCGTATGGTAAACGCCATACCAGGAAAAAAAAAAAATCAAAAGTGCCAAACCACCATTTTTTTTTTTTGTTTTACCTCTGATAAAAATTAATAAAAATATCGGACTCTGCAAAAAAAAAATGCCCTATGCATCCCCAATCACAGAAATAAAAAAAATTACGGGTGTCAGAATATGGCAGCTTTTAGAAAAAAAAAATTTCTTGCAAAATTTTACATTTTTGTTAAGGGTTTAAAATGTAAATAAAACTATATAAATTTGGTATCCTCGGTTTTGTACCGAAACATAGAATACCAGTGACATTTTGGCTGCAGAGTGAACACTATAAAAACGAAGCCGATAAGAAAGTTTCACAAATGCATTTTTTCTTCAAATCCACCCAATTCTGAATTTTTTTCCAGCTTCCCAGTACATTGTACAGAATAATAAATGGTAGCATCATGAAGTACAATTTGTCCTGCAAACATTAAGACCTCATGTGACTCTAGAGATAAAAAAGTTATGGGGTTTGGAAAGTGGAGAGTCAAAAAAAATATCAAAATTCTTCTGGCGGGAATGGGTTAACCCCTTAAAAGAATCCAAAACTTTGCAAAAAAATTAAATTCTTGGAATCATCACATTCTTGCACCCGTAACTTTTTTATATTTCCGTGTACAAGGATGGATAAGGGTTTTTTTTGGAGCAAGATGTATTTAGTTACAGTCCTATGAAAAAGTTTGGGCACCCCTATTAATCTTAATCATTTTTAGTTCTAAATATTTTGGTGTTTGCAGCAGCCATTTCAGTTTGATATATCTAATAACTGATGGACACAGTAATATTTCAGGATTGAAATGAGGTTTATTGTATTAAAAGAAAATGTGCAATATGCATTAAACCAAAATTTGACTGATGCAAAAGTATGGGCACCTCAACAGAAAAGTGACATTAATATTTAGTAGATCCTCCTTTTGCCTCTAGTTGCTTCCTGTAGCTTTTAATCAGATCCTGGATGAAGGGATTTTGGACCATTCCTCTTTACAAAACAATTCAAGTTCAGTTAAGTTTGATGGTCGCCGAGCATGGACAGCCCGCTCTCAAATGATCTGAAAACAAAGATTGTTCAACATAGTTGTTCAGGGGAAGGATACAAAAAGTTGTCTCAGAGATTTAACCTGTCAGTTTCCACTGTGAGGAACATAGTAAGGAAATGGAAGACCACAGGGACAGTTCTTGTTAAGCCCAGAAGTGGCAGGCCAAGAAAAATATCAGAAAGGCAGAGAAGAAGAATGGTGAGAACAGTCAAGGACAATCCACAGAACACCTCCAAAGAGCTGCAGCATCATGTTGCTGCAGATGGTGTCACTGTGCATCAGTCAACAATACAGCGCACTTTGCACAAGGAGAAGCTGTATGGGAGAGTGATGAGAAAGAAGCCATTTCTGCAAGCATGCCACAAACAGAGTCGCCTGAGGTACAGTCCTATGAAAAAGTTTGGGCACCCCTATTAATCTTAATCATTTTTAGTTCTAAATATTTTGGTATTTGCAACAGCCATTTCAGTTTGATATATCTAATAACTGATGGACACAGTAATATTTCAGGATTGAAATGAGGTTTATTGTACTAACAGAAAATGCGCAATATGCATTAAACCAAAATTTGACCGGTGCAAAAGTATGGGCACCTCAACAGAAAAGTGACATTAATATTTAGTACATCCTCCTTTTGCAAAGATAACAGCCTCTAGTCGCTTCCTGTAGCTTTTAATCAGTTCCTGGATCCTGGATAAAGGTATTTTGGACAAACAATTCAAGTTCAGTTAAGTTAGATGGTCGCCGAGCATGGACAGCCCGCTTCAAATCATCCCACAGATGTTCAATGATATTCAGGTCTGGGGACTGGGATGGCCATTCCAGAACATTGTCATTGTTCCTCTGCATGAATGCCTGAGGATTTGGAGCGGTGTTTTGGATCATTGTCTTGCTGAAATATCCATCCCCGGCGTAACTTCAATTTCGTCACTGATTCTTGAACATTATTCTCAAGAATCTGCTGATACTGAGTGGAATCCATGCGACCCTCAACTTTAACAAGATTCCCGATGCCGGCATTGGCCACACAGCCCCAAAGCATGATGGAACCTCCACCAAATTTTACAGTGGGTAGCATGTGTTTTTCTTGGAATGCTGTTTCTTTTTGGACGCCATGCATAACGCCTTTTTTTATAACCAAACAACTCAATTTTTGTTTCCAAAATGAAGCTGCCTTGTCCAAATGTGCTTTTTCATACCTCAGGCAACTCTATTTGTGGCGTACGTGCAGAAACGGCTTCTTTCTCATCACTCTCCCATACAGCTTCTATTTGTGCAAAGTGCGCTGTATAGTTGACCGATGCACAGTGACACCATCTGCAGCAAGATGATGCTGCAGCTCTTTGGAGGTGGTCTGTGGATTGTCCTTGACTGTTCTCACCATTCTTCTTCTCTGCCTTTCTGATATTTCTCTTGGCCTGCCACTTCTGGGCTTAACAAGAACTGTCCCTGTGGTCTTCCATTTCCTTACTATGTTCCTCACAGTGGAAACTGACAGGTTAAATCTCTGAGACAACGTTTTGTATCCTTCCGCTGAACAACTATGTTGAACAATCTTTGTTTTCAGATCATTTGAGAGTTGTTTTGAGTAGCCCATGATGCCACTCTTCAGAGGAGATTCAAATAGTAGAACAACTTGCAATTGGCCACCTTAAATACCTTTTCTCATGATTGGATACACCTGGCTATGAAGTTCAAAGCTCACTGAGGTTACAAAACCAATTTTGTGCTTCAGTAAGTCAGTAAAAAGTAGTTAGGAGTATTCAAATCAATAAAATGATAAGGGTGCCCATACTTTTGCACCGGTCAAATTTTGGTTTAATGCATATTGCGCATTTTCTGTTAGTACAATAAACCTCATTTCAATCCTGAAATATTACTGTCCATCAGTTATTAGATATATCAAACTGAAATGGCTGTTGCAAACACCAAAATATTTAGAACTAAAAATGATTAAGATTAATAGGGGTGCCCAAACTTTTTCATAGGACTGTATGTAAAAGCACATTTGGACAAGTCAGCTTCATTTTGGAAGAAGGTCCTGTGGACTGATGAAACAAAGATTGAGTTGTTTGGTCATACAAAAAGGCGTTATGCATGGCATCCAAAAAAAAACTGCATTCCAAGAAAAACACTTGCTACCCACTGTAAAATTTGGTGGAGGTTCCATCATGTTTTGGGGCTGTGTGGCCAATGCCGGCACCAGGAATCTTGTTAAAGTTGAGGGTCACATGGATTCCACTCAGTATCAGCAGATTCTTGAGAATAATGTTCAAGAATCAGTGATGAAGTTGAAGTTACGCCGGGGATGGATATTTCAGCAAGACAATGATCCAAAACACCGCTCCAAATCGACTCAGGCATTCATGCAGAGGAACAATTACAATGTTCTGGAATGGCCATCCCAGTCCCCAGACCTGAATATCATTGAACATCTGTGGGATGATTTGAAGCGGGCTGTCCATGCTCGGCGACCATCAAACTGAACTGAACTGAACGCGAATTGTTTTGTAAAGAGGAATGGTCCAAAATCCCTTCATCCAGGATCCAGGAACTGATTAAAAGCTACAGGAAGCAACTAGAGGCAAAAGGAGGATCTACTAAATATTAATGTCACTTTTCTGTTGAGGTGCCCAGACTTTTGCACTGGTCAAATTTTGGTTTAATGCATATTGCACATTTTCTGTTAGTGCAAGAAACATTTCAATCCTGAAATATTACTGTGTCCATCAGTTATTAGATAGAGGAAACTGAAATGGCTGTTGCAAACACCAAAATATTTAGAACTAAAAATGATTAAGATTAATAGGGGTGCCCAATCTTTTTCATAGGACTGTATATCATTTTGGGAAATCGCCAAGCTCCAGTGATAATGACATCTGCAGCCAATCCCTGGACAAAGCGGTAACCTCAGTGGTGTGTGATGTGATGTCATTGCTGAGACTGGTGGGTACCAGGGAAGCTTTGGCGTGGGAATGATCTAATTGGTAAAGCAAGTATTACTACTATTCCTGTTATTTTAGATCATTCTAAGTGAGTGGTTAAGAATAAGGCATGGGACTGAACAACACATTCTCTAAGTATATGCCCTTCTTGTCATCATAGGATATCCCAATGGGAATGTTGCTTTCAGTAGAAATTTCAGAGTATCCAGGAATTTGGACGTTATATTTCCCATTATGATGATACTCAGCACAAGTCAACGAACATTGTCATTTTATTGGTATATAAATGAGGGTGAATATAACATTCTTCTGACGGGTTCCCTTTAATAATACTATAATAGGTTACAGATTCACACTTGTTTTGAGGTTTGCGTAAGATCCAGTACTGTCTGCCCTATGGTTTAGTGTAAATGACCTGGTGAGTAAACCTCTCAGCTCTAACGTCTTCTGGCTCATTGGTGATTTTATTAGCTAAACTTGCAATTTGCTGGATGTCATGTCCCTAACCCTAAGATGGCATTTGGAAAAAGTCAGCAATTACAAAATTCCAGTAGACTGAATTACGGGGAGGATTAAGTTTAGAGGTCCGACCTACAGCAAAGTAGTCCTACAGCTTGTCTGATGGAAACGGTGGGGCTCATTTTTATTACACCTGTATAATATAGTGTAATGGGAAACCGTTTCCATATCTATCTTGGCATAATACACAAGATTTTTTTTTTTTCGAATACCTGTTACAGGTATCTATGAGACTTGTACTGACTATTATTACAATTTATGCGTCTGTATATCATTATGAATCCGTGTATGGGGCCAAGGGCAAAACTTAAGATAGGTCCTGTACCTGTTTTGCAGAAGGAAATGAAAGGGTCCGTAGAAGCATGGGTGGCACTTGGATATCATCCAAATTTAAGACTGACGACCCAAGCAAGGCTATGTACATATGGCCACGTGCAGGGTCCCTGATAAAGTGGACGTGTGGATGGCATATGGACATCAGTCTTAAATTTGACAGCAATTTCCTTGATGGTGCACTGCCATTTTGTCAGAACACTTCTACACATTTCCCCCGGCCCCTTCACCGATCAGTTGTTTGCATATACAGGATCCCATTTGCTGTATGTTTTTCCTCCATGACACCTTTGTCGGTATACTCTCCACATTGTTGCCCACATAGTCAGTGGCGTAAATAGGAATGGCGGGGCCCCGTGGCAAACTTTGGACATGGCCCCAACGCCTGGAGAAGACCCCAACCGAATCCCCCCCCCCCCCCCGCATTCCTGCACTCTCTATTATGCCCCATAGTGGCCCCTACACACAGTATTATGCCCCCATAGTGACCCCTACACACAGTATTATGCCCCATAGTGACCCCTACACACAGTATTATGCCCCATAGTGACCCCTACACACAGTATTATGCCCCATAGTGACCCCTACACACAGTATTATGCCCCATAGTGACCCCTACACACAGTATTATGCCCCATAGTGACCCCTACACACAGTATTATGCCCCATACTGACCCCTACACACAGTATTATGCCCCATAGTGACCCCTACACACAGTATTATGCCCCATAGTGACCCCTACACACAGTATTATGCCCCATAGTGACCCCTACACACAGTATTATGCCCCACAGTGGCCCCTACACACAGTATTATGCCCCATACTGACCCCTACACACAGTATTATGTCCCATAGTGACCCCTACACACAGTATTATGCCCCATAGTGACCCCTACACACAGTATTATGCCCCATAGTGACCCCTACACACAGTATTATGCCCCATAGTGACCCCTACACACAGTATTATGCCCCATAGTGACCCCTACACACAGTATTATGCCCCATACTGACCCCTACACACAGTATTATGTCCCATAGTGACCCCTACACACAGTATTATGCCCCATAGTGACCCCTACACACAGTATTATGCCCCATAGTGACCCCTACACACAGTATTATGCCCCATAGTGGCCCCTACACACAGTATTATGCCCCATACTGACCCCTACACACAGTATTATGCCCCATAGTGACCCCTACACACAGTATTATGCCCCATACTGACCCCTACACACAGTATTATGTCCCATAGTGACCCCTACACACAGTATTATGCCCCATAGTGACCCCTACACACAGTATTATGCCCCATAGTGACCCCTACACACAGTATTATGCCCCATAGTGACCCCTACACACAGTATTATGCCCCATACTGACCCCTACACACAGTATTATGCCCCATGGTGGTCCCTACACACAGTATTATGCCCCATAGTGGCCCCTACACACACTATTATGCCCCACAATGAACAATTATTATACTCTGGGGTCTTTTCAGACCCCAGAGTATAATAATCAGAGACCGAAGGGGGCTACCAACATAAAAAACACTGTTACTTACCTATCCCCAACTCTGCTGCAGTCCTTGGTGGTGTCGGCCATCTTCAATGACGTCCGGGACGTCACATGACCTGGGACGCAGGCCCTGGTCATGTGACGTCAGGGAGAGTCATAGAAGTAGGTCCGAACCTGCCCATAGAGGTAAGTAACACGGTTTTTTATGTTCTCTCACCTCCCCTGGACCTCCGATCTGAAAAGACCCCGAGTATAATAATGATGTTTTGGGGGACCTGTGGCGTCACTTACCGATCCCGGACTATTAAGAAAAGAAAAATAAACCGCAGCAGTGGCGGCTGTCGCCGGGCCCCTAATGTCCCGGGCCCTGTGGCAGCCGCTACCCCAGTAGTTACGCCACTGCACATAGTCTAGCACTGATATTCATCGCTTGATTCTCCCTTTCTAACGAAACACGTCTATAAAACACATTACACTCCAGGGTCACATGTATAATTTCTATATAGGCAAGGGGCAGGTGTCTCTAATATAAAGGCCATTTAGCTTATAAGATTTGACATAAATCCTGTTTTCCATTCATTGTTGCCGTAGTAGTTACCTTTGTCCTTTATAAACCTACAGGGTGCAGATAGCAAATTGATCTTTGTCCTCAGTCGTGTTATTTCAGTGATTGCGAATCAGGAAGGCTTCTTGAAGCACAAATCTCCTTTATTACTCATCCGTAATAAAAGTTGTGTACACATATTAAGGATCTTACTACATTTTATACCTCACTAGCAGCATATAGTAAGTGAGCATTCCCTAGACCCTGGCCGCTGTCTGGGATAACAATTACTAAAAAGACCGTACACGAGGATGTAAAAAGGAGGAACGTGCTTTAATGGTGAATTCTTATGCCTGCTGAGACATTTGGAAGATATATACAGTGATCTTTTGCATTTCATGTTTCTATGGCAATGTGTTCTAGAGAATGGCAAGCAAAGAATTATTATGTCTCTGCTTTATACCAACCCCTATGCAAACGTAAACACTTTTCTGGCCATATATATATATTTATGTATATATATATATATATATATATATATATATATGTTAGGCCGGTGGCAGACGACCATGCTGCAAGCAGCCTGCCGTGAATTAAAAGCACTTGCTGGACATGAGAGACACGGGGATGTCCCTGTGTGCTGCTTGTGTATCCACGGTTCCTTTCATTAAATGGATAGAAGCCATGGATGCAAAGGCTGCAAAATAGAACAGGAATAGGACCTGTTGTATCGGATGTGGCCCAGACTGTCAGCCCGCACACGGAACCGTGTAAATCGTGTGTATGGGTCCATAGAAAAGAATGGGTCAGTGCGCTATCTGTGAAATACATGGATAGCACACTGACCCACACCACGGTCGGTTGCAAGGAGTCTAATGCACAATTGCAAGTATTTCTCTTACTATGCCCAATGCATTTATATTTTTTTTATATTTTCCAAATTTGGCCTCTATTCAGACAACAGTGATGCAAAACGACTGTGAAAAAGGGCCATATTTCCCTGCCATTTTTACATCTGTGGGGGTACCCTTTTTCGCAGATCCTTCATCGACTTGAGTCTATTGAAGGTTCTGTGAATATGGGCAAAAAACGGACATGTCCTATTTTTAAATGGACCCTTTACAAAAAAAAAAAAAAAATCAGTTTTATGAATAACCTCATTCAAATGAATTGAGTTTAAGAAATGGACCCTTTACAAAAAAAAAAAAAAATCAGTTTTATGAATAACCTCATTCAAATGAATTGAGTTTAAGGTCAGGGCCCCACGGGCCAGAGACGCTGCGATTTCCCCATCCCATGTTCACTTTGCAGAAAAAATCACAGCGATTTTTTACCCATTGGGGTAACATACCCTAAAAAGGTCTGGCTACCGGCAGCCACCACTAGGTGGAGCTTACTGTGCATGCTCCTATTGAAAACAATGATAATAAGAAGCCATAATCCTTAGCTCCCCCTAGTGGTGGTTACCGGTATCATAGTATATTACGCTACATAATGCTCCAGTCCCCGGGCCCCTACATTAGATGTAATGGGTCGGCATACAGTTCCCCTTTAATGACTATGACTTGCCTATGATGCTATAGCCGGCGCACTAATCCCCCCCCCCTCCTCCAGTGCATTAATGAAAGGTAAACCGGCTTAATGAGCAGCCAGCAATCCGCCTGAGAGCGCGCCCTGCCCCCTGCGCTGCGCCTCCTCCCCGCCCGGCTGCGCCGCTCTGCGCTGACTGACACATATGAGGTGTGCGCCAGCCTCACATCACTGCGGTGTCTGCAGCCTCCGGCTCATGTGGCAGGTGGAGAGCGGGCATTGGCGGCGCTGACAGGAGACATTGCTGCAGGAATATAACTGGAGGAGACCTTGAAGATGGCCGAGGGGTCCGGGAAGACGTCTCCGCAGAGCCCCAGAGGCGGCACACTGCCTGCAGGTGAGGATGGTAAACAGCCGGGTACAAGGGCAGACGTATGGCATATGGACGTGGGTGAAGGTGGCTGAGATACACCATGGGGGGCATTGTGGCTGCCTGCTCACATACACTATTCTGGGGGCTGCTGAGATACACCATGCTGGGGCTGGATGGGGGGCATTGTGGTTTGCTGCTCACATTCACCTTGATGGGACTGGATGGGGGGCTGCTGAGATACACCATGCCATTGTGGTTTGCTGCTCACATACAAATAGATGAGGCTGCTGACATTCACCTTGCTGGGGTTACATATGGTATACATAGGAGGGAGTGATTGCCCCTCCTGGGGCTCTGTGGGGTGGTGCCATGTGAGGTTGTCAGTGTATACAGATGTGGCCAAAGTACACGGAGGTGGAGATTCTTCTGTCACCAGACTCTTGATGTGACGGCGTCTCTGGCTTTACTATATTCCAGCTCGCCATGTTTGTATAGATGGGAGAGGATACATCAGGTATACAGAGCCTGGCATCCCAGTATTCAGAGGTTGGACTGTCAGCGCCCCATGCCGGGCACCGTCCCATACTTGGTCCTGGTTGATCATGGATTTTACTGAACAGACATTGCAAGCTGCAATCCCTTTTCTCCTAAGATTATGAATATTGTGTGGATGCAGCTTGGGCAGTGTTCACACCTGCGTTGTCATTTCTGGTTATCTGTTCCTTCATGAGATTGCTGCTGCCATAACATGCTGGAAAACAACAACACCAGATGGATGAAATAGACTTCTACTGGGGTCTGCCAGTTTCCGTATGGAATAGTTGCTTCTGTTTCCTGTGGATCTGTGATGGCGGCGCCTAAGGGATCCTCCGCTGTACGGTTTAGGCTCTTCTACATCTACATTAGATTATTATGTGGGGGAATAGAAAGCTTATGAGACCGCTCACTGCACTGGATACACTGTATAAGCGGGTCCTCCGTGCCCCAATGGGTATGGGGCTGCAAGTCTTGTTCCCCTGTCTCCTCTCCAATTCTGTGTCACATGACGGACCCCACTGTTCTGTATGTAAAGGTGACATGAGTCGGGGATGTCATGGAGAACTAGAGAATGGGCAGAAGAGCTGAGCACAGAGATTTGTGGCACCCCCAGTGCTCCCCAAAATCAGAATGGGGCGACCTGCATGTATATTAGTAATAAATCGTATCTGCTAGTAAGGTTATTTTCCCTTTTATACCGTAACAATCTGTTTGTGATCTAATATCTGTAGGAAAGCTGGATGGCAACGGATATTGAGACTCTAACCACTCCGCTTTCCCATGCTACTGAATGACAAGTCTGGTTTTAATACGCTGCAAAACTGAATCCGACAGATCTCATTCTGTAATAAAACCTATAGCGGCATATGGCCGTACAGATCTAGTGCCACAAATTACAGTTTACATAGGAGAAAAAAAATTGCCAAAAAATGAGATTATTGTGGAAATGCTGCCGAGTGTTATTGCAGGTTTCACCTCTTCATCTGCGGCGAATCCACACGGAATCTAGAATTGCCATAGTGGGAAATAATTCCACCATGTATGGCCTTCCCCGAATACAGGCAGGGCTGAACAATCCGGGGACGTTAGTAGCCAATCGGCTGAGAATTTGTACTCCGAGCTCTTATTTTTGGCCTGTGCTTTACTTACTGACTTATACCTCACTGCTGTACCTGGAACAAAGTCCCAAATGTTCACTTTCTTTACATTTTGTACATTGTGCATGTCCGCCATAGCAGCCGTCTTATTGTAGATTTACCCCAGAGCCATCATCTCTCTGATCTAGACTAGACAGTCATATTTGTATAACTGGACAAACCTGTCTCTGCTGTTATACTGTATATATTATTCTACTGCAATATTTATAGTGTATGGATGTAAATATATGTGCGCTTGCAGTAATACGTTACATACACACAATATACAGATATCTCCTTTGATAAGTTAATAGGAGTATATTGACCGCTATAACACGTACTGGGTATTTAAAGAGGACCTTTCACCGATTTGGGTACAGGCAATACCATATACTGCTGGAAAGCTGACAGTGCACTGTATTCATCGGCTTTCCCGATCTGTGCCCCGGGTAAAGAGCTATCGGTCCCGGTACCGTAGCGCTTTACAGTCAGAAGGGCGTTCCTGACAGTCAGTCAGGAACGTCGTTCTTCACAGCAGCGCCTATCGCACTGTAGAGTGTGAGCAGCGAGGAACGCCCCCTCCCCTTCTGATAATACTCGTCTATGGATGAGCACTGTGAGCAGAGGGAGGGGGCGTTCCTCCCCCCTCACACTGTACAGCCCGATAGGCGCTGCTGTGGAGAAGGAGGTTCCTGACAGACTGTCAGGAACGCCCTTCTGACCGTGAAGAGCCACGGTACCGGGACCGCTAGCTCTTTACCCGGGTCACAGATCGGGAAAGTCAACAGGGTGCTGAATTCAGCGCACTGTCAGCTTTCCAGCAGTATATGGAACTGCCTGTACCTTATCCAGTTTCTAACATTGATGGTCTTTCTTTAGGGTCAATATTAGACTTGTGGGATTACAACACATGGGACCCCTACAGATCATCAGTACCCACGCAGTGCAGCTCTCAGTATTGTTTACATACTGTGCAGTGCGCTCCTCACCCACTATACAAACTGTAGGTATTGTAGCGCCGTCCCATAGATGTTTCACTGCTCTTTTGCTGTTTTGCATTTTTTTAAACCCCCCCCCCCCCCCAATATAAGTCTATGGGGAGAGCGCAGTGTTTCATGGGTAAAATAGCTTTTCTGCGGTGTGGGGATGAGACGAAATAACATTTTTCACTTTGCTGAGATGCAGCATTTTTTTTTTTTTTTTTTTTTTTGTCTGCTGCTTTTCTGCAACGTGTGTCCTCAGTCTAAGGATATTTTCATACATAACAGGTCAGTTTAGGTAGAGATAGGTAAATCGCAGTGTGTGGACATGTCCTAAGTCTTATATACAGGATTGGGCCTCATACACACACCAGATAGACTCTTATGGTGCTACATGAGCTGCACAGGTCGGGCATGAAGGATCCTTGTTAGGATTGGAGGTACGTATGGACAGTATGGGCTCATTGAGCACCATTTTTAGGATTCCAGAGATACAGATTCCAACAAGGTGATATACATGAGGCCTTAGGTTAGTACACATCAAATAATGGGAACAAAAACATCAGAGGGCGCTTTAGAAAAAGCGCCAAAAAATTGCAAATGAGTTCAGAACAAGGGAACTGTAGTTGTGCCCATCTTTGATAATTGAAGTGGAATTCTGTATGGTTTATTCTGGCGTCTGAAATGCTCTATACGTTCATATACATCCCAGTTATGAGATTGTGATGCATGCTTGTTACATAAAATAATACGCTGTGTGTGTATAATGCGGTGACGTTGCGGACTGTCATCCCGCTGCCTGGGAATGATTTGCTTGGTAAGAATTCCCTCTGCCGTGGTACATTGTAGTCATAGGAAGCATTTACATATCAAAGGCATGTCATGGCTGTACAGGGGATTACTATGAACACTTCAAGCCCTATATAATATTTATAGCGAGGTGGGTGGGGGGTTTGATGTAATTTCTAGCAGGTACACAGCGACGTCTCTATTACTTTAGGGTGGATGTTTTCATTCCCTCTATGGCTGACAGTGCTCTGGAGAACAGAGAGGCTTCCATCATTGTGTGTTTTATGGCGTCGTTACTCTATTACATCGAATGACCAGCTAGAAGACTCTGAATAATTTATTAGTGGGCCACCAACATGGCAAGTGACAAAGGTCGGGCAAGCTCTGTATTCTCGCTATAGGTAGACTAAAGCTGTCCAGGACTTGCTCTCTCCAATTGAAGTATGTGGTGGTGTAAACTATCAGAAGGTGGTGGACATTACGTCTGTCTGTCACATGGCCATAATTGAGACTCATGTGAGTGTAGAAGAAGCCATAATACTACAGGTCTATGTTGTTATTTCAGACTGTGTTTTGCAATGTCCATATACCACTATGTTCTCACTGCACATTCAGTCTGAATGTGGACATGTCTGGTGGTGGACTTTAGTTATTTCTGGCGCTCCATTGAATTGAGGGCAGCACCGTGGTCATACACATATACAGCCTGGCTTGGGTCCCACTGAATGCTATGGATAGGGGATAAACGGTGGCTCAGTGGTTAGCACTGCAGCCTTGCAGCGCTGGAGTCCTAGGTTCAAATCCTGCCAAGGGCAAAATCTGCAAAGAGTTTGTATGTTCTCCCCGTGTTTGCATGGGTTTCCTCCCAAAGACATACTGATAGGGAATGAAGATTGTGAGCCCTATATGGGCAGTGACTGACAATATCTGTAAAGCGCTGCGGAATATGATGGCGCTATATAAGTAAGCATAATAAATAAATGGGGCTGTAGATCACATGGCCCTGGGGCTGTAGATCACATGGCCCTGGGGCTGTAGATCACATGGCCCTGGGGCTGTAGATCACATGGCCCTGGGGCTTATTTTTATCCACTGGGAGTAAGCAGAACGAATGACAGCAAGCAGAGATCTAGAAAACTGTGAGGAATTGATATAGTATATTATAAAACTGTACAACTTTTTATTCTACAATAATATGTCTCTCAGGGGCCACATAGTGGCTCAGTGGTTAGCACTGCAGCCTTGCAGCGCTGGGTCCTGGTGTTCTTATCCCACCAAGGGCAAAAATCCATCTGCAAGGAGTTTGTATGTTCTCCCCGTGTTTGTGTGGATTTACATCACATATTCCAAAAAAGATGTACTGATACGGAAAAAATGTACATTATGAGCTGTATGTGGGGCTCACAGTCTACACTTAAAATAATAAAAATAAATATGTCTCTCCATATTGGTCTGAAAGTGACCAAACCCTCTAAGCTGTGTCTTCGCCATACATATTTCATGTAGGTTATGTTATTGAATCCTGTATCACTCAGTATTATTGCTGATCTGTGCAGGGGCTGGCTCCTAAGGACAGACCATAAATAAATTCCTTGACATCCCTCTTTATTTTAGTTCCCCTTTGCAGACTTTCTGTAAAAAGCGCTTTGGGGAAAAAAACACGATGCAGTGCCAAGGTATGTTTCCCGGCAGCGGTTTGTTTGGTTTTTGTCCTCCCTGTGTCCCTCTACATGGGGCTTTAGCCTAAAGGTTATGACTATTTGCCAGTGGTTTTTGTCCGTCTTGACTATTTTCTAGTTATGCTTCTTTAAAGGGGTTAAAGAACTTTTTGAGGTTGATGTCTTTTCCATAGAGGCAGCTGCTGCAGTACTCCCTACGACCTCCCTTAGGGAGACAGCTGATCTGCTGGGGTTCCAGCAGTGAAATCCTTGCCAACCTGCTATCTAATGAACAGGACGTCAGTTTTGAAAAGGCGGATAGCCCTTTAAGTCTTTAGGCCACCATACACATAAAGGAATAGTCAGTTGAACCCATCAGTCTACCCCACAGATTTGTCATGGGAAGGATCGGGAGCGATGAATCTTATAATAGCCAATCCTTTGATCACCTGGACTTGGCCGCTCCCTGCGGTGTCTGGCAGCAGATTTCTCCCATGACCTCACTGAAAACCAAACTGAGTGCATGTGTGTAGATGATGTCATAGGTGTTATCACAGATATGGACACGGCAGTGAGAGAGACAGGAATAGCCAGAGCGGCGATATTAGAAGGTTCCCAGTATAGATGGGTTTATGACTTCCATCCAGTACTGGAGGACACAAACCCCTTGTTGTGTGTGTGAACAGTGCCGTGCTGTGAGCGTGCTTTACTTCCCTTGGTTTACACTATTTGCTTTCACTCGCTGATTTCTTGCTCCCTAATTCTCAATATTTGACTTGGCCGGTGAATGTGCTTTTAGCTAAGTCGGCCGTCCCTGGATGTGACTTGTGTATATGCAAATGCTGGATATTAAGGATCTTAAAGGCGCTGTCAGTAGAGAGATGTTTGTCAATGGACCCTTTTAAAAGCTGTTATTGGTGTTCAATACAGCGGCGATTTATTAAGCCCTATGCACACAGGAGAATCCAGGCCTAAAAATCTAGTGTGTACGTCAGCTGGAGATCCTGGCCTAATCCCAGTGATCTAGGATGCAGTGAGTCCCTCCCTACTACTGCTATTCTACTTCTACTACTGTATTTTCTGCAGGTTTTTACTGTAGCAGCAGCAAAAGCAGAGCGTGCAGGATTTTTCCGTACGTCCATTTCACACAGACAGTCGCTATTGTGCACCCCCTTCCATCCAGTGAGTCTATGGGTGAGCTGTATACAGTACATAGATTATATGTGCCAAGGCCCACATCGAGGTCTGACCACAGACTTGTACACGCTCATAGGGGTTACATTTATTAAAAGACTCTGCAACACAGTTTGTCTTCTCCATGTTAGCAAATTAGCAATATGAGTTAACCCCCAAAAGCCCCTCTTAATACCCTGAAAGCCTATTGACTTTGTGCAATTGATCTTGCCTTATATTTTCTAGATCTCCTGTAGTGGTTGATACTACTGAACTACTACTCCTTACATTCATCTCTGTAATGGAACAGTCTTCTGGCCTTTTAAGATAGAGAGATATACATATATATTAATTTATTAATTTTTTTTTTTTGGGTGGGGTGTAACTGTATCATGCATGTAAGGGTGAGTTCTCATGGCGAACTTTGCGGCGGGACGTTCTATCGCAACTTTCTGTCAATGAACGATTTCCCTCTTCCATGGGGTTATTGTTTGTTTTGCCAATATTTTACCTTCTTCTCATTCATTTCACCATAAAATCAGACTGAAAATGGGACAAGACCACTTCTTTTTTTTTTTTTTTTCCCCCAGCTGGTTTAACCGTTTTTTTGGACTGGCCTCAACGTATATATACCGTGGTCACTCTTAACCCTGCAAGGATGTACCAGTAAGCATGAAGGTGTGCAGCTGCAAAACCGGGGAGCCAATTGTTTCAACAGTCAGACCTCCCATAGAGAAGGCTGGGACAGTCTATGCTGGGCTCACACCAACCATTCTGGAATTTTGTCCCCCATTCTGCTAAAAGTACGCGGAGAGGAAAGTCCTGAATGCAAGACTGTTCTCCGACAATTTTTGGCCAGAAACCTGGTGGATCCCATTATAGTCTGAGGTCTGCAGGTAATCACTTTTTTTTATTGGATAGGGTTTCTGTTTTTGGGGTTACCTGAAGAACTGAAACCCAAACACTAGTGTGACCCTAGCATTATTAGCATCCCCGCCTTCTCGATTGCTATGTACACCGCACTTACTGAGCTCTGAAGTTCAGGATACGCGCTGCACTGCTCCTGTAAATGGAGTTACGGTAAATGTGTCGGCCTTCGTTACAGAGGAAATTGTCAAAATGCCCCCCCCAAAGGTCTGTAATGACCTTATGGAGGGAACAATTAAAATAAATTAAATAGACAAAAATTAAAGTAAAAAAAAAAAAAAAAAATGAAATATGTCACCAAAATAAACGCAAAATGTATTCCAATAACCTAAATGAAAAAAAATTGTTGTAGCTCTCAAACTCGCATGTACAAAAAAAAGAAAATGGTCTGGTCCTGAACTAGGGAAGATGGCAGCCGGTTGATAAGACAAACGAGAGGAATTTTTTTTTTTTTTTTTAGGCAAAAAAAATAAAAAATTTTCAATCTTCTCCAAAAAGACTGTGAACGTACCCTTATGAAGGGCTAGCTAGTGGTGGTTATTACACGCCCGTGCTGTGTTAGGTACTTTGTCATTCTCTTAGATCCGATACCATGAGGGAGCTGCGCAGAGAAATTGGATTTATTGCATGCACATCATAGTGACAGACCAAGGTCAGTACATCCCGCTGCTTCTATCAATATCCATAGATGTCTCAGCAATTTATAAAACTGCTTTTATGTATATATTTGACAAGATCTGTCATAATCCCTGCCTGACTGATCCCAATACAATGCCCTGGTGACCCGTCTCAGGCGGCTCCTGTAATGTACAGGGGGGAGACCAGCGTAGGCCACATTTAATAGTCTACCTGTTACTTTGATTTCCCCTCAAGGTTACTTTGTTGCATCATCATTTGTATAGGCTTTATATTTCTTGATCTTAAAGGGGATAGTACACCTTTGTCTTTAAATGGGAGTTATGAGTTTGGTTCAATAAACTTCAGTCCATACACGTGGACTACTGACACCCAGTACTGTTCCTGTGAGATTCCCTGCCGTTCCATCATCTACAGGCTTTACTTACGTCGCTGTAGGGGTGACGTGTCCATCCGCCTATATATCCACTGGAACTAGTCACTGGCCTCAGGACTCTCATGTTCTTCACATAGGCATCAGTGCTGAGATGATAGTAATTGGTGGCATAGATTATGTGGGTACGACTGCTGGAAACCAGGGCACAGAGTAGGTATCGGCCCCATATGAGCACAAACTAACCCAAGAGCTGAAGAGTGGTCATTTATAGTACCATCCTAAATAATAAGTTCACTTCACTGGAAGGTGCTGAATACTGGAACAGACCTATAGGGAAAGGAAATGGCTAAATACAAGTCAGACAAGCTAAGTGTCACCTAGTCTAAAGACAGTTCAGTATTACATTACCAAGAGGAGAACGAGAGCCGTAAACAAAGACCTGCAGAACTAGAATTATTACTGGACAGGGCAGCCCGCTTACTCTAAAAGTGGCCACACACATTGCACCAATGGTGACCTATCACTTCGCTTTCCATGGGGACCACCTTACTATGTAATGTGTATGGGGGGGTAGACCTGAGTCTATTCTATATTGGCAGGTGGGGGGTTTTGGTAGAGCATGTTGGATGGCATCATGCCCACTTCCTTCTCCCTCGACTGTTTATTACCCTCTCCCTGTTGAGAATACATGCACACTTTGCTTGGTTATGGGGGTGATGGATCGTATAGTTGAGCAAGCATTCAGCTGACAGCTATAGAAGGTGTATGGCCACTATTACTAGTTCACTTTTGAATAAATAAATTAAAAAAAAAATATTTTTTTTATTTTCTGCTTTACGCCCAAGCTAGTATGTGCTCTCTGTGTTCTGTACGGTTTTATCACAATGGAGGAAAACTCTGCTGACAGCTGAAGAATAAATTGCTAGATACACATTGCTTCTAAGATATAATGGATGCCTGCCTGGAGATGGTTTTATTACTGTAATTATTCGGAGACGTGCCAGCAATCTACAGACATCACTTAAGGTTTTAATCCACCACTTGACTGGTCTCTAAAGGCCACCATACACCTAAGAGGAAAGTTGGACAAATTTGCCCAATTTTCTCCTAACAGATTATGGTAGTGATGGGACGGATGATGAATCTTACCATGGCCAGTTATTTCTTTCACAGCGAAAAGTGACCGGGCAACTCTGTATGGAAAACATATGCAAACCCAGCGTACATGTCTATTGTGGGAGTCAGAAGGAATAGCTTATTTGTGTCACTGCTGCCAAAGATTTGAGGGCACCTTTTAATGTGACTTTTAAGCTGAGGCTCCGCTTTGCAGAAATGCAGCTTTTTTTTTTTTTTTCTTTCCTGCAAATTTCCCTTCTGCTCAATCCACTCCTGACTTTGGCTCAAAAAACCACTGCAAAATCTGCAGCTAAAAATCAGCTTTTCTGCAAGGTGGAGCCTCAGCATTAAAGGGTCGTTCCACAGTGGATAACTATCACCAACCTTATAGAGAGGAGATAAATGTCTGATGGCCAGGACCCTGAGCAGTCACCGTCCTTGAACCCAACTCCTTGTCAATGCACAGTATCCGTACTCCCTGTTCTAGTAATGGGAGGGGGTCTCGCATTTACCACCTGTCCTATGTATAGCTCCCAGATGGCAATTATGGGTCAACCCCCTTTGAATTTAGAAGAAGTCTGTCAAACGCAAACAATTTAATGTTGAATTTTTTTTTTTTTTTGCAAAGGTTTTTAATAGAACCTTAAAAGGGATTCTACCATTGAAATTATTTTTTTTTTTGCGATCACACGTCAGGATAGCCTTTAGAAAGGCTATTCGTCTCTTACCTTTAGACGTGGTCTCTGCTGCACCGTTCCTTAGAAATACCGGTTTTTACCGGTATGCAAATTAGTTCTCTCGCAGCGATGGGGGCGGGCCCCAGCGCTGAAAATGCGATGGGGGCGTCCCCACTGCTGCTTGAGAACAGGCTCCAGTGACGCCTGTATCTTCGGCTGGATCCTCCCCAGGAACGGCGCAGCGGAGACCACGTCTAAAGGTAAGAGACGAATAGCCTTTCTAAAGGCTATTCCGACGTGTGATCGCCAAAAAAATTCATTTCAATGTTAGAATCCCTTTAATATTTTATTTGGCTTGGTCAGTGAATTGTATGACGGCTGTAACATGTGCAACGTGGCCAATTGCTCTTGTGGTTTTCACAACTGGTCAGGGGCTTTTGTACCCATATTGGAAAACACTGAGTAATAATGGGTCGATTTGCTGTAACTTGCGGCCACCAAATATTATCCTGGTCCCTTACTTGCTGCTGGCCTGAGTTTAATATATTAGTAGCCTCATCTTGGCAAATAATGACCTTTACTCATGTAATAACTATAAATTGGCCTGTAAAGTGGGTGGCGAGTTATGTTATGTGTTATATGGCAAGTTATGATTTATTTTGCAGCCAGCCAATGAGTCTTCACATATTTATGTTGTGTATATACAATGAATAGTCTATTAGTCATGTATTATGAAATAGACCTATGGCTGGTTTGCATGAATAGAAATCTGGATGACGCTATGTACTGTATAAGTAATGTAAGATCTTATAGCTACATGAATAGAGGAGATGTAGAATATGTCAATGGCCTTGTAAGTTACACCAAGAATACAGGTCAATAGTGCTTGGAAATATCAATGAAAAGCACACAGATGTTTGCCGCTATATTGTGATGTATTAGACTATCACACGTATTACTTGGATTATTATATGTAATCAATATGTCACAATTAATGATAGTAAATGTAATTGCAACCCAATGTCTACCAGGAATCCAACCCTGCCGCATTACCACATTCACTAGTCATTAGTAGTGTCCTGTCTGGGCTAGTAATATCGTGTGGCTACTGGTCACCGTATAGTCCTAGCTGTAATATTGGGGGCTATGAATAGAACTGGTGGTATTTGCCTTGATTTTTATACTGTATATACACTTTATACAGCAAGGACAAAACATAAGGGAAGAAGAATATATTGTATACAGACCATTGTAGAAATGTAGACCGAGCCATGCTATGTCTCCAAGGCTATTAGGCCGGGTTAAGACGGGGATTTTTGGTTTGGAATTTGACGCAGAGACAGTCTCCGATTCCAGACCAATAAACCACCTCCCATTGAAATCAATGCGAGACGGTCATTTCCATTTTTGTTCCCGCTCGCGGATAATGGATAATGAAGCGACATGCTCTTTCTTCAGGCGAATTCACCTCACGACACCTCCCTCCCGGCTAGGCCCATTCGTTTGGGCCTCATCCGGAGCGGAATGATGTGACTAGTAGAGATGAGCGAGTAGTATTCGCTCGAGTAGGTATTCGATCAAATACTACGGTATTCTAAATACTCGTACTCGATCGAGTACCACTCGCTATTTGAATGGAAAAATTTGATGCAGAACCAGCATTGATTGGCCGAATGCTATACAGTCGGCCAATCAATGCTGGTTCTTCTCCTACCTTTAGAAGTTCTCCATGCGGCGTCTTCTGGCTCTGAATTCACTCTGCCAGGCATTGGGCCTGGGCAGAGCCGACTGCGCATGCCCGCGCTACAAGAAAATGGCCGCTTTGACTGTAAGCTGCCATTTTCTTGTAGTGCGGGCCCAATGCCTGGCAGAATGAATTCAGAGCCGGAAGACGCTGCGCGGAGAAGACTTCTCAGAGAATCCAGCCTGACCCTCACTCGTGGACTTGGTAAGTTCAATTTGATCCAATGTTGCCTACCCCTGAAACAAGCATTTTTCCCCCATAGTGTATAATAGGATTCAATTCGAGTAGTCGAATATTGAGGGGCTGCTCAAAACGACTATCAAGTATTTAACTACTTGCTCATCTCTAGTGACTAGCCATTTTTTGGACTAGAAAGTGAGGCGGCCTCCATGTCAAATTCTGGTCCAAAAAACCCCATTGTGAACCCGGCGTTACATTCGCTAAGAGAGTCTCTATTCCATCTGATCATTGATCCTAAGAGACCTAGTTTAGTAAATACTCGTATTCCTCATGAAAACACAATTTTAGGCTACAGCCCATGTACCAGGCCACAGCCAAAAAGTGTTACGGCAAAAACCACAGCGGGAACGTCCCCCTAAGATTATGTACACACAGAATTGAAATGCTGCAGAAAATCTGCAGCATTGTATCCACACACTGTGCATGAAGATTCCTGACAACTTCAAATATATTATTAAAAGGGTTATCCAGGTTTAGAAAAACATGGCTACTTTTTTGTTTTGGGAAAAATCTTCATCATGCATGCACGTGGATTACATATGGTATAGTAGCTCAGTTCCAGTTACTTATTTACGTCAGTGGATCTGGGCTGGAATACCAGACATGTTTTCCTAATAATGGACAACCCCTTTAAATGGAATGATATACAGGTGCTCATATTCTGAATGCAGGCTAATCTTTAAAAAAAATTGCATCCAATTTTATTTTATTTTTTTTACATTTCACAAGTCTACAAGCCTATACCCATTCTGTCTAGCACTAACCTGTATATAAAGGTTGGTAACCTGTGTGGCGCAGGCTGTCATATTAGCAAGTGGCATGAAGTGTCTCTTCCGGTGCGCTCAGCCGTGACGCTTCTCGCTTGGATACACAATTGTTTATGAGGTAGAAAAATTCCACAACTGGGCAACATTGACACTAGTAGTTTTTTAGCAGAGCAGACAAGATGGCCTGGAGATAAATGTCATATCTTGTAACATTCTTGAGACGTTCCATTTTATATTCTGATTGTGTCATGTATAAAAAGATAACAGAAGTAAGGAAGTATCTCTCTGATATAGGAAAATAAAGAGGGTTTTCATGATTATGATGGCCTATGTTGAAGAATGGTGATTAATATTAGATTGGCAGGAGGTGCCCACAGATCTGCTCTTTACTGCTGACGCTGGGTTCACACCAACGTTCGAACTCCGTTCTGAGGTTTCCGTCTTCTGCAGGCAAAAGACGGAAACCTGTCAGACCGTGTGTGTGTGTGTGTGTGTGTGTGTGTGTGTGTGTGTGTGTTTTTTTTAAAAACCAAACACAAAGTTCTGCATGTCCGACTCTGTGTCCGGTTAAAAAAAAAAAACGGTTTCGCCGCAGAGAGCTCAAAACGCTCACTGCCGGACACTTTTCATACCCATTCAAATGAATGGGTTTGAAAAATGCTAGCAGGTTTCTGTCTCCTGTCCAGTTTCAGGTAGTTTACGGAAACCTGCAGAACTGAGACCGGGCGCAGATGATAACGAGCACTTACCTTGCACAGCACTGTATATGGCGGCTATTCTAGGTATTGTAGTTTAGCCTCTTTACCTTGAATGGGACTGAATTGCAAATAGGCCATATGACTGCTAAATGTGACATCACTTGGCCAACGTAACAGAAGCCATTCTCACTCCAGGCGTCCTGGTATGTGCCCCGGAGATATCGATGCCGTTAATTTTGGCACTTATATCTCCTTACAGCCTTGTGTCATCACTTTAAAGTGTACAGTTAGCGAGGAGATTAGCGTTGAAGCTAATGGCACCGCTATCTCCAGCACTGGGGGTACGTCCCAGGAAAGGCGACAGTGCGCACTGTCTGCTTTCTAGCCATATATACCGCGCACCAATGAGAACATGAAAGGGCTTCTTTAAGACTCTCCCAATTCTCCACAAAACCACAACCTTTCCAAAAAGTCAACAATTAGGTCCAAAACTAGATGGCCAATGTGTGTCAGATTTAGGTGCATTTTACTCCAGGACAACAGTAACACTGCTGCAGTGATTTGGTTTTAGGCCTGTGAATAAGGAAGCTTGTTTTCTCACAAGGAGAGCAATCTTCTTCTTCTTTCTTATGGGATTATCATCTTGTTAGTATTGTTGTATATGTACATGAATAAACAATGGAAGGGTGTTTGTCAGTGAAACTCTTAATAGCTCTTAATTGTTTAATAAGGGCCTATCCCGCACTGCTTGTACCTCACGTGCTATAGACACTTGCTTCAGTGCCGTGAAGGTGGAGACATGTGAATGGACTGGTTTTTGTTTGGAATGCATCCTGCCGACATTCGTGGTGAATATTTGTATTGTGACATTGCACTCGCCTAGAGCGGTCCTCTCACAGTCTTCATGCACCAAATTTTTGACATTTTAACTTGTATAATGCAAAAAAACTTAGGCCATTTATAGAGGACTAGCAGTACCTGCGACTTCGTCCGCGGAACCCTGACCCCCTGCGCGACCCACCTGTAGCACCGCGCAGGCTTGTTCCTTTGACTTGTGTCCACATCGGCTCCTTTTCCACCTTTCCCCCCTGGCGCCCGCCAACCCCCTTTTTTCCTACCCACTCCCTCATGTGCTCACTTCTTTCTCCTACCCCGTGCCCCTTTTCCCCCCCCTAGCCCCAGGTGAGCTGCTGATGGGGCTGGGATGACATCATCCCAAGTCCTACAGCGTCCCAGGTCCTGCAGCGAATTCAAAAGTGAAAAGCACTGGTCACGGGAGTGAATTGCGGTGGTGTACGGGAATTCCATGTAGCCTATCGTTCAATCTGGGACCCAAGGTATGTATGTGCGCAATTTCAGCCAAATCCATTCGCCCGTCTAGGTGTCATTGCGTCCCCTTTCCAACCCCCCCCCCCCCAACCCCTTTGCACCCAACCCCGGCCTTGGCCTCCTCCCCTGCCTGGGGTTAGGAGCTAGGCCTGAGAGGGCAATAGGGAGTTTGTGGCTTGCTATGCTAAAAAGTGTGTGGGATTGCAGAGCTGGTGGTATGAGTTGTGGTTTTGTGGGGGTCCTGGCAAAAACGTATGTCTGCGATTGTGACGAAAAGTAGCCTATCGTTCAATCCTGCCTAGGAACTACGGTATGTTTGTTGAAAATTTGAGCCAAATCGGTTGAGCGGTTTTTGCGTGATTTGAGAAACAAACATCCAAACGCACAAACCTCCAAACGCACATACTAATGATCAAACTCGTGACCATATGAACTTTATATTTAGCTCTAAATATTGCTATAAACCTTCTATGGGGCTATCACAGTGGAACGTCACCGGATTATCAGAAAGTGTCCCTGGAATGGTCACGTTATTGCTCCAAGGATATGGGTAATTATACATACATACATACATAATTTTTATTTATTTATTTTAATTGATGTAAATTAGAAGTTAAGTGGGGGGGGAGGTAGTTTAGTTAAGGGGTTAATTATCAGTTTATCCTGGACAACCCCTTTAAGGCTAAGGCCCCACGTAGCAGGCTGCGGGCCGAAACGCAATCCAGGAAAAACCACAGCAGAAAGCACAGCACTTTTCACAGAAAGTCCGTAGAGTTTTTTTTTTTTTTTTTTTTTTTTTTTCCAGAGCTTCCATTATACCTATATGGAAGCCACCTGCACTGCCATTGTTATAACTGACATGCTGGGATTTCCAAAAACTTCATGATTTTGGCAATCACAGCATTTCCACTGCGGGTATTTTTATGCAATGTCTGGTTTATAGTCCGCTGCGGCGAAACCACAGCATTTATTTGGGGCTTCAGTTTCATGTTGCCATTATTCTGACTTGTAAAAATGGTATGAAAAACAGTGTGTGCTGGGGATTTTTTTTGTTCCCCTCTATAAAGGAGTCTGTGGGGAGAAGCCTTAAAAAAAAAAATTAAAAAAAAAATGCTCATACGAATGGGGCTTTATAGAGCTTTCTGCTCCACTGTGACCCTCACACAGTCCAATCTGCTGCACAGTGGTCCCCACACGGTATAATCTGCTGCACAGTGGTCCCCACACAGTATAATCTGCTGCACAGTGGTCCCCACACGGTATAATCTGCTGCACAGTGGTCCCCACACGGTATAATCTGCTGCACAGTGGTCCCCACACGGTATAATCTGCTGCACAGTGGTCCCCACACGGCATAATCTGCTGCACAGTGGTCCCCACATGGTACAATTTGCTCCACGGTGGCCCCCACACAGTACAATCTGTTCCACAGCTGGGGCTCTGAGTGCCACCTCTGGCACCAGTGCCATAGGTTCTCCATCGCGACACTAAACCGTATTCTATAAGGAGTCTAAACTCTGATGGAACAAGGGACAGAATTTTTGGGAGTTGAAAGCTCTGTGACTGCTGATTTCAGAAGGTTTATATAACCGTGCAGGCATCCTAACAGGGTACACAAGTAAAGACAGGTATAGTACTGGCTTACATGCTGTTTCCTTGTAAGGGTGGAGATAAGCTTGTAGTGCAAATTGCTTTTTTTAACACCTACAATACAAACACTGCAACCCTATAAAGTCAAGACTGATACTGTGGCAACCGCAAAGTAACCAGTTCAATTCCCATAACTCATGGTGTTTCATGGTTTGTCATATTTCCCAAACAATTCCAAGTGAGTGCTGCTTGTGTGCGGGGACCAGCAGTCCATGAGGAGTACCTGGGCTGGGGACTAGCTAGACTCTATTTAGTTCCTGGCCTGGGCGCTCCCCTCACACACTGCTCACTGGGACCTGCCCAAAACTTGGTGAGCTGAATGTTGAAACCATGACCCTCTGCACCCCTACGTTTGGCTAATACAAATGGCACCCCTATTAAATAATTTTTAACTGCAGTTTCCATGTGTTTCTTAGCTATGCCTTTTGATCTTACAGCTGGCAATGCTCTCCATTGGCTCCCATATTGTAAATAAAACAAGTGACGCTTGGTTCACAGTAGTGTTCGGGTCTCCGTCATTCAGATCCACTTGGGGAACCGAAAGATAGAGACCCTGTTTGCTTAAAAGCAGTTAACTGCATACCCTATAGACTAGAATGGGGTCCAACGAGTCTCGGTATAAAACCGCAGAGAGAATTGTTCTCCTTGCAGGATTTTCTCTCCACCAATTATAGGAGGGGTCTACCAGGTAGACCTCAACACAAATGTGAATCCAGCCTAACTCTTACCCATCCCCCCCCCTGGAGCTCTGCTGCTCTTGTCTGCGTCAGGTGTTTTACCAGGTATCACTAGTGCATGGTCTGTGAGACTCTACGGTGTATACGGCAAGGTGGCCTGCTAAGGAAACCCAGTACATCTATGACCTCTTACCTACCCAAACCAATACTCCCCCCCTTCCCATTGTTACACCCCAATGGAAGCATCCTTACACAGACTAATGTTATATATTCCTAATTCGCCGTACCTGTACAATATACTAAGACACTATAGTGCCCAAGGTGTTCTACAATTCTCATAAGATGGAAGCAGCCATATTGGTGTTCATATATTCTATTATAATAGTGACTTTATAATAACCTGTATAGTCTACATACAATAGTACCAGTATTGGATAGTAGTAGTCACAGTATATATACAGTATTGTCTTGTTATGTACACACTATAGTACTAGTCACAGTGTACATATTTTTATTTTCCCAGGCTTTAATGCTAGCATTACATTAACATTCTTGTACTAGTTACAGTATATTGGTTAATGTATACTGAAGGGAAATTCCTATAGAAGGAACTATGCTAACAGGCACATGCGCCAGGGCCTCACCCTGTATAATACTGGGCAGGTATCTGAAGCTCTCGGCACATTTTCATCATTTTTTGCTTCCTACATGAAGGACATTACGTGACTGTTAATAACAGTTTAGGTTCTGTTCACATGTACCAAAATATCAATATGTATAGGAGTTGCTGTCAGAGCTGTTTTAACACCTCGCTGGGCCTAGTGCTATAGCTTTATTAGTGGGAACCCCCCCATCACCACGACTTAGACATACCTGACCCGCCCAAATTTATAATGCCCCTGCAGTGGCCCCCACATAGTGTAAAGCTTCCTTAGCGACCCATACAATATGATACATCTCAGTGGCCGGTCACACAGTCAAATGCCTTCGCAGTAGCTCCATAAAATGATGGCCCATCACACATTAACCCTGACCCCTGTGGCCCCTCAGACATTAACCTGTGCCTGACATTATACTATAATTCCCCCAGTTGCCCACACAGTGTCTTGTCCCCATCAGTATATATTGTCCCCCTCCAGTCGCCTGCACAGCTTGTTGTTGCCCTAGCACAATGGGACAAACAAAAACCCCTAATACTCACCTTTCTGTGTTCTGCTTTCCTCTGTTCTCTTCTTTGTCTGGTTCGCCCCCATGTCTTCAAGGAGCAAAAGGTGCAATGTAACAGAACTCACTACATCATGTCTAATAATTTTGTCTTGTCTCTCAAGATACCCTGAATTCTCTGCTTGCTCAGCCTAAGTGAGCCGTTTAGGGTAAGTTCACACGGGGAGCGTAAAGGCGGATTTTGGCACAGAGAGTGATGCGGGGAGCCGCGTCAATCTCAGGCCAAAATCCGCCTACCACGACTGTCGCAGCCTCCGTCAGTCATGGCTTCCCCCTCCGGAGTCGGCCCAAATGAATGGGCCGACTTTGGAGGTTGCTGCCGTGAGGCGGAGGCCACTGCTCAAGGAGCCGCGGAATCCGTCTGAAGTAGGGGCAGCTCGCTTCTTTTTTCCGTGCCTGGCGTTCTCCATAGACCAACATTGTGAGGGGGCGGAATACGTGGATTACGCACCATTATCTGTGCCCGTGTGAACTAGCCCTAAGGATGCTGATATGGGGGAAAGGTGCCTAATATTGAAGTGAGGTGACGAACCTTTTTTTTGATAAGCCTCTATTTGATTAGTATTAATAAATCAGCTCTTTTTACAGTAATGGTGAATCTATTGCACTATGTATGATATTGTGGTGCTCAGCATCATGGCCCCCACAATGCACCGTGGCTGGTCTTTGGGACTGTAAGGCTGGGTTCACACAGTGCTTTGCTGTTGTGTATCTTAAAAGCAGCTTGGTTTTACTATTACATTTTACTATACATTTCAGCTGTTACTATTGGCTTTTAATGGCCATTGGTTTACAGCCGTGATACATAGTAAAAATGGACTACTCATTACTCCAATTACAAAAGCATGCAGTTCTTAAAGGGATTGTCCATGGAATTTAAATTCACTTCCCTGAGCTGGATGTTTATAATGATGGATACTCTCTAGATTTATCAGCAACAGAAGACTCTATCAGCCCTATGGGAGACCATGTGGGACCTCTCCATGATTTTGACTCTCCATAGAGTGTTTATATACCAAGCTATAAGGCCCCTTGCAGGTGACCATCCGCTGGCCGTGATTGAACAGGACTGCAGTCCCAGGCGCCACCTTATTCACTACCCACAGATTAATAGATAAGTTGCAGATCAGATGGGGTCCTACTGCTCAGACCCCTACCAATCGTGAAACTTGAATGCCCGTCACCCCCGTCTCAATGCAGTGGCGGTCCCCGGTGGATATGATGGTTTCTTCAGCTATAAATTAGATTGTTTCTAAGTAAACTCTATTTTTTTTTTTTTTTTTTTTTTTCCCCCCAACACTTTAGATAAGAATAACCAACGTGCTAAAAATTCTCAAATCTAACGTGCGTTCCGACGTCTGACTTTTCTCCTGTCCTCGAGCACAGAGATGGCACAGTCACATTCTGAGTTAAAATGACATAATATACCTTATACACTCACCGGCCACTTTATTAGGTACACCTGTCCAACTGCTCGTTAACACTTAATTTCTAATCAGCCAATCACATGGCGGCAACTCAGTGCATTTAGGCATGTAGACATGGTCAAGACAATCTCCTGCAGTTCAAACCGAGCATCAGTATGGGGAAGAAAGGTGATTTGAGTGCCTTTGAACGTGGCATGGTTGTTGGTGCCAGAAGGGGCTGGTCTGAGTATTTCAGAAACTGCTGATCTACTGGGATTTTCACGCACAACCATCTCTAGGGTTTACAGAGAATGGTCCGAAAAAGAAAAAACATCCAGTGAGCGGCAGTTCTGTGGGCGGAAATGCGTTGTTGAGGTCAGAGGAGAATGGCCAGACTGGTTCGAGCTGATAGAAAGGCAACAGTGACTCAAATAGCCACCCGTTACAACCAAGGTAGCCAGAAGAGCATCTCTGAACGCACAGTACGTCCAACTTTGAGGCTACAGATGGGCTACAGCAGCAGAAGACCACACCGGGTGCCACTCCTTTCAGCTAAGAACAGGAAACTGAGGCTACAATTTGCACAAGCTCATTGAAATTGGACAATTGAAGATTGGAAAAACATTGCCTGGTCTGATGAGTCTCGATTTCTGCTGCGACATTCGGATGGTAGGGTCAGAATTTGGCGTCAACAACATGAAAGCATGGATCCATCCTGCCTTGTATCAACGGTTCAGGCTGGTGGTGGTGGTGTCATGGTGTGGGGAATATTTTCTTGGCACTCTTTGGGCCCCTTGGTACCAATTGAGCATCGTTGCAACGCCAAAGCCTACCTGAGTATTGTTGCTGACCATGTCCATCCCTTTATGACCACAATGTACCCAACATCTGATGGCTACTTTCAGCAGGATAATGCAATGCCATGTCATAAAGCTGGAATCATCTCAGACTGGTTTCTTGAACATGACAATGAGTTCACTGTACTCCAATGGCCTCCACAGTCACCAGATCTCAATCCAATAGAGCATCTTTGGGATGTGGTGGAACGGGAGATTCGCATCATGGATGTGCAGCCGACAAATCTGCGGCAACTGTGTGATGCCATCATGTCAATATGGACCAAAATCTCTGAGGAATGCTTCCCGCACCTTGTTGTATCTATGCCACGAAGAATTGAGGCAGTTCTGAAGGCAAAAGGGGGTCCAACCCGTTACTAGCATGGTGTACCTAATAAAGTGGCCGGTGAGTGTATATTGCTTGGTGATACCCTGTATATACACTGCAGTGACAGCTGCCACTCCATATTGACAGGCAGTGACACCATGGCATCGCTGCCTGTCATCTTGGAGAGGTCCAGATGAATTAGTAAAGAATATATCGTACATGTATTTACTATATAGGTCTCATATTTCTGCTCTATATTCTTATACGGGGTACACCTCCATTGTGTTTGTGGCTAGCAGATGGCATGTGTCGTACTAATGATGAAGCAGACACGTTCCCTTTAACAGTCTGGCAGGCGGCGGACATGTTTCAATGAGGTTAGCATTTGCTCATCTGGTTTCCAAGGTTACTGGAGAAGATGGGTTAGGGCATGCCGCCGCGCCAATAGCCGAGGAGAGCCGGATTCTTCAGCCTTCCCTTTTTTTGTCTACACTTTCAAATTCCTTTTGTGCCGGAGGTAGGAAAACCTCTCTGGAAGGTGAGTACACCGTATATACATATAGGTTTGTCTCCGTATATATGTATAGGCTGGTCTCTCTATATACATATAGGCTTATCTCTGTATATACATATAGGCTGGTCTCTGTATATACATATAGGCTGGTCTCCGTATATACATATAGGCTTATCTCCGTATATACATATAGGCTGGTCTCTGTATATACATATAGGCTGGTCTCTGTATATACATATAGGCTGGTCTCTGTATATACATATAGGCTTATCTCCGTATATACATATAGGCTGGTCTCTGTATATACATATAGGCTGGTCTCTGTATATACATATAGGCTGGTCTCTGTATATACATATAGGCTGGTCTCTGTATATACATATAGGCTTATCTCCGTATATACATATAGGCTGGTCTCTGTATATACATATAGGCTGGTCTCTGTATATACATATAGGCTGGTCTCTGTATATACATATAGGCTTATCTCCGTATATACATATAGGCTGGTCTCTGTATATACATATAGGCTGGTCTCTGTATATACATATAGGCTGGTCTCTGTATATACATATAGGCTGGTCTCTGTATATACATATAGGTTTATCTCTGTATATACATATAGGTTTGTCTCCGTATATATGTATAGGCTGGTCTCCGTATATACATATAGGTTTATCTCTGTATATACATATAGGCTGGTCTCTGTATATACATATAGGCTTATCTCTGTATATACATATAGGCTGGTCTCTGTATATACATATAGGCTTATCTCTGTATATACATATAGGCTTATCTCTGTATATACATATAGGCTTATCTCTGTATATACATATAGGCTTATCTCTGTATATACATATAGGCTTGTCTCTGTATATACATATAGGCTCGTCTCTGTATATACATATAGGCTTATCTCCGTATATACATATAGGCTCGTCTCCGTATATACATATAGGCTTGTCTCTGTATATACATATAGGCTCGTCTCCGTATATACGTATAGGCTCGTCTCCGTATATACGTATAGGCTCGTCTCTGTATATACATATAGGCTTCTAGATCTCCTTATGTGAATGTATACTAAGCACTCACATACAGCCACAATTCCTGGACACCAGGCCGGCACTGTGTAGCGTTCAGCTGGTGACAAAGCCTCTGTGATCTCTATTGTGTGTTACATTGTGTGCTTGTGCATGTTTAGATACAGGATTAATCCCATTTTCTGCTGGATTAGATACGCGGAGCAGTACACAAGTGCCTGGCTTCTATTGTATTGGTTTATATTCTGTACTGGATTCTGTGCAATGCTTATTTACAGACTACATAGGTTGTATATATTTGTACAAATATGCTTGAAACAATACAGTGTGTATAACGCTCTACATTTCTCACCATTATGGCTGCATTAACTTGTCTTTTTCCTTTGCTGGCCAGTCCCTGTCTGTGAAGGACACACTAGGTGGATGCTACCTGATGGGGATGTAGTTAATGGGTAATGCCTGTAGGGGGCGCTGTGATAGGACACGGCTTGTAGTAGTAGGCACCCTTATTGGTTACTACATATAGCTAAATGTTGGTTTATACCGTATGTACGGCAGGGGTCCTGACGGCAGATGTTGAGAGGACAGGAAGGGTCAGGGAACTCTGAATTAACATGTCCAATCTCCTTGTTCTCCTAGGACATGTGATGCTGCCAGATTGTCCATTGTAAACAGGCTGGGCTGAGCCAGGTGTGCATGTGTCTGTCTGGCTGGAGGAATGGCTCGGCTGACAGCTATCGGTGTATGTCTACCATGCTGCAGCCTGTTATATGCCTGTTGTGTAGCTATACATTCCACCATCCCAGCTTGGCTTGTTGGGACTTGTAGTTCTGCAGCGGCTCTGCACTGCCTCCCTCTTATCTGCTTTATTTTCTATGACTTCTACAAGGACACATGGAAATGTGATGATGCATGCTAGTGAGCGCGCAGTGTTTGGTTGTGTCCCATTGCATTTGGGAGCGAGTGCAGACCTGTCAGGCAGCTGTCTGGAGGGGAGAGCGCTGGTGAAGAAGGCGAGACAACAAATTACATCTAGCTGGGTAATTACATTGTTCTTGGCTTCAGGTTTTCCTACTGTTTGTACACAGACCAAGCCTGAGGAGTGGAATGTATGCTTCATGCCGCCTCGGACTTGGTATGTTGTACATGAAGTGGAATTACTAGATGTGACTCCTTCAGGCCTCGTGTACATGGCTTGTTATTACAGCTCTGTACAACCGTCTACTTGTAGGATTCCATAATACATAGATCCTAAAAGTGTGCGGGGCCTGCAAGTGAAGTAACCGATTAGGAAAATCCCTCTGCAAATTCTGCCACATCATGCCATGGGCAACATTGTGACAAATTTGGAGTATAGTTGTATCTTTTTCTGATAAAACTAGGTGAGAAACCACACAGATACCGTAACAGGTGCAAAGGTGTAACTTGTAGGGTAGCAGACATATGCGCTGCTATGGGGTCCAACAATTATGGGGGGGGGGGGAATTTCCAATGAGACCTAGGGTGCAGTTATTGATGACTATGGATGATAGAAGGCCTGCAAGTGACATCATTATAATTACTATCTATATTAAAATTCTGTGATGTCACAATATACACCATGGGTTTTTGTTTTTTTTAATGAACGTTATGATGTCATAGTGTGCATTATACCTGTACTGTGTCATCACCGTGTTCATTAGACTGGTACAGTGACATCACTGTGTGTAAGGCCCGGTTCACATCTGCATTTGGCTTTCCATTCGGGGAGTCTGCTTGGGGATCCCCTGAAAGGAAACCTATATGCATAAAAAAAAAAAAAGTGCTCACCTAAAGAAACCCATAGACTATAATGGGGTCCGTGTGCTTTCTGCTCAGTTTCCACACAAAACATGCGGAGAGAAGTGTTCTGCTTGGAGGACTTTTCTCTCCAAATGTTTTGCGTGGAAACCACACGGACCCCATTATAGTCTGTGGTCTGAGGATTTCCTTAGGTGACCACTTTACACATGCACCCTCAGCTCAGAGCAGTGTGCACGTGTTCTCAGTAAGAAAAGGGGAATACACCACTGCCAGACTGGACTGATGGCATATAATTTCCTGAATACAAAGGATCACACTTGCTGAAATCCAACCCGCCTGACCTTTCCGTCCAACAATATCTGCCATTGTGTTGCCATATATATTAGATGGTCAGCCGGTACAGCGTGACGCTTTTCCGTCATGTGTGTGATCATCTATATTCACCTTTTTTGGATGCTTAAAAAACTTGTTTACATAAATTAAAGCTGTACTTGGGTAGAGCATGATATACGATGAGGTGAGGGGTGCAGGGATGGAGGCCTGTTTTTGGTAGCCTTGTTTCTCAGGGTTAACTTTATATGATTGTTCATACAAGAGGATGAGTCTAAGACCTGCTTGTGTTTACCACCATTTATTTTTTTTTTTCCCCTTTGTAAAGTGCCATCTGCTGAGAAACTCATTGACATTTGGAATCTGTTATTGTTGGAGTGTTGTCATACTTAAAGGGATTCTATCATTAAAATTGTATTATTTCCGCCTACCACGTTGGAATAGCCTTAAGAAAGGCTATTCTTCTATCTTTCGTTATGTTCTCCGCGCCACCGTTCAGTAGAAATCCCGGTTTTCGTCGGTATGCAAATGAGTTCTCTCACAGCACTGGGGGCGTCCCCAATGCTGCAAGAGAAATCTCCAGCGTCGCCTGCATCTTCGTCTGGAATGGCCTCTCTTCGTGTATTCTTCCAGCGTTGGATTCAAACTGCGCATGCCCGCCAGCCACAAGAAAATGGCTGCTTACACTTACTGTGTAAGCGGCCATTTTCTTCTGGCTGCCGGGCATACGCGGTCGGCTTTGCACGAAGCCTAGAAGTTTGAACCCAGCTCCGGAAGAAGAAGTGAATAGAGGCTGTTCCTGAAGAAGATGGAGGCGGCATTGGAGAGTTCTCTGGCAGCGTTAGGGAGGCCCCCATTGCTGTTTCAGTGCTGGGGCCTGCCCCCAGTGCTGCGAGAGAACTCATCTGCATACTGACGAAAACCGGGATTTCTACTGAACGGCGTCTCGGAGAAGATAACCAAAGGTAGGAGAAGAATAGCCTTTCAGCTATTCCTATGTGGTAGGTAGAAAAATACAATTTTAATGATAGAATCCCTTTAAAGAAAGTGTCACTGATCATTGTCACTGCATTTATATTAGGGGAACTGCAGTCATAGCACAGCACGCCCCCTTATATATTATAAAAAAATTATTTTTTTTTTCTGTGATAGGCCATGACTGTTAGATCAGTGGGGTCTTATTTTTGGCAGTCATTTAAGGGGGTGTACCATCCCATAGTGCGTGTTCATACTGATGACCTATCTTGTATCTGATCTGTGGAATTTATCACCCAGACCTTGTACAGATCAGCTGTTTTAGTAACCTCTGGGTGCCAGAAGCTGCTGCAGGAGACGGGGGGGCGGATGCGCATGGTGCAGGGGATTCCTCCCCATACGCTGCAGAAGCTCCTGGCACGCAGAGGCTTAGAAAACAGCTGATCTGTATGGGCCCCGGGTGTTGGACCCCCACAGATCAGATACTGATAACCTATACTGTGGATAGGTCGTCACTATGAAACCTGCGTTAGGGGATGGAAAACAGTTTTAATGGATTTCTAAATGTTCAGTATGTTCACACAAGCTTATTTTGTTTGTTTTTCTGCAAATTTTGCAAAATGGTGCCAAAACGAGCCAGAATCTGTGAACCGCTCTTTATTTGGGCCATTTAATCTTGTACACCTGGTTCAGAATCCGTTTTTACTGCCATGTTAACATTGTAATACTGAAGAGAACACTTGCTAGTTTGTTGCTTTGGCACTGACCTGCAGCCTACATACAGATACATGTATACCCAGCACTGCGATTTATATGCATATATTTAAGGGACATGTTTTATGTCCTTTGCTTGACAATGCTAAAGCTGCGGTTAGGGCGCCATGACCTCGTATGTCTTCAGTGTAATATTTTACAGCGTTTGGCATCTTCTTTAAGAGTTGTTCCAACCTAAAGGAATCCACTGCATTCTCTACAGTGCGAGGATACCGGGGGGGTAAGATAAGGTGCACCAACTCTGGAGACTGTTCTTGGGGAAATCTTGTCCCTTCTACATGCAGAAGTGATAAAGCAATGGAGTTATTATGTATTATTCTCGATATCAGCCTCTGCAGGCTGCGGCGTGGATGACGGTAATGTTTTCATTGGAATTCCAGCTATGAAGTACCAAAAAAAATCTGCCCCTATGATCACTGCTTTATTTCACAGTCCCCTGATGGAGGCTCCTTTTGCATATTCGTGTTTAACACCATCTACAGTATAGCTTGATCTATAGAATAAAAATCCATTGCCTTTAATTGACATGGCCGGCATGTTTTGCAGCAGTGCTGCTGAGCAAGGAAGTTTTAGTATTGTTTTTCCCGTGCAGCAAACAGTGATGTTCTGGGGGATAGTAAAAAAAAAAAAAAAAAAAAAGGGCAGAAAGTTTCTTGTACAAAATTAATTGAAGAGTTAAAGGACCATTGAGAGGTGTCTAGACCTAAACTTCTGGGTGACCTCTGTGGCCCAATAATCCCATTACAGAACACTGCAGTCAGCTTCTCTGCAGCCCGCAATGGCTGATAATGCAAAACTCATTTCTGCCATGTGTTTACAGCAAATGCAAATACATTGCAGGTTTGTGTCTGCTGTGGGCATCACTACCAGGGTAGGAGACATGGCATCCCCTGTAAAAAGGAAGAACGAGTATAGAGGTGAGGCACATGAACAAACTATGTATATACAGTAGTAAAAGACATCCTTATGTTAGTAAAGAGAGTATACATTATAGCGGTAAGGAGGGTATACAGTAGTAAAGGGCATCATTATGGCAGTAATAAGGGTATACAGTAGTAGGGAAGGAGCAATCATTTTTAAAGCTATGATATTTTAGATGAAGGATTTGCACTATATTTAGTGTCCTAGTGAATGTATCCTACAAACTTAACAGGTTTGTACAAGGGCTTATCCCATGGAAAGCATTTTATTAGCTATTGATTTGTCCTACTCTGGAATAGTGTTTAGGGAGTGGTCTCGCATGTGTCCGGTCTAGTCTATGACTATGGGCCTGATGGAGATGGTTGAGTACGAAGGCTGGAGCAGTAGCGAATAAGCATGAACTCCAGTCAGACGCCTCCAAAATGGGCCATGAAGCCTCCATTCTGGTGGTCTGGGCAGCCCCCAGCCCATTATACATTTCTCACCTGTACGTAGGTTATGAATGTTTTTCATAGGATGGATAACGTCTTTACAACCCTCAATCATTTCTCATAGATAGCCATACTATATCTGACAATGTGTACGACCAGACAGTATTATAACGATAGGTAATGGCAGTGTGAGCTGCCGCAGGTTTACCCTGACTACTTGATTCCACAGCTCAAGGATCACGTCCCATTGTATCTCAGAAAACAGTCTCTCCAATTTCCTATGTGTGAACAGCCCCAAACCCTCTCATTCAGTTATCTGTCCACCTGTCTTACCACCAAAATTGCCCAATATTGTTCATCTACCTGTTCCCCAAATACTTGACACTGCCTAACTATCCAAATGAAGGCCCTCCCCTTCACTTATCCCTTCTTTTGGTGGCCATATTGCCCTGCTCTTGCCTGCCTGCTGTATGTACAGATGTAGCAGAGCTTGTGCTGGAAGTGCCGTGAGATTGACTTAAATGTGCGTAAAACATTTTCATTCTTCTCTATTGTGCGGCGTTTCTCTAGCTAATCTCTGGTGTCCTCTTTGTGTCTTTTGTATATGTTTGATGTGGTTATACAATAACCGAGGTCTCTGACTAGTTCTGATCCCGAGCGGCTCAGTCACAATCCTCTGCGCTTGTAGTTTTTCCTTTGTATGTGACTAGTAATTAAATCAACAATACATGGAAGGATTTATAGTGGGAAAGGTTATAGTCGCCATATACTTCACAGAACCGCCTTTATGTTGTGTGAAAATCCTTCTCTGGCTATTGTCATAGTTAGTCTCACAGTAAATCCATCCTGAACGAATACGTGTAAATTACAGTGAGGAGCCATCTTGTGCACAATTGGTGTTGGGCCTCAAATAACACCCCTGTCGATTTGCTGCTTAAAGAGGACGTTTCACCTCCTGGGGCACATGCGGCGTAATACTGTACACCGCTAGAAAGCTGACATTGTGCTGAATTCAGCGCACTATTCGCTTTCTCGTTCTGTGCCCCCGGTGAAGAGCTATCTGTGCCGGTACCGTAGCTCTTCACTGTCAGAAGGGCGTTTTTGACAGTCAATCAGGAATGCCCCTCCTCACAGCAATGTCTATAGCGCTGTATTGAGAGGGGGCGTTGTTTACTGCCCAGCGATGACGCTGAGCGGTGAGGAAGGCCCCTCTCCCCCAATGCTCGTCTATGGACAAGTACTATCAGGAGGGGAGGGAGATGTTCCTCACCGCTCTCACAGTACAGCACTATAGACTCTGCTGTGAGGAGGGGCGTTTCTGATTGCCTGTCAGTAACACCCTTCTGACGGTAAAGAACTATCGGTACTTGCACCGATAGCTCTTCACCGGGGGTACAGAACGGGAAAGCCAATAGTGCGCTAAATTCAGCGCACTGTCAGCTTTCTGGCGGTATATTACACCGCATGTGCCCCAGGAGGGGAAAGGTCCTCTTTAAAGCTGGCCATACTCTAATCTGATGTCAAAAATGATGGGGAAGTGGAAAAGATTTGTTCATTGGGAATACCCCATACATACACGTGTGTTGTCAATGGGGGAGATTACAGTGTCCTCTAGCGGCTTATGTTCCCTGATCATAGAAAATTCAGTCATGTAAATTCACCTGCCTGGTCCTTATTTCCCTTTTTTTCATTTTTTTTGGGGGAAAATGGAAGGCCGATGAGTGATGAGCAAAGGTCCTCTTTAGGCCTTCTGACTGATATCGGGGAGCATTGAGGCCCAAAGGAGATGAATGTCGCAAGGTTAATCCAAAACATACTTTATAAAGGGGCATGACCTAAATATTAATCATGGTTGAGGTAAAATGCCCAATTTCGTTTAGGTCCTAACTTTGGATCATACTTGCCAACTCTCCTGAAACGTAGCAGAGGCTCCCTCAAAAACCTTCCATATGGGTTCAAATCCTGCCAAGGACGACATCTGCAAGGAGTTTGTATGTTCTCCCCGTGTTTGCATGGGTTTCCTCCCACACTCCAAAGACATTCTGATAGGGTAAAAAAAACAAAAAAAACCCACTAGGGGGCGCCACAACAAATGTGAGCAATATCCATGTTATATCAAATTTTATTAAGATTTTCAAAAGTGGATCAAGAATGCAGAATAACATAAAACACAGAACAACAGAGGGCCAGAACCTAAGGCCCAAAGAGAGTGGTAGTCCAGAGAGGGGCGGCAATATCTAGATAGATTTTGTCAACTGCATTGGGTAATAAAGACCGCAGACCATGAGCGTGGCTGCAATTTAATCATTAAACCCATTGATTCCTTCTAGTGATGTAACATCAAGGGAGCTAAGTAATAAGCGTGCTAGTAAATACAGCAGCCTGCCTATATATTAGCATTCGCAGGACTTGCATGGTGATCTGTCAGCGGTTTCTTATACACATCAGCAATCTGCATCGTGTTCGCCAAGGGGCCGCTCACATCACGTTTTTTAACATTCATTAAACAGATTCACTAAACAGATGCTAGGAACGTGTTGTGAATGTCGCCTTATGTAGGAAATAAAGACTTATCATAATCCAGCGCTCATAATTCACTTGAATTTGTAGCCGCTTGTCAGATCAATTGGATTTCCTGGATTGCCAGGCTATCAAGATTTCCACATTACCTGATTGTTCAACAACAATTTTGTGGGATTTTCTTTTCTAATCTTAGACAGCGCATTTAAAGAGGACCCTTTGCCACCTGCACCAACTCAAGCTCTTATTATCCTTTATTAGACTCTCCTACAGCTCAGTTACAATCTTTTGTCTTACCGCCCGCCATTCCCAAGCAATCTGTGCTGTTACCATATCAGGCCCCAAATCTAACTAAACTCTCTAATGTCAAGTGGGTGGTGTCAAGCTGGAGCAGACAAGAGGGTGTGGCACAGTCTAATTAGCATATCACAGACCAAAACTGCACAGATTGCTCAGGAATGGTGAGAGCTAGAGAAGAAATTCCAGATTGGCCAGAATCAGTGGAGTGGTGCCTAGTGAAGGATGGAAAAAGTTCATTGGTTTGGGGAAAGATCGCTGTTCCCCATTTCAAAGATATTGTGCATTTGAGTTCCCAGTATACGTGGTAAGTGGAGGACTACCCATGTGATAGTATCAGTAGCCAAAAGTAATGGCCTTGGTATCATTGGAACATGGGGGTACTAGAGCTAAATAACATGGCGGATTTAGGGAGTCATTCTGTGTGAACGAAATATGGGTTTAATTGGAACCAAAATAATAATATTACATACACGTGTATATATGTGTGTGTGTGTGTGTGTGTGTGTATATATATATATATATATATATATATATATATATATATATATATATATATATATATGCTAAAATTATAAGCACTGATCTACAGAAACGGAAAAAATGATCTGCATCCGTCTCAATTACACTCGACTACACTTGATATAGGGCAAAAGTGAGGCTAAGGCCCCACGTTGCAGAAACGCAGCTTTTTTTTATTGCGTGTTTTTTTTTTTTTTTAACCAAAGCCAAGAATGGCTACAAATAGGAAGATAAATATATATGAAGCTCTTATATTTCCATCTTTTGCTCATTCCACTCCTGGCTTTGGCTCAAAAAACCACAACAAAATCTGCAACAAAAAAAGCTGCGTTTCCGCAATGTGGGGCTTTAGCCTGAATGTGTTTTGTCTACTGCGTTGAAGAGGATTAGAAATCAATCCATAAACAATATACCAAAAGTACCCCAGTCAATAGGGGGTTAAAAGACTTAGCACAGGGGGAGGACCAGTCCTTGTGATCTTACAGCGTCTGGATGGAGCAAACTATTTAATTTTTAATGACTTTTCTGAGAATAAATACTGTACATGTGCACCGCGATCTTCACCTTTGTAACTACTAGGTGGACAGGAATGTGGTCTGCTGACATGCTGCACTTTCGCTTTTTGTGCTTCTGTTCCTTTCTACCTATTGTACATAGGAATGTAGCTTATTTCACAACTCTGACCGTTTCTGCTTGTCTACCACGTGTGCAGTGCAATGCTTTTTGTGCTTAAAGGGATTGTCCAGCAGGAAAAAAGTTTTGGAAACTGTTAAAAACAAAAATAAAGAATAGGGCCTTGTGCACATGAGCGTTTGCAATGTACGGGTATGTACAAACTGCATAGTGGACACGTGAATTGGTATCCATGTGACTTTCACTGACCCAGTTGTGGATCAAAAGGAAGGTCGTGTGCAGGAGGCCTTAAAGATATAAAAATCAGTCCTTGTCTCACCGATCCCCCAATATTTACCAGGTTGCTTCTATCTGCTGCTGTCCTACTGCCCTCTCCTGGACAATCCCTTTTAAGATTTAAACATGGCAGTAAAATGAGGCAATTTTTTCAAAGATGCGAACTGACCTGTGGATTTTGTGGGACACTCGCTGTAGGGTGAACTGAGCTTGGAACTGTAATAAATAAAATAAAATTGTGTTACTTTCTAAAGAGAATAAAATGAATACTGACATAAAGGATGACTGTGATAAACTCAGATTTTCTATATTTTTCTCTTTAAGGCATGGATAGTCTTTTCAAGACTGATGAACGCCAGAGGCTAGCCAAAGAAAGACGAGAAGAAAGGGAAAAATGTCTTGGTAAGTTTCTTTGTCACTTCACGTTTCCGTCATTCATTTAGCAAAGCCGTAAATCCAATACACTAAAAATTACTGCAGAGGGTGCAAATGAGAGAACATCTGTTCATGGTGTTCAGTGGTGCCTGCAAAGTGCGAACACAGCCCTGGGTAGTCAGTTTTAATGTTAAAGGGGTTTTACTTTTACAGTAAGTTGTCAAGCAGATTGATGACTGCTTCGACCCCCAATGATCAGGGGAATGGGGGACTTTTGCCCAAGCTCTGAATGAAGCAGTGGTTGGGCAGCATGCTCACCTCTCTGTTCATTTCAGTGGGGGTGCTGGAGGTGACCAATGTACAGCGTTCAGCTATCCCCAAAACTCCATTGACTTGCATGGAAGGGAATCTGTGCTGCCCGAACATTGCTTCATTCTGAACCTAAACCCTGAACAACCCATTTAGGCTAAGGCCCCATGGGCCGGAACCGCCGCACTAAAGCGCTGCAGGAACAACTGAAGCGTGAATGCGTTGCGGTTCTTCCCTCTGTGCTTTGAACATAAAGTTCACAGGGCCTTAGGGCTAGTTCACACGGGGGGCAATGAGGCGGATTTTTACAGGGGATTTCACCTCAAAATCCACCTCCATGCAATGGGGGAGACCGCTAGCTTTTGCTTTTCTGCTAGCAGTTTTATGCTGCTAGCAGAAAAAAAGCAGCAACATGACCTTTTTTCAGGTGGATTCCGCCTGAGGAAAGCAAAAGAAGTGAATGGGAGGCGAAAAACTCATTGCGTTTTTTTTTTTTTTTTTTTACGGTCCATTCACTTTTAGGGGAGGGGAAAGCCTCCAAAAAACGCTCCAAAAACACCTCAAGGTCAAAAAACCGCTTCCTAATTAGGAAGCATGTTTTTTCCGGACCAAAATAACCCAGGCGGTTTTTACGTGTGAACTAGCCCATAATAAGGTTTCTCACATACCCTTAAGACTTGTATGTTGTGCTCAGACTACAAGTCTATATCCGCTATTACAATAATTGACATTTGTTATATTTGGAGACAGGTTTCAGCAGTACATTCTATATACAATAGGTCACTAGTACAAATGTGTATATTAGTTCATAGTACCACACAGGATACCATGTCATTCCATGAGCACGAAAGCAAAGGCACGCTAATGAAGCCGCACACGTCTTAAAAAATGAAAAAATGCCCCATATAATGTAACCCATGGCTTTATTCATATTCTACATTTCGCTCTGTAGCTGCCAGAGAACAACAAATTTTGGAAAAGGAAAGAAGAGCAAAAGTACAGTATGAGAAACAAGTGGAAGAGCGGTGGAAGAAGCTGGAGGAGCAGCGTGTACGAGAGGAGCAAAAGCGGGCGGCGGTAGAGGAGAAGAGGAAGCTGAAAATCCGAGAGGAAGAAGTAAGAGACCTTCTCTGCTTTACATTACAGAACACTGGCTATTTATTCAGGGCTTTTAGAACATTAATTTTCAGATTTCTAGATAGCAGGCCAGAGTCAGATTAAGGGCTCATTCACACTACTGATACTCTGCCTGATTCTGAACGTTAAAACACGTTCAGAATCAGCGCGTATAAAGCAGATCCCATTCATTTCAATGGAAGCCGGCATACGAGTGCTCCCCATTGAAATGAATGGGCTGCTTTTTTCACTACGAGCACTCCCATTGAAGTGAATGGAAAGTGCTCGCATGTACGGCTAGCTCTGCTCATTCCGAATGCACCCTAAGACTGAGGCTCCACGTTGCGAAAACGTAGCATCTTTTGTTGAAGATTTTGCTGCTTTTTTTTTTTTTTTTTTTCTCTGAGCCAAACCTATGAAAGGCTACTAAAGGAATGGAAAATCTATGGGAAGTTCTTATACTTCTACCTTCTGCTTAATTCATTCTTGGCTTTGGCTCAAAATAACTGCTGCAAAATCTGCAACAAAAAAAGCTGCGTCTCATAACATGTTGCCTCAGCCTAAAGATGTTCATGATACAGAACATTAACCCCTTCTCTCGCCATACTCTTTGGTAACATGACTTGCTTTACAGAACATGCTGTTCTCTCCGCTCATATTTATGCACAATAGATTGTCTCTAGTACCTACAGATGACTTAAAGGGATGTTCCAGTTCTTATTTTTACTACGTGGTGAGGCTTAAAATAAAATAATATATACATCACATCACATTGTCTGTATCACTACATACACAATATAACACATCACATCACATTTGCTAGCCCACCAAACTTTTTAAAGCACTTTTACAGTTTCACACGTCTGTGTCCGCCCAATTCTCAAATCACCGCAGACTAAGTCGCGGGTAAAAGCTAGTTATCTATATGTATATCTTTATATAGATGTGTAACTGAAGTGACAGCTAATCAATATTAACAAAATAAACCTAGAATAAGATGAGAAGCTCTACCTAATCTGAACATACACCTGGCTATATTGGTATAGTCCGACACTTTCCTTGTAATTATGTTGCATATAACTTGTTCCTGCGTCCCGCTGTTTTTCTACAGCATGACAAGTGTCCATGTAATGTAAGTCTTATTACAGCACAGGGGGGAATCTGACTTTATTGTTTATACTGGCAGCCATTAACCCACTGCAGTATTGTGTCAGCAACCAAAAGATTGCATAGTCTAGTTCTTTAGGCTGGTCTTACACGACCGTATTGAATGTACGGTTCGCAAGTTGCTGTCAGCAACACTAGTTGCTAATCGGTAACATAGGCTCCGCAGATGTCAGTGTCCTGCCGCACTCGCAGTGCAGTGCCGCAATTCACAGCCATTACAGACATGTCCTATAAATTGCGTACCATGGTTGCGGCCCGGCCACACCACGGATAAAATAACCGGTGGTGTAAGAGGCCACGTTGAATATAATGTGTCCGCAAATGGTCCGCAATTGAAAACCCTCAATTGCAGACTTACATTACGGTCGTGTAAGACCAGCCTTGCTGGGACAGAAAAAAAAAATCTCAAACTGTTTTAAAATAGTTATGGCTTTTGGATGATGGCGATGCAAAAGCAAATGATGGTTCTCTAAAAAGTGATTTTTATCATTCAAAATTAGCAATTTCATTGTGATTGTAGTCATCCTCAGAAAAAAAAAAATTTTAAGAGCCTTTATTTCACAGGGAGCTGATAGAAAAAAATTTTTTTTTCTAATTCATTGTCCGAGGACAAAAACTGAGTGTTTTTAAAAGTTAATTTGAGGATAAATCTTGTATATCAGATATACAAACACTGGAATAACCAGTTGTGAACTTGAGTTCCATGATAGATTTACTACTAAATGCTGTCTAGGACGTCGTTGTTGTTGTTTGCTGGTAGTTACAGGCTCAAGTGAATGATATGTATGTTTAGAAATCTTATTTATAGCTCCAGCATATTCTGCAGCGTGGTACACAGATTCTGGAAACTCTTTCCTGTTTCATCCTTTGGCTCGGCTATGGCAGTGACACATTGTGCTTGTTATATCTGGTAGATACCTAGAGCTCCATAAAGTGTAATCGCTTGTGAATAATTTGTTGTCACAACATACACGAAATCTGCAATTACTTCTATAATGTTCTACTTATTACTGTCATGTGTATTTTGCCTTTGATCTGCAATTGTATCAAGTCATTAAACGTTCTTATTCCTTTTATAAGGACTCAGTATGGCTTAGGCATGACTATTGGTTATTTATTTATTTTATTCCATATTATCCATTCTGTTTTTCCAAAATGCAAATCTTTATTTTTCTCTCGAGTTGTACTTTTAGCTGGCACCATTTAGGGATACATGTAGCATACCTCCCAACAGTCTCGGATTCTGCGGGACATTCCTGGATTCGGGGTCCTGTCCTTCGGACGCAGATGAGTTGAATACATAGGCGAGTGAAACCAGGAGCTGTCACAGCTCAGCTCCTGCTTTACCGCTGTGATCTGGCTCCTGGATGTCTAGGCGCAATGTGATGACATCACTCACATTGCTTCTACAACTCTGAGTGAGACTACGGAGAGATCTGCGGGGGAAAGTTAAGTATCAGTGTTTTTTTGTGTTAATCAGTGAGGGGGAACATAATGAAGGGGGCCCATGAAACTAGGGGCAGATGAAGATGGGGGGAAAATGACATGAAACTGGGGCAGAGATGGAGGGGGACATGAAACTAAGGGCAAAGATGGAACGGGCACATGAAACTGGGGACAGAGATGGAGGGGGGATATAAAACTGGGCAGAGATGGTACGGGCACATGAAACTGGAGACAGATGGAGGGGGGACATGAAACTGGGGCAGATGGAGGGGGACATGAAACGGGCAGATGAAGGAGGTATCTGAAACTGGGGGAGATATGGAGGGGGGCATATAATTTACAGGTGACTGTAGGAGGATTATACTGTGTAGGGGCACATGAAAAGTGAATGGGAATGGGTGGAGTCAACGTAAAAGTAGGTGGAGCTAAATGCTATGCACTATGCGCATTGTCCCTCTTTCTGTTCTTTGAAAGCTGGGAGGTAGGCATATAGTGTTTTTGATCTACTTTTTATAATGTTTTTGGAGGCTACAGGTGGAAAAAATATTCTGCCATTATTTTTATTTATTTTTTTTTTTTTTTCTTTTTATGGTATTCACTCGCCATTAAAAATTATGTGGCATCTTTTACTTTATGGCAACACCACATTTTATATTTGCAAATATGAACGATTTGCTTGGGGTCACCATATTCTGATGTTCAGAACAACATATAACCAGCTTAAGGGTTTTTCCTTTCAGTTGGTGACACGTTGTGTGCCCAGATGTGGCTACCCCTAGGTACTAGTGCTTTCACTTTACCTCTAATCGCGAGTTACATCGCTTGTAATGGAAAAGTACAGGTATATCCAGGCAAACAGAGGTAAACGGAGCACAGTATGACAGCACCCCTATGTTATAGATTGTGCTATATGACTGTAGTATGGGGGTCGTCACTATTAAAATTAGTGCCTGGCACTCATCTGAGCTATATATTATATCATTTTCTAATTCCCCCTTCTCCCCCTAAGGACCTTAAATATCAACCCAGTCTGGTAAATAAGTTTGGGTCACCTCACTGAAATACTGTGTTCCTCTTGTGAGTTGTTGCCTCCTTCGCTGAGCGATCGCTGTTTTTGTCAATTTGCAAATTGGCTCTTTGGAGCAATAAGGGCATTGCCATTGCTCCAGAGAAGTAAGCGTCAGCTCCTACATAGATCCAAATAGATCAGTAACCGAACGCTGATTGAGGTGACCCAAATCTCTATGTAGGGCTGGTTGATATGTTGGGTTCCAGTTACTGACCCTCTTTCGCTGTACTCTGGGGGGGTCGGCTTTACTGTTACACAGATCTAGTCTACTAGTCCCTTTTAATAAAAGTAATACCTGTGAACATGGATGAGACTGAGCAACTCAGGTGTCCGGCGCTGGTTCCAACCATATGACCTTCTCCCCCCCCCCCCCCCCCAAATTGAAAACTACCCAGAAATCCAGGGAACTCTAGAGGAGGTGAGCTTAAAAAAGTCCCTAGATAACCCCTTTATGTAGAGTAATATTGCCGAGTTCCTGTTGCCTGTCCAAAGTATTTCATTTTAACTCAATTTTAATAGAACGTTACTCCAAACTTCCTGGGGATCACCTTGTGGCTGGAGCATTACTGTTGTACCGTGAATACAACTTTTTAACCGGTCTTTTTGGATGGTTTCCACTGTGTTTTGTGACTTTCTGGATCAGTTGTGGCGATAATGTTGACAAGTCCCCCCCACTGTGTAGAAAATTCTAATTCTTCCTTACTGTGGTTTATCATCTTATGCATGTAGTGTCCCTGCCTGACAACCTGGCCCACAGTCCTGCCTGACATTATGACCGACCATAGAAAAAACCTTATTCATGGTCATATCCATCGACCGGTGGATATATAGATTTTTCTCTAATAAAGGTGACAATCCTTAAATTTTTAATTATTTATATTTACAAAAATATCTTTTATCTACAGATCTAAATATGGTTATTTCAAAGGATTATCTTATCTATCTCTTTAGTGGGAATACCCCTTTAAGCTCACATCTGCTTCTGGTTTCCAGCTGGCGCAAATCTGTCATAAATCACGACAAAAAAAGCACTTTTTCATCCAGAAATTTCAGTTTAATAAAAAAACAAAACAATGGAAACCCAATAGACCCCCTTTACAGTCTATGGGGTCCCTTGGGCTTTGTTTGGTTCCGTTGTGGAACTGATCAGTTTTTGTCCATTTGTCTCGCTCTCCTGACTCTATAAGATGTAAGAATACTAAAATGTCTAAGATCTTGCACTATTCTGAACTAAAGAAAAACTTGTATTGTAGAGAAACTCTTCCAGTTTTGTTTTGGCCCCTATATATAGTTCAGTGGTGCACTGTGTAGAAAAATGTCCACAGATTTTGGGTCCACTTCTTCTCTGTGACGTTCCTTCTGACCTGACAATTTACTGTTTTAGTGACTTGGGGGTCAGGACTCTCAATGAAAACCTGGATGACTTGAGAGTCCCAATTTCCAATGCAGAGAAATACTATATGGCTTGACGGTCAGAGAGAACGTCTCGTACGGCCACAGTAGACCCAATATCTGCAGGATAAAGTGAGGTGCAAGTTCTTACATTACTGGTGCACGACAGATTCTCCAAAAAAAGAACAGAGGATTTTTGTAACAAAGTCTATGTTGGGTATATGTGATTCACCCCCCATGCTCTATCTATCTATCTATCTATCTATCTATCTATCTATCTATCTATCTATCTATCTCAATATAGATATAGTTTGCAGAAATATCCTCCAACTCCTTGAACACAGAGCGTTGTTTGAGCTTATTGATATGTGATGGATTTTCTATAATGTAATATTTCTGTGTCACATCTACATTGTTATTCAGGATACACATGTAAATGAGATATTGATCTGTTGGTCCGTCCTCTGCATTTCAAGCAGTTTAATGTCGTAATGACCTTTAGCGGTGTTATTTCTGCAGTCTGGAGGTTTGTGGAAACTGTTCTGAGGATGATGTATTGTCGCACTTCTACAAAAAATATGAATTGACAGACAGCGGATCTTCATTATATTCAGAATTTTTATTTTTTTCTTTAAATGTAGTTCTTTTTATTTTAAAGAGGATCTTTTACCACTGTGGGGAATCTCTCAGGTAGATGCTTGTAGCAGTGCAGGAAACAGGGACACAGACACTGGATTGTACACAAGTTCAGGCTTTATTCACATGTAACGCATACACTGCTTTTTCAAAGCCACAGGATAAACAAAACAAAATCCTTCTCGGCTGAGAAAACTAACTTAAAGGGGTGTTCCCACGTCGCATACTCGCCAGTCTTCACTGCTGTAAAATCTTCTTTCTTCCTGGTTTCTTGCATCATTTGGTGGGCAGGGTTTCACATGCAACCTGATGTTTAGCTCCACCCCAAATTACCGTGTAGCTCTGCCCACCGCATAGCGTGATCCTATGGGGCGGCTAAAGGGCCTGTGATGTCATCAAAGGTCCTTAAACACTATATGCACAATATTGGACTATGAAGTACAGGCAGGAGCAACTCCATTCTGTGTTACATACAGAGACTGCCTGTCTCTGCCATAATGAACACAATTGAATTAGCTAGCCTGATAACTGGGAGAACAGAAGACGAGTTCAGACATGAAATCAGCTCCTCTCCCCTATCTGAGTGCAGGACCTAGGTCACGTGGTGCAGACACAGGAATAGCTAGATACACAGGCTCGCTCCCGTGCACTTAGCTCCTCCTCCCTCCCCCCTGAGAGCAGCAGATACATCACTTGACTTTTGAGCAGATAAGTCAGGGCTGTGGCCACAATGAATTGAATAAAGTAAGATAGTGGACAAACAAAGCAGTTTTGCTGAAGCAGTGTATTTAGGAAAAGTCTTACATCCACATTAACAAGCAGTATAGATAGGATCCTTGTGATGGGACAACCCCTTAAACGTAAGGAAACTTTTCCTTGACTTAACAGGAGACTGGCTACCAGTCTCCCACCTTGGCAGCAACAATGGGTTGCACAGTACCTACTTTGGAGGTCCGGTCTGGACAGTTCAACTGTGTCAGTATGGTGCCACACTGCTAGTCTTCACACTCAGACTGTTATTAGGGCCTGATTAGTCAGCTGACCCCCCTGGTGTGGGTCTCACTACACACCCTTTAGCTGCCTGACTGGGACATACCTGTCTTCCCAGACTATACCCTTCACTCTCTCACACCACCTCCTAAAAGTCCAGCTCCTTGCATCATTTCATGATTCCCTTCCACTGATTCTAGCATAGTTGGAATTTTTTTCTCTAGCCCCCGTTGTTCCTGAGCTATCAGTGCTGTTAGTTTTGGTGCCTTATATACTACTTAGGCTATGTATTGTCAGGAGCAGACAAGGGGGCGTGATTCTGAGCTCAGACTTGGACTGTGTCAGTGCTCAGAATCACACCTATCGCCTGCTCCTGCCTGACACCGCCTTCCTGACCATACAGAATTCAAATAGCATATCAGGCACCAAAACTATTAGCACCAATGGTTCAGGAATAGTGTGTATGGGGGGAGGGGGGCTAGAGAAAAATTACCAAACATGCTGGAATCCATGGAGGAGAGCCTATTAAATGATGCAAAGAGCTGAACTTGTTGTTGGTGGAGAAATCTTTAATCTGACTCTCCCAGCTTAATAGACTCCCCTATGCAGGGCGGCATGTGCAGCTACAAGTCCATAGTACTAGTAGCTGAAGCAACACAAAATAAATGTTGCATCATTTGGATACAAGGAGCGCTGAATACGTAGTTTGAGTGCATTGTATTCATGGGGACAGTGCCCACATTTCAGTAATATCACCTGTCCATTTATTCATTTAGTCTTGCTTGGACTCCGTTTGAGGTGTACATTTGGCGGCAATATACATGGTGAAAAGTAGCTGTATGGGCACGTTTTATGTATTAGAAAACCTAGTGTATATGGGTGGTCCTGAGCTGGAGCAGACCGCCTTGGACTACCCACCTTATACACAGTCCAGTCACATTAATGTGACTACCTGTCACCACCAGAATGACCACCTTTGGCAGAGCGGACCGCTGTGAGACGTGCAGGAAGAGAGGAGATGTTGTGATGATGTCACTGGGATGTTGAGCCATGCCGACTACAGTGCCGTGTCCAGCTGTCCTAGGTTACGTGGTTGAGCAACAAACCGATCGAGGTGGTCCCACAGATTCTCGATTGGGTTCAAGTCTGGGGAATTTTCTGGCCAAGGGAGTGCGGTAAACTCATCTTGGTGCTCCTCGAACTGCGCACGTACACTGCGAGCTTTATGACACGTCACGTTGTCCTGCTGGTAGATGCCATCACCCTGAGGAAAAACAATTCGCATGTAGGGGTGAACATGGTCTGCAAGGATAGATGCATACTTGTGTTGATCCATCGTGCCTTCCACAATGATGAGTGCACCCAGATGGCTGATGACACGCGCCTTCTGTGATTGGTTATCTAACGTTGACGTCAAAAGTAGCCTGTGGTGACATTAATATGACTGGACTGTGTATATTGGTACATTGGATGATGACTAGAGCTGCCACTGTCCTTCGCACTCAATGTTAGAGAAAAACTCAGTGCACTAGAATCAGTGGAGTACAGACTTGTGGTGCGTTTTGCTTAGTAAATTTCACCCCTGACCCCCACCCTGTGCTCAGAGCCTTGCTTTGCCTCCATGAGTATTCTGTCAAATTCTGCTCACCAGTTAAATGCAGGTTTCTGCCAATAAGCGACATTCCTATAGCTTGCTAGAAGTTGATCGTGCCTGTTGTCATCCGTATCCCAGCTGCAGTTGGTATTTAGGTTACGTAGTGAATTTCCTGGCTTTGTTGCTGTTCATTTAGCATTCTGAATGCCCGGCCTTGTGTTTTTTCTCTATTCACACTTTGATGGCAAAATAACCCCCCCCCCCCAAAAAAAAAAAAAAAAAACAGAATGTCCTCCTCTGTGAATATGGATGTCTGCACCGGTTGTGCTCCGTTACCCTTGAAAACCCTGATCCCACCAGTAGGAGATATTCAGAGTATTGGCTTAACCCATTGTATGCCTAGAGTCCCATTATTGGTTGTATTGTATTTAACATATAAGGGCAAACAAGGCAAGAAATGCCATGAAAATTAGGATGTTATGGATACTGAATGTGATGGGAGGAAAAAGGTATAGTCAAGGACGCCATAGTACAGAGATTTTGTTTCACACTAGGACCAACCCTCTAAGTCTTGTATGGCCAATGACTTTGTGGCCCTTTTAAAGGAAGCTTCTCACCACCGAAACCTCTTCTATATGTTGTTGTAGGAGCTGTCAGCATCATAGTGACTATACGTCTTAATTCTGGGCGCGCCTGGGGTATGGCTGGGTCTACTGCACATCAAGACCCCTCCATATTTATGTTTAGAGGATGGCAAGCACAGGCAAAAACTGGGAGACAGCCCCTCCCCGGGTGCACTGAAAAGTTCATTTGCATACAGGTTAAAAGTTGACAATTGCACCTTGTCATCTATAATATCCTGTAAGCACCTAGCCTATACAGTAAGTGAGGACTCTAATCTGTGGGGCATTGGTCCTTTAAATTGTACTGTGGTTCCCAACTTTGTCTGTTCCCTCCTTGTGTTTCCTGAATTTACCTGTGGACCTGTGATGTCACTTTTCATAGACTTGTTGTCTTGCACTCTTACTGCTCTTTTAGTTGCCCCTCTGCCATGTTCTGGGCTTTAGCTGTTGTCAGTGACACTAAAGACAGCAACTAGGGTAGCGCAGCTCCAAGGCAGTGCGGCACAGGGTTCCAATATTGGCACGTGTTGTAGGGTTGGTACACTGACCCTAAGGGGTAGAGGAGAGATCTGCCTAATAAGTAGTGTACCAGGGAAGCTGCTGACCATGTTCATGCAAATAACAAGGCTTGGCGGTGTGCAGCCTGACACATATACTCAGGGATGTAGAGTTAGTCAGGACCAATATTGGCCAAGTTCCCAACTTTTTCTCCAAAATATAATGTTTGTTAATGATGCAATACAATTAATATTAGGTTCATAGTTTATATATTTACTGCTTCTGACTGACCATGGCTGTCAGATATTTCTGAAGGAGTCAGAGCAGGAGTTGGAGTCGGACTGAGGAAAAATAATTTGGTGTTGGGCGGTTTGGCCTACTGACTCCACAGCCCCTGTATTTGGTGCCTGATGCTGCAAGCACTTGTGAATGAAGGGGTACAGGTGGTATTTGGACAACTTGGACAACTTTTGAAAAGTTGAGAGGTATTTAGCTCCGCCCACTTTTATGTTGACTCCGCCCATTCTCATTCATTTTTCACGTGCTCCCACACAGTATAATCCTCCTACAGTCACCCGTAAATTATATGTCCCCCCCTCTATCTCTCCCCCAGTTTCATATACACCTTTAATCTTCTCCCAGTTTCATGCCCCCCCATCTCTGCCCCAGATTCATGTCCCCCCCCATCTCTGCCCCCAGATTCATGTCCCCCCCATCTCTGCCCCCAGATTCATGTCGCCTCCATCTCTGCCCCCAGATTCATGTCGCCTCCATCTCTGCCCCCAGATTCATGTCGCCTCCATCTCTGCCCCCAGATTCATGTCGCCTCCATCTCTGCCCCCAGATTCATGTCGCCTCCATCTCTGCCCCCAGATTCATGTCGCCTCCATCTCTGCCCCCAGATTCATGTCGCCTCCATCTCTGCCCCCAGATTCATGTCGCCTCCATCTCTGCCCCCAGATTCATGTCGCCTCCATCTCTGCCCCCAGATTCATGTCGCCTCCATCTCTGCCCCCAGATTCATGTCGCCTCCATCTCTGCCCCCAGATTCATGTCGCCTCCATCTCTGCCCCCAGATTCATGTCGCCTCCATCTCTGCCCCCAGATTCATGTCGCCTCCATCTCTGCCCCCAGATTCATGTCGCCTCCATCTCTGCCCCCAGATTCATGTCGCCTCCATCTCTGCCCCCAGATTCATGTCGCCTCCATCTCTGCCCCCAGATTCATGTCGCCTCCATCTCTGCCCCCAGATTCATGTCGCCTCCATCTCTGCCCCCAGATTCATGTCGCCTCCATCTCTGCCCCCAGATTCATGTCGCCTCCATCTCTGCCCCCAGATTCATGTCGCCTCCATCTCTGCCCCCAGATTCATGTCGCCTCCATCTCTGCCCCCAGATTCATGTCGCCTCCATCTCTGCCCCCAGATTCATGTCGCCTCCATCTCTGCCCCCAGATTCATGTCGCCTCCATCTCTGCCCCCAGATTCATGTCGCCTCCATCTCTGCCCCCAGATTCATGTCGCCTCCATCTCTGCCCCCAGATTCATGTCGCCTCCATCTCTGCCCCCAGATTCATGTCGCCTCCATCTCTGCCCCCAGATTCATGTCTCCCCATCTCTGCCCCCAGATTCATGTCTCCCCATCTCTGCCCCCAGATTCATGTCTCCCCATCTCTGCCCCCAGATTCATGTCTCCCCATCTCTGCCCCCAGATTCATGTCTCCCCATCTCTGCCCCCAGATTCATGTCTCCCCATCTCTGCCCCCAGATTCATGTCTCCCCATCTCTGCCCCCAGATTCATGTCTCCCCATCTCTGCCCCCAGATTCATGTCTCCCCATCTCTGCCCCCAGATTCATGTCTCCCCATCTCTGCCCCCAGATTCATGTCTCCCCATCTCTGCCCCCAGATTCATGTCCCCTCCATCTCTGCCCCCAGATTCATGTCTCCCCATCTCTGCCCCCAGTTTCATGTTCCACCTCAATGTGTACACACATTACACTTACCTTCTCCTCGCTCCCCCACCACTCTCTCCGCGCCTCTCTCTTCTCTCTCTCTCGTGCACAGTTGTAGACGCGATGTGACGTCATCACATCGCGTCTACACAGCCAGTAGCCCGGTGGAGGCGGCAAAGCAAGGAGCTGAACTGTGACACCTCCTTGCTTTTAGCTGCGTATGTATTCAACTCAGATCTGTGTCCTCCGGACGCAGATCTCAGTTGAAATCGGGACATATCTCCCACCAACCGGGGCCCCGGGACACGTCACCGGAATCATGAATGTCCCGCGGAAATCGGGACTGTTGGGAGGTGTGTGTGTGTGTGTGTGTGTGTGTGTGTGTGTGTATGTGTGTGTATATATATATATATATATATATATACACACACACACACTAGCTGGTACCCGCGACTTCGTCTGCGGTGATTGTAGAAGTGGGTATATACAGGCGCGGGTAAGGTTTTCGTACTGTGTATAAGGTATGGGATATAAAATGTAACTGTGTATCTTGTTGTTGCTGTAATTCTGAGAGCACATGAGACTTTTGTGTTGAATGTAATTTGTATTTCAGCCGCTATACGGTGTTGGTATAAACTGTACATAGTGACTTTGGGACAGAGGTATTTCAGGTTAATATACTTCGATATACGACATTGTATGATTTGTTATTTTCCGCCAATACATGTAAGTTTTGGGCACAGGATACTCTTGAGTAAGCAACATAAAGTCTGGCCCTGTGCATGACAGTTTAGTAACTCCATGCGCCTCTTATTAATAGCAATTAACCCCATCATGTCCCTCACATTAACCCCAGTGTAAGAGTTACTGATAGAGATGAGCGAGTACTGTTGGGATCAGCCGATCCGAACAGCACGCTCGCATAGAAATGAATGGACGTAGCCGGCACGCGGGGGGTTAAGCGCGCTGGCTACGTCCAAGCGGAAGTACCAGATGCATCCATTCATTTCTATGGAGCGTGCTGTTCAGATCGGCTGATCCCAACAGTACTCGCTCATCTCTAGTTACTGATATGTGAGAGACTTGGAGGTAATAATTAAGTATCTTCATTACTGAGGTCTTTTATTAGTACCTCCATATGTCTCACATATTAGTAACCTTTATATGGGGCACACAGGGGTTAATATGAGGGACATGATGGGGTTTATTCCTATTACTGTGAGGTACACAGGGGTTAATATGAGGGACATGATGAGGTTTATCCCTATTAATGTGAGGTACATGGAGTTACTAACACTAAACTAATAACCCCAATGACATTAATGAGAATAGGAAATAAAGGAAGGGAGCTGTGTGTTTCTTACTTTGTTTGCTAGCAGCTTAGGCAGGAGCTATCACTATAGCAGGCAGAGACTTGA